>NC_079170.1:61671085-61751085 GCF_947568905.1 Ostrea edulis | reverse complement strand
TCCACTAGGCCATACACATTGATCATTGATTCTGTTATATAAACAATAACTCCACTAGGCCGTACTCATTGATTCTGTTATATAAACAATAACTCCACTAGGCCATACACATTGATCATTGATTCTGTTATATAAACAATAACTCCACTAGGCCATACACATTGATCATTGATTCTGTTATATAAACAATAACTCCACTAGGCCGTACTCATTGATTCTGTTATATAAACAATAACTCCACTAGGCCATACACATTGATCATTGATTCTGTTATATAAACAATAACTCCACTAGGCCATACACATTGATTCTGTTATATAAACAATAACTCCACTAGGCCGTACACATTGATTCTGTTATATAAACAATAACTCCACTAGGCCGTACACATTGATTCTGTTATATAAACAATAACTCCACTAGGCCGTACACATTGATCATTGATTCTGTTATATAAACAATAACTCCACTAGGCTGGACACATTGATTCTGTTATATAAACAATAACTCCACTAGGCCGTACACATTGATCATTGATTCTGTAATATAAACAATAACTCCACTAGGCCGTACACATTGATCATTGATTCTGTTATATAAACAATAACTCCACTAGGCTGGACACATTGATTCTGTTATATAAACAATAACTCCACTAGGCCGGACACATTGATTCTGTTATATAAACAATAACTCCACTAGGCCGTACACACTGATCATTGATTCTGTTATATAAACAATAACTCCACTAGGTCGTACACATTGATTCTGTTATATAAACAATAACTCCACTAGGCCGTACACATTGATTCTGTTATATAAACAATAACTCCACTAGGCCGGACACATTGATTCTGTTATATAAACAATAACTCCACTAGGCCGGACACATTGATTCTGTTATATAAACAATAACTCCACTAGGCCGGACACATTGATTCTGTTATATAAACAATAACTCCACTAGGCCGTACACACTGATCATTGATTCTGTTATATAAACAATAACTCCACTAGGTCGTACACATTGATTCTGTTATATAAACAATAACTCCACTAGGCCGTACACATTGATTCTGTTATATAAACAATAACTCCACTAGGCCGGACACATTGATTCTGTTATATAAACAATAACTCCACTAGGCCGGACACATTGATTCTGTTATATAAACAATAACTCCACTAGGTCGGACACATTGATCATTCATTCTGTTATATAAACAATAGCTCCACTAAGCCGGACACATTGATTCTGTTATATAAACAATAACTCCACTAGGCCATACACATTGATTCTGTTATATAAACAATAACTCCACTAGGCCGGACACATTGATTCTGTAATATAAACAACTCCACTAGGCCGTACACATTGATCATTGATTCTGTTATATAAACAATAACTCCACTAGGCCGGACACATTGATCTGTTATATAAACAATAACTCCACTAGGCCATACACATTGATTCTGTTATATAAACAATAACTCCACTAGGCCGGACACATTGATTCTGTTATATAAACAATAACTCCACTAGGCCATACACATTGATTATTGATTCTGTTATATAAACAATAACTCCACTAGGCCGGACACATTGATTCTGTTATATAAACAATAACTCCATTAGGCCGTACACATTGATTATTGATTCTGTTATATAAACAATAACTCCACTAGGCTGGACACATTGATTCTGTTATATAAACAATAACTCCACTAGGCCGTACACACTGATCATTGATTACACATTACTTGACTGTGATTACACAATTACTTGACTGTGATGACACATTACTTGACTGATGACACATTACATGACTGTGATGACACATTGCTTGACTGTGATGACACATTACTTGACCGTGATGACACAGTACTTGACCGTGATGACACATTACATGACCGTGATGACACATTACTTGACTGTGCTTACACATTACTTGACTGGAGGTTATTATTCATTGATTCAGTACACATTGTTGTAAGCATGTAAACAACTATTACTCTTTCTATGAAATGAAAACTCTCGGAAGAGCTAAGCTCAACCAAAATTTAAAGTAGAAATCACATTAATAGAAAATATACAGTCATTAAAACAAGATAAATTTTCATAAAATCACAAAAAATGGTTGTAAAATTCCTGGTCGTTGGTTGAATTGGACAGGTGGTCATTTGATATAGGTACCATAGATAGGGTAACATATTGGAGAGGGGTACAGACACATATGACAGTGTAAATGGGTCGATAGGGCAGGTTTAATTGCATGCCTATTTTATTTTACAGTTGAACATAATTGGACAACCATGAAGGATGCTATTCAGGTTGGTACTGACATTTGTGGATGGTTGAGTTTTATAAAGTACTGTGGCAAGTACTTCATTCAAAGAAATACATGCTCAAGTCTCATTAAGGCTAAAGATAAAATTTCTTATTAATGAAGATAGGATCTTAATCATCTTTTAGATGTGATTACTTATTTTGATATATTTAAGGGAAATGTTTAAGGATGCAGGTATGAGCTCCTAAAGATGGGTGGGGGGTGTCAACCCATCTCAGATTATGTCTCAGGACAAGTGACAATTTTTCTCTCTGTACTTTTGGACTTTGATAGAAATTGGTAGTAGAATATGTTAGAGAGAGAGAGAAAGATTTTTGTTGAAATTCATATACAATCTTGTGTAGAGATTGTCTCCAGTTTAGAAATTTTCTACAATTGAGAGGAAAATTACTGCCTGTGAAAGGAGAAACATTCTTTTTTTTTTTTTTTTTTTTGTCTAAAGGGGAAAGGTATCCTTTACTGGTTGTAAAAATGACCTTAATATATCCCCGGTAGAGTATGTAAGTCTGTATTTTATAAATAGTGTACTATATATATGGTTAAAATCTGTAATTGAAATTAGTATTGAAATTGAATATCTTCCTTAAAGAATTATTAGGTGCCCCATTTTGTGATGTAATCTGGTGTATTAGGTGCCCTTTTATGTTATGAGGTCTGGTGTGTGATGAAGTGCCCCTTCACATTATATCTGGTGTTAGGTGTGTGATGAGGTGCCCCTTCACATTATATCTGGTGTTAGGTGTGTGATGAAGTGCCCCTTCACATTATATCTGGTGTTAGGTGTGTGATGAGGTGCCCCTTCACATTATATTTGGTGTTAGGTGTGTGATGAGGTGCCCCTTCACATTATATCTGGTGTTAGGTGTGTGATGAGGTACCCCTTCACATTATATCTGGTGTTAGGTGTGTGATGAGGTGCCCCTTCACATTATATCTGGTGTTAGGTGTGTGATGAGGTGCCCCTTCACATTATATCTGGTGTTAGGTGTGTGATGAGGTGCCCCTTCACATTATATCTGGTGTTAGGTGTGTGATGAGGTGCCCCTTCACATTATATCTGGTGTTAGGTGTGTGATGAGGTGCCCCTTCACATTATATCTGGTGTTAGGTGTGTGATGAGGTGCCCCTTCACATTATATCTGGTGTTAGGTGTGTGATGAGGTGCCCCTTCACATTATATCTGGTGTTAGGTGTGTGATGAGGTGCCCCTTCACATTATATCTGGTGTTAGGTGTGTGATGAGGTGCCCCTTCACATTATATCTGGTGTTAGGTGTGTGATGAGGTGCCCCTTCACATTATATCTGGTGTTAGGTGTGTGATGAGGTACCCCTTCACATTATATCTGGTGTTAGGTGTGTGATGAGGTACCCCTTCACATTATATCTGGTGTTAGGTGCCCCTATATGTAACAAGGTCTTGTTGTAGGATTACATTGGTTCCCTAAACTGGGGGTACCGAGTCCAGCTGAGGGACAAAAAGGTGGAATACCACAACGCTTATGCAGAGTTCACAGATGAACACACAATCAAGGTAAGGAATTAGTTATATGTCATGAACTTAATTTTTTCAGCTTTTTGCTGATTGGAATAATATGTGATGTTTTATGAAAGGCAGGATTACCTGAATCTAAAACTACGAGGTCTTTGTTTCAGGCTGTAAACAAGAAGGGTCAGGAGATCAAGAAAACAGCAAACCATTTCATTCTGGCAACTGGTGAGCGTCCGCGATACCCAGACATCCCTGGGGCTAAGGAGTACGGAATCACCAGGTAAGTGATGATACAGACATCCCCGGAGCCGGGATCACTAGGTAAGTGATGATATAGACATCCCCCGGGGTCGGGATCACTAGATAAGTGATCATACAGACATCCCCCGGGGTCGGGATCACTAGGTAAGTGATCATACAGACATCCCCCGGGCCGGGATCACTAGGTAAGTGATCATACAGACATCCCCGGGGCAGGGATCACTAGGTAAGTGATCATACAGACATCCCCGGGGCCGGAATCACTAGATAAGTGATGATACAGACATCCCCCGGGCCGGGATCACTAAGTAAGTGATAATACAGACATCCCCCGGGCCGGGATCACTAAGTAAGTGATAATACAGACATCCCCCGGGCCGGGATGACTAGGTAAGTGATCATACAGACATCCCCGGGGCAGGGATCACTAAGTAAGTGATCATACAGACATCCCCGGGGCAGGGATCACTAGGTAAGTGATGATGCAGAAACTACTGGTTACCACAGTATACTGGATCTGATCTGCAATGCCCCAGGACTACTAAAATTTCTGGTCACAGCTTTGAATCTGCTTGATCTTATTTCATTTTTTTTTCTTTATTAAAATTGACTTTTAACTCCTTTTAAGTTCATGTTGCTTATTTCCATATGGAAAGGCTATGGTTATGTTAATTTTACTGTTATGTTAATTTTATGTTTATTTCTATTAAAACACATCAAAAAATAAGATATAAGTTGCGGGTTCTACAGCATGTGTACTTGCTTTCCAGTTATTTGTTGTGTTTTGTGTCAGTGTTTTGTGAGGTCCTGATATGCTTTGTTGTCTCTCAGTGATGATCTGTTCTCCCTGCCATACTGCCCCGGGAAAACTCTGCTGATCGGTGCCTCCTACATCTCCCTGGAGTGTGGGGGCTTCCTCCATGCGATGGGCCTGAATGTCACCATCATGGTGCGGTCCATCCTTTTGCGAGGATTTGACCAGCAGATTGCTGAGAAGATTGGCGATTACATGGAATTGGAAGGGATCAAATTCGTTCGACCTTGTGTCCCTACCAAGGTTAGATTTCACATGAGAAAGGTTTCATTTATTGTATAGCTGAGGGTTTATTGCATGGGGGGGGGGGGGGGGGGGGGGGGGGGCAAATTCTATCAATATTTTTATGGAATCATATTTGAATTGAAATAATTCAAGTTCTCTTAAACCTTAAAGCAGGTCATTGTTAGGAACCTAGGTGTAAGAATTTTTATTCTGAAAAAACACAAAACAAAAGGGGGGATGTTTCATTCCCTATTAGGGAACGTACAGATCTATTGAGTGTTATAGCTTATTGTTTATTGTGTTGGTAGATTGAGAAGTTGGAGGATGGGCAGCCCGGTAAATACAAAGTGACTGGAAAGTATGAGGATGGCCAGGAGTTTGTGGACGAATTTAATACTGTAAGGCATTCAAATTGTAATCTGCATAAATTTATAGAGATTTCAAAACACGTACTTGTGTTTCAAGTTTCAGATTTTGATATCCAATATCAAAATTTAAAGTGGAATCAAATTTACACGATTTCATTATTTAGTTTATTTTTGTTTACGAGTGATTCTTAATCGTGTTTGCAGGTGATATTTGCTATTGGAAGGGACCCATGTACCTCCAGTATCGGTCTGGACAAAGTAGGGGTCAAAACAAACAAGTGAGTGAGTTATATTGTGTGCTGCAGTTTTCATTGAAGATTTTTTTACGTAGACAGTGTAATATTGTGATGCCTGTGTATGTATACCTTTACACCCACATTACAGTGGAATCATTAGAATTCCTGGCGGCTCAATTTTCGTGGATACCCCATAACGAAGCAAACATTCCAGAGTTATCTTTCTTACAAATATATAAATTCACGAAAGTACGTCCCCACGAACGCGTAAAAATTCAGCAATCCACAAACATTGGCCCCCATGAATTTAAATGATTCTACAGTATCCCAAGTTTGTTGAAATGACTTGATAATAGCTGTTAATTGTTAAATGACTTGATAATAGCTGTTAATTTTCCAGGAATGGTTTCGTACCCGTGGATGAAGAAGAAAACACGAATGTCTCCAACATATATGCAGTCGGGGACATTTGTGAGGGGAAACCAGAGCTGACCCCTGTGGCAATACAGGCCGGGAGACTCCTGGCCAACAGACTCTATGGGCTGAGTAGTACACTGGTGAGTTTGATTATCATCTGTGAAGTTAGATTGGTATGTCACATGAGTAAACTCAGGGGATCTATTGCAATTGGTCAGCATCCTGCGACGTGTGTCATGCATCAACTATTGAACATTTTTTACTCCTTCTTGATAACTGCCATTGCAATTCTTTTCAAAATTTGGTATGAAACATCTTTAGGACAAGGGAAATATAAAATTGTAAATTTCAGAACTCCTGCACCCGTTGGGTCGTAGGGCAGAGCGAGAACTGTGATCAATTAACCAATTTTCACAAATCTTCATCTCTACAACAACACATCTGTAAGAAAAACTAAATGTGTAGTGATGTAGAGCAGGAAGGCCTCTACAAAATATGTAAAATTCATGATCCCTAGGGTAGAGGTTGGGGCCAAACTTTGTATATAGTGTTTCTGTGTAAAACATTTAAATACATAATATCTTCTTTTTAATACTTTTGATACTAAATTAGAACAATATATATTTAGAAGGAGTAAGTAGTCCTCTACCAAAATTGTAAATTTTATGATCCCAGAAGGGTTTTGGTTCTAGGGTGGGGTCAAAATTATTATAGTGATTATTGTCTTTATCATTTGAAAGACTTCTTTAATTTTGCTGTTACAGTATAAAAACTAAACACATATTTAAGAAAAGCAGAAAAGGATGTCATATCATGTTGACATTACAGTATGGGCACTTTCAAGGACAGTTAAGTTTTTAAGAACACACCTTGTTTTATATTGTTGCTGAATATTAGAATTTAGGTTAGATATGCAGAACAAGAATTTTACTAGATTCCATAGTTAGTGATATTTTAAACTAATACTCTGGTGACCGATATGGCTCTTGGGCCTCTTGTCTCTCACAAGTATAAAATTCATCATACAATATCTGTATGCCCAAGCTGTTGGAACCTTCAGCTGTGAATAGTGGATGAAATGTGAATGGAAGGATATGTTTGTGAATGTGAATGATGTTTTTGATAAATCATAAGTAACCCATTTTACAGTGTTTTCTTGTGTCTATAGTTTTGTTTCTTTGTTCTATTGAGACTGACTACATCAATGTGGCCACCACAGTCTTCAGTCCCCTGGAGTATGGCTGTATAGGCTACTCCGAGGAGGACGCCATCAAGAAGTTTGGGGAAGACAAGTTAGAGGTAAGTCCTTTGCGAGTATAAGATGCAGAAATTTTTTTAGAAGAACAGATTAGAGAAAGGCTGTGCTGAGGACATTTGAGACAAGTTGTTTTCAGGAAGGAGGCATGTGGTTAAATTTCCAAAGAGATTAAATTAAATAGGAGACAAATTTGTGATGGGGTTGAAATAAAGACTTGATGACATATTTGAGGCAAGTTATAAGGAGGGACAAGTAGGAGGTAATCACATGTAGTTGGATCATCTAAAAGAGAGAGGTGGGGGTGGAGGGTTGTATCTTTAGGTGCTAGGTAAAGATATATATATATTTTTCCTCTGACAATCAGAGGAGGTGGATAAGTTTGGATTTGGTTTTGAATGTGTTACTACATTGTATGTGTCATGAAAGAGTATTGTTGAGGTTTACATGAATTGGTTCTATTCTGACAGAGGTTTGATGTATCCATTGTAGGTGTACCATACTAACTACTGGCCTCTGGAATGGACTGTTGCCAAACGATCGGAGAATTCCTGTTATGCTAAAATTATTTGCCTGATTCCTGAAAAGGTTTGACATTATGTACATGTTTACCTGTGTGTTCTTATAATAACTTCATACAGCTTTCCATACTACCTTATTTCTTTCAACGATTTTCCACATCAAAGATGTTTTATGTGTTCTGTACATGCAGAATGAGGCCACTGATAAAATGTGTTGTGTTTCCGCTAACCCGACCGACCCTAAATTATAGCCCCGACCCTAGAATTTTTTTTCGATATTTAAAAAAAAAAAATCGTCATTTTCCCGGAAAAAATATATTCCCGGTTCTTGGTTTTCGTTTTAGTTAGACATTGAGATGAAGTCATTCAAACGCTTTAATGATATACAAAACTGCATGGTATTGGGTCAAGCGTTTAAACAACATTGATAATGTTTCTAACTAACAGCATGACCTAGTGGCTAGTACCTCCATGCGTGTTCACGCAACGGTGATTTAACAATTGAAGTTAACAGACAGTCGAGAGACTCTGCCAAGTGTCATGTTTTCATAGAAGACTTTCTTTTGTTAAAATTGCCAACTCCTATGTTGTTTTTAGACGGTGGCTATTTATAGCCATGCACTGTCTTATGCTATCGTTTCAGCGGGCATTACTGTGTATACACGGGGACCCTAGTTTTATATGGAGGTCATGATGCAGAGTGACAGACATGAATGTCCAGTCTGTCAAATTTGTATGCACATCCTTGGTTTCTGCTGCAGTTCTAACTGAAAACACTCTGAAAAAGGCCGCAAATAAAGCAGTGAGCGCATCCAAGTTGTTGATGGCTGGTGAGAGCCGAGAGGAAAAAAAGATGTGCAGATTGTTTTTAAAATTAAAATTTATGTCCGGTAAAAAGTTTTAGCCGGAAGAGAGTTGGATCCCATTAGGATAAGTGGGATCTGCCCAGACTGTCTTCCTACCCTTGTTCCATTTAGATAGTGAAAATACATTCAGAAATGTATTAATAAACTTAAAATATGTTAATGATGTTGATATTTTGGTGATGATGTAATATATTTTTTCAAAACCATCACATTATTTTCTTGTCAAACATATCCAATAGAAGTATTCCTGACCTATGACAACCAATCTAAATGTAGAAACAATATATCTGGACTTGTAGAGCATAGTGGCATAGAGGAGTTAACTTTTGTGTTTTATGCTAGATATGTTTCATTGAAAAATATAGTTTCTTATAAAACATCTGGAAATAATCCTCAGCCAATAACGGGTGAAATGTTATGATCGAAAGTTTACTTGCAATGCAATTTAAGCAAAATTTTATTTTGAAAGTATAACATTTCGGTTGAGCATCACTGAAGAGACATTATTTGTCGAAATGCGCATCTGGTGCATCAAAATTGGTACCGTATAAGTTTTACATTATGACCCCTGGGTCGAGGCCTCTGCTGGTGGACTGTTAGTCCCCGAGGGTCTCTACAGCCCAGTAGCTAAGTACTTCGTTACTAGCTTGAAAATACGGATGTATATTTAATTGTTGTTATAAAATTTTAAAATTCATTTCAAAATTAAGGATTATCTCCCTCATGCATAGCTCTTATCCTTGGACGAATTTGGCTCCACTTTTTTGGCACGCTGTTTTTGGCTATATTTAGCTCTAAAACTTCATAGTTATTTCGGATTTCAAACATTTCGGTTGAGCATCACTGAAGAGACATTATTTGTCGAAATGCGCATCTGGTGCATCAAAATTGGTACCGTATAAGTTTTACATTCAATAGAACATTTAACTTGTGCAGTAATTGGGGCTATACGGACCGTGGATATCGGCCTGGATAGCTCAGTGGTTAGAGCACCTGACTAGGAATGCAGGGGTCCAGCCAAAGATTTTCTCCTTCCCATACTACATTTGGTGCCGTTGACCCCCCCTGGTGGTGCAGGTTGGCCTGTCAGGGGCGAAAAGAACCTGGGTTGATATTGAAAGACAATTATAATTGATCTTAAGGAGGGAGGAATGTAGTAATTAGGGCTATACGGACTGGATAGCTCAGTGGTTAGAGCACCTGCCTAGTAATGCAGGGGTCCCGGGTTCGATTCCCGGTACAACCAAAGATTTTCTCCTCCTTCCTATACTACACTTGTTAAGAGTTTACAATGTTTTTGCATACTTTGAAAAAATAAAATTTAAAAAAAAAAAAAAATTATTTCCTACCTACCTACCCTATTTTTTTCTGGAACGTTAGCGGAAACTCAACAATTTTTATCGTTGGCCTGAGTGAGTGATCAGGAATGTACATCCAATACAAACATTTTAAAAAACCTCTCTTTACCTTTAATTAAATTGCTAGTTCCTCTGAGCCAAGAGCTCAAGTGAGATTTTTAGGTCACCTGAGCAGTGCTCCCACTGGACCAGAATTCCCTTTCGCCACTTTTTCGGGGAGTGGCGCGGCACAAATAATCACATGCTTTACAATTATTTCCATCATATTATATATTATTTTATTCATTACACTTATTTTAGCATTTTGAATCAGTTACATTACTTAATCATTCCCAGCTACCATACCTAAACATTTCTTTCTGAAATAATAAGAAGTTGATTTGTTTGATAAATTCTATTATGGAAATCAAAATTCAGATAATAAATCATATAAATATAAACTTCATGATGCTACACCCCTCAGTGAAAACATTGTGTACATTGGCCGAAATGCAGATGTCACAAAACATCAAGCCCAATTTAGAGTCGTATCTCAACCACTCCCTATTAAATTTCCGTTTTTGTATGGAAGATTTTGCAATTTGGACAGAATCAGATGTTTGAGGAGGTGGGGTTGACTGTAAAGCCAAACATAGATATTTTTTAAATTTTAGACTGACTAGGGTCAGAAGCTACAAGTTTAGTGTCAAAATAGAATGGGGTGCATAGTCTTATGAGATTAGCATTTTTATACTGTTGCGCACCGAACTTCAAAGAAAATTATTTATTAAAATTGCCATGTCCATATCAATGGTGACCGTCCGCATTGTTTATGAAATATTCGAACTAAAATCAAACACATCAAAATCAAAATCTTGTAATCAACGAGTTTGGCCGCAAAAACAAACAATTGATGTATTCAGATATACATTATACACAATAATATGGCCAATTTAATTACCAGTCGGTTCTCTGGTTAAGAATTGACATTTATGTGGAAATGATAACACGATAATGAATAAGACTTTAAATGTTAAACAATTGACCACAGCAGGGTAAACAGCTGTCCGATGTACTTTATTACATAATCACTGACTTTTTTGCAGCCATAAATTACCTGAGGCTGTGACCAGCTCTGTGTGCACTGGAGCGACGCGAGATTTCCGGTCGCACGCGTTGACTGAAGAAACAGATTTTGACTGCATAAACAAACAGGCGATAATGTGTCACTGACAAAGGATTAAAAATACAATTTATTTGCAAAAAGGGATTTTCGCCACTTTCAATTTTTTTTCGCCAATTTTGAAAAAAAATTCGCCATTGGCGAAAATGGCGAAGCCCAGCTCGAGCACTGCACCTGAGTAAACTCAGGTGACCTATTGCAATTGGTTGTCGTGAGTCGTGCGTTAACAATTGAACATCTTTATCTTCTTCTTAATAACTACTGGCCCAATTGTTTTAAAATTTGGTATGAAGTATCATTGGGACAAGGGGGGACATAAATTGTAAATTTCAGGACTCCAACATCCCTGGGGCCCTAGGGGCGGGGCAAAAACTGCCCAAAATTGACCAATTTTCAAAAATCTTCTTCTCAAGTACCAAACACATGTAAGAAAAACTAAATGTATAGTGATGTAGAGCAGGAAGGTCTCTACCAAAATTGAAAATTTCATGATCCCCGGGGTAGGGGTTCTGACCCCAGGGCTGGGCCATACCTGGTATATAGTGCTAAATGGACAGAGCAGGTAGTCTTTACCAAAATTGTAAATTTGATTTTCTCCAGAGTAAGGGTTCTGACACCAGGGTGGGGCCAAACTTGGTATATAGTATGTATGTGTAAGTTTGCTGATACTGTATAAAATCTAAATGCATATTTAGGAATAGCAGAAAAGAAAGTACAGAAAATGGTGAATTTCATAACCCAGTCCAAATTAGTTATATCTTTTGATGTTTTAATGTTAATACACCTAATTTTAAAGCCTTTCATCAGTGTATGCACTTTTGAGGGCAGTGAAGTTTTAAGAACACATCTCTACTTTATACTGTTGCTGATCATTAGAATAATAGATATTCAGAACAGGAAATTTTTTCTAGATTTCATAGCCCATGAAAGTAGTGATACTTTTTCACTAGTATTCAGGTGACCGATAAGGCCTGTGGGCCTCTTGTTTGATCAAAACTTGATTGTCATCTGTAAATGACACATTAACTTTTCGAGAACCACAGCACCAGTTTTAACCAAACTTGACAAAGAGCGTCTTTTTATGAAGGGATTCAATTTGATTAAAATGATCAAACTCACTCCTGAAAAGAGGTGATTAGGAAATACATAAAATAAGGTGGGGTGTTTAAAAAAAAATTGACAACCAAAGTACCAGAATACTGCTTTCACAAAAGCTTCCTTATATACTGTTGACATACTTTTGTCCACTGATAGTCTTCAGCTGTCGTCATGCAACGTACATTAACATTTGAACATTTTTAAATTATCGATAACTTTCCTTCCAATTCTTTCAAATTTGTTATGAAACATCTTTAAGACAGGGGGTGGGGTGGGGGATAAATTGGAAATTTCAGGACTCCTGCACCCCCGATAGCTTAGGGGCGGGGCTTAAACTGCCAAGAATTGATACAATTTTCAAAAATCTTTCTCTCTAGAACCACATATGTAAGAAAAACTAAAAGCATAGTCATGTAATGCAGAAAGGCTTCTACCAAAACGTAAATTTCATGATCCTGGGGCTTGCGGTTCTGTCTTCAGGATGGGGCCAAAGAGTATATAGTGTTTTTGTGTAAAACATTAAAATTTCGTCTTATTTTGTGCTATTGATACTAAATTGAAAATGAATGTATATTTTTAGAAGGGGCCTGTAGCACTTTAGTAAAATTTCATGATGTCAAGGTGGGGCTAAAATTATAGTGATTATTGTCATTTGAATGACTTTGATACTGTATAAAAACTAAATGCATATTTAAGAAAAGCAGAAAGGGATGTATCACAACTGTAGTGATCAAACTAATACTCAGGTGACGATAAGGCCCGAGCCTTTTGTTAATTTACTCTTTTGAGGTCATAATGCTGCAGTTTTTAGTTTATTCTGCCCTATTTGGCGAGAGTGAGGCCATTATTCGAATGTAATATGAATGCAATTTCAGATGTAAACAATGTGGCCCATGGACCTCATGTTGTAAGAATGCAATCTATAAAAAAAAAATTGATGTATAGTTATCGAGTAATCTAGGAAATTTTGCTGATTACTCAAGTTGTAGGATATTTGTTTCATTATTGAAGGGAAAAATTAATGTTACGGCATATTTTTCAGGAAAAGGTAATAGGCTTCCACGTACTAGGCCCCAATGCAGGGGAGATAACCCAAGGGTATGCAGTGGCGATGAGGCTTGGTGCTACAAAGGCTGACTTTGATGCAACCATCGGCATCCATCCTACCTGCTCAGAGGTCAGGGGTTACTTTTTGGATATTATTATGTGGATAATGTAGTAATTGGTTGTATTAAGAGTAGTGTATATAATCTAAAATCCACATAATAAGTTCAGAAATATAGAATATATTAGAGATTGTGCATATTTAGAAAACATCAAATGCATGCAATGACTGGTATATAAATCTTACATTTTTAGACTTTTACTACTATGAATGTGACCAAGAGAAGTGGTATGGACACTCAACAATCGGGCTGCTGAGGTTAAACCCTGCCGCTGGACCAGCAAGCTCTAACATTTACCCCCAGGCCAAACTGTAGACTGTAAACCCCAACTCAGATATTTCATCACCTGCTTCTACAAACTGCAATTATATAGTGAAGAAAGCTGTTCTAGATTTATCATCAGGACGTATTGGATAATTCACATAATCGTGAAATAAAATTTTGTATTTATGAAATTGGGATAGTTATGAATCATAAATTGCTTTTATCATTGGTGTTGCTATGATGTCATTGATATTATTTGTATTGATTTATAATCGATTTATTTTAATACTGGAGTAGTTAATGAAATCAGTGATGTATTTGTTACAAATGTGGCTTTTGCTATTTTTAGAAGATACTCTATATTTAAAGAAGTGCACTTCTGCACAGCTTTTTCATACATGAGAATTTTTGCACCTAATTTATGGATTATTTCTACTGTAATTTTTATGAACTTTATGTTTTGTATACTGAAAAATTTGATCAGAAAGTGATCTTGTGAAACTTAAATTCTATTGTAATATATAGGAATCAGTTTTAATGTTTGTTCCTAGAGATGTATTTTCATTTCTGTATGAAAAATCCTCTGAAACTGAAGGACCTTAATATTTCATGAACACTACATTACTTATATACTGGACACATGCAGTTCATTGTTAATATTTTGTGACATGATGCAGTGATCTTCAATATTTTTCGTGATTGGGGCATGATGTTGGAGCTTTCCGCGGCAGGGAAACATTTCCACTGGATTCCATAGTAACCGTCTGTAGCACATGTTAAGTGTTCTATATGATGGACACGCCCATCAACCTCAAAATGAGGCAGGGTGTGACCTGATTTGACTGTTGTAATGGAATCCCAGAAGTATATATATTATAATTCCAAAACTTTCTTTTTGAGTAAAACAATGTTTGTTTTACAACACCTTTTGAATAAAACTGTTACCAACGTTTTTCATTTGTTATTATTGTTTTTGATAGATACCAATGCCTGTTTGGGTGATGCATGAGGATATTGATACTGCATATATTGGACAAGAGAAAGGGGGATAACTATTAAATTAAGACCTTAAAGGGACTGATTAATGATCAAAATGTTGTTGTCGGTTCCTTTTTATACGCCCGTCGTATTATGGTATGGCGCCGTCTGTGTGTCCGGACTTAGTGGTACATTTGATCACCATGATGAGAGGAAGATGCCTATTGTTTTTCAAGGTCAAAGGTCAAGGTCGTAGTATCACTTTTTAGGAAAACCTTGTGGGCAGGTATACTGTACTTATACTTTAGCACTAACTGTTTCAAGCAAAGGTGTGTAGTATATTAGCATATTTATGAAGTAGCGCATTCAAAGGCTATCCCTCTTTATATCTTGATATCCATTTCTACAAGCATAATAATGAATTAGCTCACGGAGGACAGTGCTAACTTCACTAAAATATGAATCCCACTAAAATATGATTTCCTTGAGCAAAATCTACGGGCGTATTATACCACGTTGGCGTTGCTCTTGTTATTTCTGTGCAGATGTACGGGTATTGTCCACACTAGTGGGCCCCCTTCCAGGTATCTGTCTAGCTGCACGCATGGCAGATCTCACCTCAGATCTTCATTTTTTTCGGTCATGAGGGTCGGCAGTAGAGTTTCCATTCTCTTCGATCTTTCTCCGTCAGCTCACTCCATGATAGTATTGGCTGACCAACTCTACGCCTATCAGGAACTTGTATTGTTGACATGCTACCATACCAGCTATGGCTTTTAACCGCACCTGCACCTGATGTAAATATTCACTGTATAGTTTGCTAGCACGGTGGTTCCCATGGGCATTTGTAAGTAGTCATCTGCGACAATACACCAGAGGTAGTATGCAGATTACTGGAAGAAGAAGAGAGCGCACTTGACTGCACTGCTGGATTTGACAACGTGGCCATACCAGCGGAGTCTCCTTTCCCTTAAGATGAGGTCAAGGTCATTGATGCCAAGCCGCCCTAGCAATTCAATTGAACGTACAGTGGCCATATCTTCAGGCTTGATGTTGCAGATCTGTCGAATTATGGCGCTGTAGGCGAAGATTTGGCTTGGTCAGTGCCCAGGTCTCGCTGGCATGGAGCATAGCGCTCCGTACTCAAGTGTTATACCCTCGACCACGGGTCTTGTACGACAGGTGGCGTGATGTCAGGACCGGTAGCATCTTCTTGAACTTCTTCCAAGCGGTCTTCACATGCGTAGTGGTCGCAAAGGTCACAGCCATCAGCTGCGGAAAGCATGTCTCCGAGGTAGCAGAAGGAACCTAGCTCCAACTACGACATCACTGGCTAAAATATTGCTTTTATTCTTACATTCAGAAGATCAAAATTTGGCTGTCAACATTAAACAAGTTATATTTTTAGTGTTTAACATCAAAAATGAAAAAATATTGATTTCAAAAATCCTGAACCAGTCCCTTTAGAATCATTTATACAAAGTTACTTTAATACATCTTTCCGAAGAACACTTACAAATATACCTATATACATCTGAAAAATACCAGGTCATGCTACAAAATATTTGTTGATCTTTTTGCCCCGACCTTGTTTTAGACGATTGTACGAAATACCAATCGTTTTCATTTATTTAAAAATATTTTCAATACACTGGAATTGTTCTCTTATATACGTCACAACTAACAAAATACGAAAAAAAAAAAAACTGCAAATTTTCCGTCTTACCATTTGTCAGCCATATTGAATTTTGTGGTACATTTACCATTACATGCCCTATACAGGGTGCGGAAGGTGTACACTTTGTGGCCGGTGTAGACAAATCAAGTCTTTGAATTCAAACTTGATTTGATGGCAGTTTCCTTCCATGAACATGGGACTTAAAAATTGAAGAGTAGGAGGATTTGGCAAAAGAGAGAGAGAGAGAGGGAGAGAGAGAGAGTGGAGATTTGGGATATTAAAAGATATATCGGAGTAACACAATGAAAGTCTCCAAACCAGCGCCGTAGAAAACTGATCCTCCCTAGATATTTGCGGATTTTTAAAGTACCGGCAGAAATCTTTACATTAATTACATGTACAAATAAATGTTCACAAAACCGGCCACCTCTGAAAACCGAACTCTTGAAGATTACCAACCTGGAGGTGTGACAAATGCAGGGGCCTCAATGAAAATTTCCAACCGGAGGTGTGACAAATGCAGGGGCCTCAATGATTTTTATTTTGGATCACTAAGAGCAACATGAGTGATACCTACCTCGTGTATCGTATCTACATCAGCTGCTGGGGTATGAATACAGCAATGACACAACTTATATTTATTTCCAAACTTAAAAGTCATTAACAAACACTATTTATTATATGAAGATATGTGTTAGTTTTCTTTATCTAAAAAAAAATGCATGGTACAAAGAAGAAATAATATCTCATGATGACAGAGACACGCCATCACTACATGCTAGGTTCTCTGTAAACCGGTCAATCTTCGAACCCGGCCATTTCATTCAGGCCGGAAGCTGGGCGGTTTAGGGAAGTCCGCTTCTGATATTTTTTAAATACCGTTTGATGACGGTAGACTTATTTTCGACTGGTAGTTGTGAATTTTCCCCGGGGTCGGTGAAGATATTGTTCCTGGATAGCTAAATTATGATATTGACCTAAAAAATGTCGATAATACTGATAATACTGTTACAATTTAGGACATGCGCCTTTTGGGGTTGTAGTAACAGGGACTTTGATATATTCTAATTTAATCGTTTAAGGAGTAGATGGGATTCAGGTAAGGATCGAACGTTGACATTTCTCTAATGTCTTCTTCACTGCTGTCTCTTCCCTGGATTTCAGATCTGTAAGTAATGATTAAAACATTGCTGTGACGTCATGCCTTTATTCTTGCAGTCTAATAGTTTACCTGTAGCAGTCTGATTGATAATAAGTACCTGTCCAATGATATATTATCGGACTGCAGCGATTGCAAGATCAGACACAATTTAAAAACAAATTACAGAGTGGAACTAAGGGGTTCTTTCCAGATTTCAAGAATTTAAACAACATAAAAAATAACATCGTCGGGGTAAGCAAATGCAGCAATTTAAGCTGATACAAAGAAACAAGTCCGTGCTGAAGAAAATGATCACAACACTTCCCCGCCTCAACACTAACACTGTCAATAGAGTTTTCCCCGCCTACATTAACACTGTCAATAGAGTTTTCCCCGCCTACATTAACACTGTCAATAGAGTTTTCCCCGCCTCAACACCAACACTGTCAATAGAGTTTTCCCCGCCTCAACACCAACACTGTCAATAGAGTTTTCCCCGCCTCAACACTAACACTGTCAATAGAGTTTTCCCCGCCTCAACACTAACACTGTCAATAGAGTTTTCCCCGCCTCAACACCAACACTGTCAATAGAGTTTTCCCCGCCTCAACACCAACACTGTCAATAGAGTTTTCCCCGCCTCAACACTAACACTGTCAATAGAGTTTTCCCCGCCTCAACACCAACACTGTCAATAGAGTTTTCCCCGCCTCAACACCAACACTGTCAATAGAGTTTTCCCCGCCTCAACACCAACACTGTCAATAGAGTTTTCCCCGCCTCAACACCAACACTGTCAATAGAGTTTTCCCCGCCTCAACACTAACACTGTCAATAGAGTTTTCCCCGCCTCAACACTAACACTGTCAATAGAGTTTTCCCCGCCTCAACACCAACACTGTCAATAGAGTTTTCCCCGCCTCAACACTAACACTGTCAATAGAGTTTTCCCCGCCTCAACACTAACACTGTCAATAGAGTTTTCCCCGCCTCAACACTAACACTGTCAATAGAGTTTTCCCCGCCTCAACACTAACACTGCCAATAGAGTTTTCCCCGCCTCAACACTAACACTGCCAATAGAGTTTTCCCCGCCTACATTAACACTGTCAATAGAGTTTTCCCCGCCTCAACACTAACACTGTCAATAGAGTTTTCCCCGCCTCAACACTAACACTGCCAATAGAGTTTTCCCCGCCTCAACACTAACACTGTCAATAGAGTTTTCCCCGCCTCAACACTAACACTGTCAATAGAGTTTTCCCCGCCTCAACACTAACACTGTCAATAGAGTTTTCCCCGCCTCAACACTAACACTGCCAATAGAGTTTTCCCCGCCTACATTAACACTGCCAATAGAGTTTTCCCCGCCTCAACACCAACATTGCCAATAGAGTTTTCCCCGCCTACATTAACACTGCCAATAGAGTTTTCCCCGCCTCAACACCAACACTGCCAATAGAGTTTTCCCCGCCTACATTAACACTGCCAATAGAGTTTTCCCCGCCTCAACACTAACACTGCCAATAGAGTTTTCCCCGCCTCAACACCAACACTGCCAATAGAGTTTTCCCCGCCTCAACACCAACACTGTCAATAGAGTTTTCCCCGCCTACATTAACACTGTCAATAGAGTTTTCCCCGCCTCAACACTAACACTGCCAATAGAGTTTTCCCCGCCTCAACACCAACACTGTCAATAGAGTTTTCCCCGCCTACATTAACACTGCCAATAGAGTTTTCCCCGCCTACATTAACACTGTCAATAGAGTTTTCCCCGCCTCAACACTAACACTGCCAATAGAGTTTTCCCCGCCTCAACACTAACACTGTCAATAGAGTTTTCCCCGCCTCAACACTAACACTGTCAATAGAGTTTTCCCCGCCTACATTAACACTGCCAATAGAGTTTTCCCCGCCTCAACACTAACACTGTCAATAGAGTTTTCCCCGCCTCAACACTAACACTGCCAATAGAGTTTTCCCCGCCTCAACACTAACACTGTCAATAGAGTTTTCCCCGCCTCAACACTAACACTGTCAATAGAGTTTTCCCCGCCTCAACACTAACACTGTCAATAGAGTTTTCCCCGCCTCAACACTAACACTGTCAATAGAGTTTTCCCCGCCTCAACACTAACACTGTCAATAGAGATTTCCCCGCCTCAACACTAACACTGCCAATAGAGTTTTCCCCGCCTACATTAACACTGCCAATAGAGTTTTCCCCGCCTCAACACTAACACTGCCAATAGAGTTTTCCCCGCCTCAACACCAACACTGTCAATAGAGTTTTCCCCGCCTACATTAACACTGCCAATAGAGTTTTCCCCGCCTACATTAACACTGCCAATAGAGTTTTCCCCGCCTCAACACTAACACTGCCAATAGAGTTTTCCCCGCCTCAACACCAACACTGTCAATAGAGTTTTCCCCGCCTACATTAACACTGTCAATAGAGTTTTCCCCGCCTCAACACTAACACTGCCAATAGAGTTTTCCCCGCCTCAACACCAACACTGTCAATAGAGTTTTCCCCGCCTACATTAACACTGCCAATAGAGTTTTCCCCGCCTCAACACCAACACTGTCAATAGAGTTTTCCCCGCCTCAATACTAACACCGCCAATAGAGTTTTCCCCGCCTCAACACTAACACTGTCAATAGAGTTTTCCCCGCCTCAACACTAACACTGTCAATAGAGTTTTCCCCGCCTCAACACTAACACTGTCAATAGAGTTTTCCCCGCCTCAACACTAACACTGCCAATAGAGTTTTCCCCGCCTCAACACTAACACTGTCAATAGAGTTTTCCCCGCCTCAACACTAACACTGTCAATAGAGTTTTCCCCGCCTCAACACTAACACTGCCAATAGAGTTTTCCCCGCCTCAACACTAACACTGCCAATAGAGTTTTCCCCGCCTCAACACTAACACTGTCAATAGAGTTTTCCCCGCCTCAACACTAACACTGTCAATAGAGTTTTCCCCGCCTCAACACTAACACTGCCAATAGAGTTTTCCCCGCCTCAACACTAACACTGTCAATAGAGTTTTCCCCGCCTCAACACTATAACACTGTCAATAGAGTTTTCCCCGCCTCAACACTAACACTGCCAATAGAGTTTTCCCCGCCTACATTAACACTGCCAATAGAGTTTTCCCCGCCTACATTAACACTGCCAATAGAGTTTTCCCCGCCTACATTAACACTGCCAATAGAGTTTTCCCCGCCTACATTAACACTGCCAATAGAGTTTTCCCCGCCTCAACACTAACACTGCCAATAGAGTTTTCCCCGCCTCAACACCAACACTGTCAATAGAGTTTTCCCCGCCTACATTAACACTGCCAATAGAGTTTTCCCCGCCTACATTAACACTGCCAATAGAGTTTTCCCCGCCTCAACACTAACACTGCCAATAGAGTTTTCCCCGCCTCAACACCAACACTGTCAATAGAGTTTTCCCCGCCTACATTAACACTGCCAATAGAGTTTTCCCCGCCTCAACACTAACACTGTCATTACAGTTTTCCCCGCCTCAACACTAACACTGCCATTACAGTTTTCCCCGCCCCAACACCAAACACTGCCATTACAGTTTTCCCCGCCTCAACACTAACATTGCCATTAGAGTTTTCTCCGCCTCAACACTAACACCGCCAATAGAGTTTTCCCCGCCTTAACACTCACACTGCTATTAGAGTTTTCCCCGCCTCAACACTCACATTGCTATTAGAGTTTTCCACGCCTCAACACTATATTGTGTAATTTTTGGAAATTGTAAACCCATGTTTCACTCTAAAATTTGTTTTTAAATTAATTGCTGTCCGATTTTGCTATCGCTGCAGTCCGATAATATATTATAGGACAGGTACTTATTATCATCAAACTACTAGAGGTAAACTTTTGGACTGCGAGAATAAAGGTATGTGACGTCACAGCAATGCTTAAGATTTTACTATGTCAATCATTAATTCTACATATTTTCTTGGATTCAAATGATCAGAGATAAAATGTCTTACTTTCTTTGACGGTGATGCATTATGATGATGCATCCTAGTATAATTACGAAGAGACACAAAGACGCTCCGAGCATCCACTGCCAGTGTACAGAGAACCAGTTCTGAAAGATAAAAAGGTTTGACTTTTACATCCATTTCTTATAGATAAATTGATGAAATGGTGAGCTCAGCCATAAGAAATTCCAATACACAAATTTAAGTGAAATATTTAAATCAAATTCAGTGGCGTAGCTAGGTTTGAAATATTTGTAGGAAGGGGGTCTGGGGGAGGGGGGGGGGGGCGACCCCCCCCCCCCAGAAGCTGAGGAATTTTTTCGTAATATGTAATAAAAATTTAACGAAAATATTTGTAAGCACGTGCATACAGTGCTACAGTGTACATGTAGCTACGCCACTGAAATTTGCGTTACAATAAAACATGATATACAGAATGAACGAAAACAAACGTTATATATATACATGTATATATATATATATATATATATATATAGATATATATATATATATATATATATATATATATATATAGCAGGTAATTTGTTTAACGGGGAGCCTGATTATATATGAATTACGTAATGTCCTCATAACACAAACAACCTGGACATTTAATTATTTTTTGCATTTTGGAAAATGATCCGAAGACCATTCCATACAAAGTCTTGTGACGTAACCATGAGTTTGTAGGTGAGGAGTTTTCGTGATTAAGATTTTTTCATTGGCACCCCGTCAGATCTAAAGAAAATCGTATTCTGAAAATTGTAGAAAAAAACCGTAATCTGAAAATTATAAGGATCGGTTTTTGTTTGTTGCTTTACAGTATGTACGTCACATTGGAAACTTTTTCACTCATATAGTGACGTCACTGATAGAGACAAATTTTGACATATATATAAATGCAAGACGCTCAAGGCTGTAGCAGTGACAGTTTTTTATCGTGCGAACGTCTATTGTGACACGGGACCTTCCGTTTTTTAAAGATCAAAGCGAGTGTAATGATTTCATGTTTTTCAATGTTGCAAGAGGCCTACAGAAACGGTGATCTAGAAACTTAACTATGGCTGATACACAATTAGCTAGCAGCGGGTGATCTAGAAACTGTTGCTGATCATGTGACCCACAGAGGGTATATATACAGCTGCAGCCAGTCAGTAAGGTTTTTTTAAGCCAAGCGGAGGAAGAAGAAGCATTATAACGGTTAGTTTGGTCAGGTGGATTGCCTAATATTGGAGGCTTGCCACACTTCTTTGTTATGTAGGACCATTTGTTTGGAGTCTGACCACAGTAGTGGCTAGCATTTTAGAGGTTGACCTCCTGGAGGTTCGCCTATTTATTTGTCATTCTTCCTCGGTTAGGGAAGGTGTAAGGCTTCAGAGGTTAGCAGTTCACTGTCCGTCCTGAATAAGGCATTAACACAGTAACTGCTGCTTCTGGAGTTGGACCACCTTTATTCGGCTAGGGCTTACCTCTTAGATAGTTGTTACTGCCTGAATAAGGCATATCTCTATCTAGAGGTGTATAAACTCATAAAGTAGTAATATAGGCCGACCAAGTGTGATTTTCTCCTAAGTAAGGGAAGGGTCTTATTTGTATATATTTGCAGACCAGTAGTTATATATTTAAATCACTTTAGAGAGGAAAACTGTATCATTTTGTTCAATCATTTTTATAGAGGAAAATTATTTACTTGTTGAATTAATTCAAAACCCCAGATCCTGGAATCAACCGGGTACGAACCCCCTTGACACGTTACAGCGAGATTCGTGACTTTCACTTTTTAATGCTAGGTACGTGGCGAAAGAAACATTCACTACCTAAATACATGTACATGTATGATGCCATTTTAGGTCTGATATGCAGCTGGAATCGAACAATCCGGGACCTCCCAGAAAACGGTGTCTAACGCACTTACAGAGTCTTCATCCTTAGCGGACGGTGACCTGGGAGTGGTCCTCTGAAGAATGGGAAATCTGTGTTTGAAATTTTCATCCGTGAGAGAGTTGAGTTGTGAGTAGATTTCGTGATCCGTCACACATCTGTCTCCACATTTCGCTTGTATGTACAATGTTCGGTTGTCTGCACTACATCCACAAGAAAAGACATATAAAAAGATTTATATAATAGATTCCAATCTTTTTTTTTAAGTAATGGAAAATCCATTATATATGGTTGTTTGTTTGTATATGTCTAATATATTGTTTGTTCGAGAATCTTTCACTCATATCGAGACGTCACCATTGCTGATGAAGGGCTGCAAACTTTAGACCTACACTCGGCGCTTGCGAACTTTGAGCAGGGAGGGATATATATCGTACCACAACTGCTGTGACACGGGGCCTCGGTTTTGCGGTCTCATCCGAAGGACCGCCCCATTTAGTAGCGTCTTACGACAAGCAAGGGTACTGAGGACCTTATCTTACCCGGATCCTCACGGGAACATTATACTGGATAACCACTTCCACCCCTACCAGGGTTTGAACTCACGACCTGTGGAACCAAGTCTCCTAACAGCGTGTGACCTGTGCGTTAAACCGCTCGATCATCTAAGCAAGTTAAAAAGACTTCCTTTCGATGACGATGGGATGAGATACAGCCATTTTATCATACAAGATACACACTGCTTTTGAAAGATTTTTATAAAACACAGATAGCAATGAACTTGTTTTTATCATAATCATCCCGATTAATTACGTTGATATTAGTAAATGCACTGATATAGATGAGATTTATATTTAGCGATGAACAACTTCCAAAATCGTGCTGTAGATAATTTCAAAAATTGCAATTTTTCATTGATTTCATGTATGACGTCATGATTTATCAATTGTATTCTTTTGATATCACCAAATGTTATTATAAAAAGAAGCTTGTAATGATATTCTATTCATTCTTTGCATAATGATTTTAACTACAGATTACTTTGTTTGCCTGATAAAAATAAAGGGCTCATGGCGGGTGTGATTGGTCAACAAGGGATGCTTACTCCTCCAAGGCAGCTGATCCCATCTCTGTTGTGTACAGGGGTCAGTATTTGCCCTACTCTTAATTTTGTATTCTTTATAGCATCTATGAAATCTGTCACTGTTTGTTATCTTTACATTTTCATTGGTACGACATATGTCAATTGTTAGGTTGTTCTTTACACTCTGATTTTGACTGCGGATTACTCCTTTTACCTGATCGAGATAAAGGGCTTGCAGCGGGTGTGACCGGTCGACAGGGGATACTTACTCCTAGTCACCTGCTCACACTTCTAGTATACATCCAAGGGTCCGTGTTTACTCAACTCTTAATTTTGTATTCCTTATAGGAGTTATCAGATTGATCACTGTTCGTTATCTTCGCCTTTTCATGTCCATTCTAGGCTTGAAATGTATTTCAAACATACATAAGAATGATATAGTTAGCTATTTTCTAAAGCACCCTGTACATGCAAAATGTCTACATGAATATTTACCTTTTATCCAAACATTCGTCGACGTCAATTACATTTGTTTCCGAACAAATAGTGTCTCTCAAGAAATTTTGTATGTTCAATAGGAGATGCAGAACGGGAAATGGTGTGTGTGTCAAATTTCTGTATGTTAATTCTATTCTAATCTTTGAACCTGCAATTAATTAAACATTGAGAATTATAATTAGGTCTGAGAAAAGGTAATCGTCTAACACATCACATTTTGTTTTATAAAACTTACAGCTGCATCCCAAAATAGGTGTGGTTTTATCAATTTCAGTGGAAGTCTGGGTCAACATGCTGCTTTGTTGCGTTGACTCGCGTGTTGTGGAGTGAAGTGTTGGGGTGATCTTGACATGTTCAGTGGCTTCATTGTTTACTGTACTTAATATCAAACGACTGCCAGCTGTCGTTGAAAACATTTGTTCTGCACTGACATCTTGAGTATTGCCAGTAGCAGATTTAAGATTACTTGTGGACTTTCTCATTGGTCTGCTGGGGCTTGATTTAAGATTACTTGTGGACTTTCTCATTGGTCTGCTGGGGCTTGATTTAAGATTACTTGTGGACTTTCTCATTGGTCTGCTGGGGCTTGATTTAAGATTACTTGTGAACGTTCTCATTTGTCTGATGGGGCTTGATACCCGGTTTGTTGTTAGTTCTTTGGCTATCTTTGTTGCACTGGTAATGGATTCAGTCGGAAAAAAAATCGTCCGAGGGAGGGAAGATAATGTAATCAGCGAATTATTACCAGTTGCTCTTGAATGCAGCATTTCTGGACTGATGTCCCCTGAACTGCTAGTGGACGATGGAGGTCTCGACGAGGTAGATGTTCTCGTTGTGTCAATGGAGTTGGATGTAAGTTCTCGTTGTACAATTTTTGTTGCGCTGGTAACGAATTTACTGATATAATTTTTCGTTTGAGTGAAGCCTGAAAATACATCTGTTCTGATTCCAAATGTGGAGGAGTCGGCTTTCTCTTCTGTAATTGATGCAGGGGTCCTTGTGGATGACGATACGGATAACGATGGGGATAACGAATAAATGATATTTGATGTTGTCGTTGATATATCAGTTGAAATCGTTGCTTTCCTGGATGGTATGGTTTGTGAATTTCTTGGTGGTGGATTTTCTTTTGTTGAAGGAGAAATGGAACAGTCAGAACCAGTCCAACCTACAGACAGATACGAGAAATCAGAGAGAGAGAGAGAGAGAGAGAGAGAGAGAGAGAGAGAGAGAGAGAGAGAGAGCATTTACCATTTTCACACACAAGTTTTCCCAGTTGGTTGCAGTGGCCTCTTGTGATAGTGGTGACGATGCAGTGTTCCCTACAATGTTCACCGTAGTAGTTTTTCTCGCACACGCGCTCCCCCTTGTCATTGCAGAATAGATGAAGCGACTTATTTCCCTTGCAGTTCACAAAATCAACGCTAAAGTTCAAACTGAAGAAAGATAATTCTTACATGTATAAGATATATTATCGCACATGACTGTCGGAAAGAATTCGTATGTATGCTTATATGATTACGTACAGTGTTAAACGATCATTGTTTAGTGAGAATGAGAAGTTTAATCTTTACACGAACCTTGAGTTTGTTGATGCATCACGACTAGAAAACGAAGTCGGACTTCTAATATTTCCCAACACTAAGAGCATGAAGGAAAATTTATGACGGTATATGGTGAAGTTGGAGTCATGGTCAGATCGGATTTTTATGGATAACGAGATGTTTTTCTGAAATAGATATGTTTCAAATGTATCTTAGTGACAAAATATCATGAACCTGCTCGTCTCCTAACATTATAAAACAACCATGAGAAAATCCATGGCTACTAGATAATAATATAGCTTGTGATGTTACACAACCTCTATACACGAAATCCCAAGAAAAATTATATAAAGAATAAACCTATAATAGAAATATACTCACGCTAAGATCCGGGGCTTGAAATCGAAATACTACGGGATTATTCGCATTGCCAACTCTATCTCCAAACGAAATAGTCGATGATGTCCCGATTCGAAAGCAGTCCCGCGTGATCTCACCGAACGCTCCGCTGTTAATGAAATAATGAAATGTCTGATATAAACTGTTTTTGTCCAACATTGTGTCCCCAAGCACTGCCAAATTCAATTGTGCCTATTTGACCTTGATCTCACTACAATACTTACCTTTTTAAGTCATTTGATTTGACCTTGATCTCACTACATGTACTTACCTAACAGACAAATCTTGAGACAATGAAATAGACCAAACAAATCTGTTTTTTGCTTAACTATGATTTACACAGAAGAAACATCGTCGATTCTCCTAACTGTGTTTGTAGTATGGGAGAAGAATCATATTTAGAATTTTTTTCTTTGTTTGTAAAAGACCCTTTTCAGGTACATGTATAAGAAATGTGATATCCAACGAACTCTTTCAAATACAATCATGATCTATTATTGATAAACGGATTTTACTTTGAGGTAGTGACAATTTGGGTATAAAATTAACAGTAAAATGTTTTATGCTGTTCACTTTATATTGAATTCCAGCAGACGCTCGTGATGGTAATATGTTTTACGCTATATATGTACATGTATGATGCAAGGTGAAGATAACGAACAGTGATCAATCTCATAACTCCTATAAGCAATACAAAATAGATAGTTGGGCAAACACGGACCCCTGGACACATCAGAGGTGGGATCAGGTGCCTAGGAGGAGTAAGCATCCCCTATTGACCGGTCACACCCGCCGTGAGCCCTATATCCTGATCAGGTAAACGGAGTTATCCGCAGTCAAAATCAGTGTGCCAAGAACGGCTTAACAATCAGTAAGAAACACGTCAGACAGCATTTGATCCAATGCGAGGTCGTATTGACGATAAATGTTAATCTTCCATGGTGGTGAAACTCTAATGTGGCGATGTAGTCGCGATAGAGACCTCTCAGCTCGATGTTCATTTAATTCCGGGTAATTTCGATTCGGTTCATAGTATGTATCATAATTTATAGTGCGCGTTCTCTGACTGAATGATCACAATGTCAACATTCAAATTGGACGACGATAACATCACGTGAGAGTCTCAATGACTTATTATAATATTTCACGAATTTAGTCGCGATTCGGATTAAAATCGACACTAATGAATGTGGCAACTTGTGAGATCGACACTAATGGATGTGGCGACTTGTGAGATCGACACTAATGGATGTGGCGACTTGTGAGATCGACACTAATGGATGTGGCGACTTGTGAGATTGACACTAATGGATGTGGCGACTTGTGAAATCGACGCTAATGGATGTGGCAACTTGTGAGATTGACGCTAATGGATATGGCAACTTGTAAGACATGTGTTTGTAAGACAAGAAGTACTAATCTATCGATTCTTATCTGCTGCGACATAACACTGGTATACACGAGTATCTTAATCTCTTACTTCAAACACGTGCTGTCAAAAAATTTTAAATAAAGTTGATTGATTTTTAGTCCTCTATCATAGAAATTTGCGTGTCAGATGGATGTTGTTTAATTAATTGGAAAAAATCTAATTATCATCTTAATTGAATGTGTATCAAAACTGATATAATTAGTCATTTTATCTACAATAACCAATACACCGATTATCAAACATCACAAAACTGATAGAATTAGTCATTTTATCTACAATAACCAATATACAATGTATATACTAGTTATTTACCTTAGAGACACGGTCAGATAGCCTGAACAAGGTAGAAGACACTGCGTTCTGCAGCATGTAATGTTGTCTGATGGTGTTCGCATGAGATTTCTGGTGTTTCCGAAACTTTGAAAGTGTATACGGAAGTAAGAATCGCCAAATGTCTGGGGGAAAGAACAAAACCGTAAATGTTAAAACCAAGCTTTAACTTCGTAGTAAAACATTATAACTGATATAAAAAGTACTTCCGATGCATTCGAATTGGGGCAAATATAATACGAATAGAATTAGAATTGTGCTTTAATTCAGTCAACATGATATACTATAGATGTACAAGTTTCATTAAATTTTACACGTGGATATTGTGTTCTCCTGTTGAAGAAACCAAACAGTACCTTTATATATTTACATATATGACATGAATGATAAGGATGATGGTCTCAAATTTTGGTCTTGCTTTTTTGGAAACTAGCCCATGGTGAGAAAAGAATGAAAATATGAGATGTATACAAAATATACAAAAAACAAATGAAACGAAAAAAAATAATAATAATAATAAAAAATACGTGTATTTTTATTACCTAGAGACGACTACCTACCGTTCTAGCGCATATAAATAATATGATAATCCTCCATACTGTTTTCTCGATAGTTACTGCTGCAGTATTAAACATCATTATTAATCCTCAACCACGACAAAGGAAGACAATAATCCGATAGCGGGAGTGATGCAAGGGGCGATAAAGGTGAGATAAAATTCTAACCATCGAATACCTTGAAGCCGATAAAGATGTTATCACTTTCTATATCTGAACTGATAATTCATTTTAAACAATGGGGAAGAAATAAATCTGATCTCATGTGAGAAGATTTTGACAATTTTCTATCGATACTATGCAGGACTTTTGATGAATTGTAACTCCGTTTGTCTCCCCTTAGTCGACATATCCGGTGAAAGATTTGAAGATTTGCGATCGACTCGAAATACATATTTCATAACTACTACCACTTTCATTTCAGAGAATGTAAAACTTTATGAGAAATATTAAATGAAATGAAGTATCTTCATTGATAGATAAAACTTGGAATATGTTTAACTGAGTTTGATAAGAGACAAAATGATGGTCTTTTGTTGGTTGTTGAATTTTATTCAAATAGCAGTATAGAAGAAAATGAAACTTCTGTGGAATTTCTCTCTCTCTCTCTCTCTCTCATAATTCTACTTTTTGAAGCAATACAAGAATGACTTCTACAAATTATTTTTCCTACATTTGCGTTTCCTATTGTTGTATCATTGTCGCCCTTGGCATTTGCACTACATATGCACGTAATTCTACTACAGATATCATGCTTTTATTCCATAATCAGCTGTAGGTTTCAAAAAAACCTTGTCAGAATAACTATGATGTCATAAGATTTTGCAAAATCATTGATTTATCTAGATGAAAGGAACATAAATGTTGTTAGAGTGGTTTATGAAATTTACTGTAAAAATTCTTGTTAAACTTAGAATATTTCAAAAGTCTAAGTCATATAATTATGTGTTTCAAATACTAGATCCAAGGGCAATAACTCTGATTTATTGATTTCTTTATCAAGTCCATTATGCGATAGATTTCCTTATTTCGTATAGTTTTTTTTTTTAAAATTTCAATGTTATTCATTACAGTTGTTTTGATTTGACAAAAATAAAGCCGAACAAGAGTTTACATATCAATATATCAGAAAACGCAATGTGTTCATATATATACGCGCCTGAAAACAAATAACTTATTGCGGGGAAACTATTCAAATTTTTAAAATTGTGAATACAGTAACTGAATTGGAATTATAAGAATCAAACGTTCTTTTTCAAAAATTATTTGTTGTGTAAACCCCGAACATTATACTCACAAACTTAGCATAAAATGTTCGCACTTTTATTCAGTTTGTGAGTAAAAAGTACGGAGTTTACACATCGATAAAATCTTCAAAAAGAATGTTTAATCCTATAGTAAAGAAACACTTTCATGAAATTGCTATGAATATTATTACAGCGCTTTAACTAGTTTTTGTGAAATTTTGATGACGCTGTTTAAACTGCAATTTCCGACGTTGAGATCTGATTCTGTTTATGTATGATGCGCATGACATATATATTTTATTTGACAATTTATTAGTTTTAACCCCAATAAATGGAAATAGATACACTCTCTATACTTTTATCAGATAAATATTCGAATATGGAGTTACCTTAAAAAGTTATTTTTTCGATGACACTGTTCAAGGTACTTTAACTACGACCATTCTCTAGAAATCACAAAAAATTTAATTTCCATTTTGTTTTAAATACGTCAACGTTTGTTTATCATCAAATCTTGTCTCCCAGAAGGAATTAAATATTCTGAATTCGTTTTAAAACATTTCACGTCGAATTGGTGTGATAGAGATTTAAACAGAAGAAAACTGTGGCACATAAAGATAGCTTATTTTGAATGGAGAGACATCGAGGTTCCAAATGAGGAATTGGTTGCTGTTTTTACTTATTCTTGTATTAAGCGTATCAGGTACGTAATTATATTTGTATACATTGGCTTTTCTTTCTTTCTTAAATTTCTGTTTTTTCTTCTTGTGTTTTTCATTTATATATTACTGCATTTAAAAAAAAATAGAATAAAACACAAAGAAAAAAGCATGATTGTGCAATCCGTGCTGATGACATCAGTAATTCGAGAAATGTGTGTATTTGATTCAATGAAATTAGTTTACGTAATCCATGCTACATGTATGTATTAAACACTGTAGTCATTGTACAGGTCTAAGTGATGGCGCGCACCTGCCGATCTTTTTTCCGGACGTCATCACCGCCGTTATACTCGAAGGAACCATAGGTGAGCACTAGATCACACACAGTTTTGAATGTAATAAAAGGTGGTTGCAATAGATATATGCCAATTTTGAAAAAAAATAATATTGTAAATAAACATAAGACAGGAATAGATGCGAATAATCTCTGTCCAAGATTTTTCTTCTTCCCAATTAACCAAAAGTTCCGTAGAGTAAGTGGATATGATTGAACTAGTAGTACATATGTAATTCAACTAAAGTATTCACGTATTTTGAAAGGAGCTAGAGATGATAATTATTCAGGATCGGATTCCGTAACTTTTCAATGAGGGGTGCGATCTTTGTCATAGTATTTTTAACGTACAAAAAGGGAAATTGCAGGTTCCAAGGTAGCACAAAATGTTTAAACATTATTGTAATATTTAAATGTTAAACCAAAGGATGGAGTTGCAACTTCCGTAATCCCTATCCAGATCCGCCACCGTAATCCCTATTCAGATCCGCCACCGTAATCCCTATTCAGATCCACCACCGTAATCCCTATCCAGATCCGCCTCCGTAATCCCTATTCAGATCCACCACCGTAATCCCTATCCAGATCCACCACCGTAATCCCTATTCAGATCCGCCACCGTAATCCCTATTCAGATCCACCACCGTAATCCCTATTCAGATCCGCCTCCGTAATCCCTATTCAGATCCACCACCGTAATCCCTATCCAGATCCACCACCGTAATCCCTATTCAGATCCACCACCATAATCCCCATCCAGATCCACCACCGTAATCCCTATCCAGATCCACCACCGTAATCCCTATCCAGATCCACCTCCGTAATCCCTATCCAGATCCACCACCGTAATCCCTATCCAGATCCACCACCGTAATCCCTATTCAGATCCGCCTCCATGATTTGTATTTCAAAATTAAGATTTGGTGAATGTTACATGTTAATTGGATTTTAGCATGTAAAATGTATTTACAAGAGGATTAAACCGCACCCCATCTCTCTAGTAGAATTGTTAAAATTATAAAATAGTGGGTGAAAGAATATCTCTATTTTTTGCAGATCCTGTGGTGACCGATTTGAATTGCACCACGCCCGCTGGGGGTCTTTGCTCGATCACTATTACGGATGGCGATGACTCCCCACAAAACAAGTTTACAGTGGCTGGAGCTGAGCTGAGGACCAGTTTCAATTCCACCGATTTCGAGTCGTTAGAGGCAAAGAACTTTGTATATACATTGGTACTGAGTGGAACAGATCCTAGTATCCCGGCTCTGACCGGCGTGGCCACGATCTTCGTGTATGTTGACCCTGTGAACGAACATGACCCACGATTTGACGGATTGCCGTATACAGCCTCGGTATAGTTTTAACACATTTTTAAAAATGTTTCTATGAAATAGAATCACAATCGGTATTTGAAAATTTTGTAGCTAAATTGCTTTCATGAAAATTATTCACCTAATAATTCTTCATGTGTAGGTTTGGTTGTCACATAATAAGTTACTAGTATATAACAAATTACGTAATGATTTAATCATTGTCAGATTATGCCATAGAATGTTACAAGTACGGCGAGATTATAATGTTGACATCATTAATGATGATTTTTGTAATATAAGCCTCTCCTCGCTGATCGTACAAAGACGGTACTGCATCACAGTACAATCTACAGAAACATCTCCTCAGTTTATGGATTATTCTGAGGCAATGATTGGACAAGTTATGTTAGAAAATTCCGCAAATTCAAGATCTTTCCTCGTTATTCCGAATGAATGTTATGAAAGTATTTTCATTTTTAGTTACTTTTAAATTCTTGCTTCAGTAAACATTTATGCCCTTTCAAGTTGGAAAACAAACCTAACTCTGGCATGCCAAGATTGCTGTTTAAAGAAAATAGTCAGTCATCAATTGTGCGTTAAAGGGACTGATTCACGATATTGCTCCAAATTTTGTTTTTCACTCTAAATGATCAAAATCTACAGTCTAATGTGTTTAGAAGGTTTCACAATAAAATTAAGGTTATTCATCATGATAGAAGCTCATTATAAAGAGTTAACTTTATTATTTGTTTTGAAAACAAAGATTGAGGTGTGATATTGCTTACAGGGTTTTCAAAATAAATGGATATATATTGATCAAAGTTTATTATATATATCACATCTCAAGTATACTTTAGGTACATGTAAAATGTGTTATTTAAAAGTTAAAATTTGTGATTGTACAAAATGAAGATGCTTTAAATTACAAAATTAACGTTTTACTGGTTTGTTTGTTTACATAGAAAGACTCGAGTCTTTGTTTACATAACACAGAATCAAAGCTAAAATATTGCTCTTATCCTTGCATTCAGACGGTCCAAATTTTGGTTGTCAACATTAAATGAGCTATGTCTTTAATTCTTAACATCAAAAATGAAAAACATTTCTTTCGAAAAACGTGAACCAGTCCCTAGAGAATAGCATATAGAAAAATCCATACTCGGATATCATCGAAATAAAGGAAAACATTTTTATGTGTTGCATACTGATAATTTGCAGATAACTGGAAATTGGATATTTGCAATAAACGATGTCATCAGTTTCACTTAGGCGGATCTGTTATCTGATTTGTATCAAATTGACCGCAATGGTACCTTTTATAAAGGCTTTGTGTTTCTAACACAGTTTTCAAGGTCAAAGACGATTGTATACCGCCGTAAATTGGCTGAAATATTGCCAAAACGCGTTAACACCCCCCCCCCCCAACCATCAGTTTTATACAGGTACATTTGTACCTGTATATTCTTAGCTATATAACAAATTCAGAAATAGAACTCTGCCCCCGTCCAATATATTCAGAAATGCAGTAGTAATCAAAGAAAAGATCAACATCCAGATAAACCATTCATAATTCATTGATGTGTACAAAACAGCTTGAGTAACCTCGAACTTGGTTCTTGAATATAAATCACCATCATGCGAAATTTTAGAAACTGCATTTTCGTCTAACCATATTATCGATAGGTAACGTGTTCGCGAGAAGCATTACATATATTAGTGAGCAAGCCTGGCGGAATGTTTGCTAGAAAAAGTTCTGTTCGTGAATCTCGCGGATAATTCTCGCACACAGATATTCTTCTTCTGCTACTGCAGGTTTCAGAGGACACCCCACCAGGCACTGAAGTGATACTGCTGACTGGTATGGACGATGACTTGGGACCAGATGGTGACATCTCTTTTTCCATCTTTGGTAAGTACTTTGTCGATAAATTTCTAAAATTCAGATAAGAATAAATTGTAAGGTGGTAATTAATTCTACATGGCTTTGCTGTATTAGTTTTACATGCATCTATGAATGTAATAAAACCTTTATCGAAATAGTAGAAAATACAATGCATTACCGAATGTTTTGGGACTTACAAGCTGATTAATCTGTTGTTATCATTGGTTCATTACCAATAGCTGCCTGACATGTCATAATTGTGCCACGATTTTATTTTGCACGTGGTTGATATCCTCGTACTACACGTGGTTGCTATCCTCGTACTACACGTGGTTGCTATCCTCGTACTACACGTGGTTGCTATCCTCGTACTACACGTGGTTGCTATCCTCGTACACGTGGTCGCTATCCTCGTACTACACGTGGTTGCTATCCTCGTACACGTGGTTGCTATCCTCGTACTACACGTGGTTGCTATCCTCGTACACGTGGTCGCTATCCTCGTGCTATACGTGGTTGCTATCCTCGTACACGTGGTTGCTATCCTCGTACTACACGTGATTATTATCCTCGTACTACACGTGGTTGCTATCCTCGTACTACACGTGGTTGCTATCCTCGTACTACACGTGGTTGCTATCCTCGTACACGTGGTTGCTATCCTCGTACTACACGTGGTTGCTATCCTCGTACACGTGGTTGCTATCCTCGTACTACACGTGGTTGCTATTCTCGTACTACACGTGGTTGCTATCCTCATACTACACGGTATTTTTATCCTCAGAATCTTTTATAGTAAGGAATACTGGAGCCAATCAACCAAATCATCGTATATGAACACAAGCCCACATTCTTATTGCACACGTGGAGAGTATAGTTTACATCTGTATCAGTACATCGAACAGCTTTTAATTCGTTATAAAAACGACATTTTTGCGTAGATTTTCCACTCTTTTTTCCAGGTTCTTCGTTTTGTAGATTTCAGGAAAATGCATTGACAAAAACTAGAATAGCATATATCAACAATATTCACATAAATTTGCAATATATATGTAATGCACAATGATAATCATTTATTCTACCATTTGCAAGGATCAAAGGAATGCCGCGATGATTATTCTGCTTAAATACATTCACACGTAAAAACTGTTCTTAAGAAAATTGTTTGCACTTCATGTTTTGCTTATTAACACAATAATAAAATCGATAACTGTTGATTCAATTTTATATTCATAAAAATTAATAAATAGATGTCGCAAAACAAATTCATAAATGACTGAAGAATATTTGTCATTCAATATAAATGACTGAAGAATATTTGTCATTCAATATAAATCAAATTGTCTGCGTTCCGAGATCAATGTACATGTAAATAAACACGGCAATGCACAGACAAGTTCACCCTCTACCACGCGTGTGTAGTTTTCTTGGACTGTGTATTCAAAGCAGCTGATATAATCCGTCAACATCAAACTACATACTTGAAATAGTTTTCAAAATAGATCTAGTATACTCTACCAATCTTATCTTTTTCGTCAGCAAAAGCCTAGTCTGTTTTGGAAATTGGATGACGTCACGATGTGACCTAATTCGTCACTGTATAGGTAAACGACCAACTCACTGTATTCCTGAAGCGTGGTAGAATAGAAACAAACTTCTTGTTTCCGTGGTAATGCAGATTAATCTTCACGGTCTCGAAATAATGTTTGAAATTTGCACGTATTAATGCCTCGGCTTTTAAATTTCAAAACTACTCTTGTCGACCTCGGAGGTTATCCTGCAACATACACGAACACATGAACATAAAACTGCACTTGATCTCTTAATACATAGACACGGTTAATATTCATAATTATGATCGTGTCTTTGAAAGCATCAGATCATTCTTTAGAGGATTTTCAAATTTAATTTCTGAGAGAAACAATCTCATAAGATTTAAAATAATTCGAGGGTTATACTTCGATCATCGCAGTCTATGATTTCAGGTGGTAATGTAGGCAATGCATTTGACATCAATCCAGCTACTGGAAGAATCTTAACAAAGAATCTATTGGACTATCAGACGCAGCAAACATACAATCTGCTCGTCCGTTTGTCGGACGGAAATCGGTCGGTCGTAGCAAATGTCGCTGTTATAGTTATCCCAGTAAAAGACAACATCCCACAATGCACTCCGGCTGTCTATCACATCAGTATGGACGACTCCCTAGCAACTGCAGGAACCACGGTATGCAAGGCTTGAACAATGTTCACGTGACCCATGTATACGTTATATTCCTATATTTACATTTACGTATGTTTTATCAGTAATTGACTAGATATATTTCATTTTTTGCATTTATCGATAAACACACTGCAATGTAACATGTGCTATGTTTAGGCGGTGCATATAAATTTGAAACGCAAGTGACCTTTAACCTGACATAACTTTCCGTGCCTTCTGAAAGATTGATTGATTGATTGAATATTGTTTAACGTCCCTCTCGAGAATATTTCACTCATATGGAGACGTCACCACTGCCGGTGAAGGGCTGCAAAATTTAGGTCTATGCTCGGCATGGAGCATGGAGGGATCTTTATCGTGCCACAACTACTGTGACACGGGGTCTCCGTTTTTGCGGTCTCATCCGAAAGACCACCCATTTAGTCGCCTCTTACGACAAGCAAGGGGGTACTGAGGACTAATTCTAACCCGGATCCCCACAGGAAATGAAGTTCCAACTGATATTTTTAAAATGTTTCCCAATCACAAAAATATTTATCGGCGAACATACATGTATAATTCTCATCTTCATTCAGATACAAACGTTGGCGTGTTCAAATGTAGATGGCGATCCTATGACTTACAGCATAATTAGCGGGGATGTATCGGGGGAATTCGATATCACAATCCCACCGGCCGTGGTGCTGGTGAAAGGTTGGTATAACTCAGATTGTTAAAATGTTGGAAAGCGACATAGAACAGGAATGTTTCGAGAGAATCCGACATCATAGTCCGCCAAACGTGAGGCTATTCAAAGGTAGGTAGGTGCAGATGGACAGATAGATGGTATATTGAGAGAATTCAACATCACCGCCATCAAACCCAAGTGCTGGTCGAAGCTCGGTGTCTTAAAGAATGTGTCATAGTAAATAATATGTATATAATTATAGTAGACTACAGTATATCAAACTATAATTATAGTTCATTCATTTATCATTTACTTCCTCTATTACAAAGATTATCAACATATTTCGGATTTCAAAGATTTCGGTTGAGCATCACTGAAGAGACATTATTTGTCGAAATGCGCATCTGGTGCATCAAAATTGGTACCATATAAGTTTTACATACAAAGGATAAGCTATTATTTTACATTATCGGCGACCAAAACACCCCCCCCCCCCCTTCAAAAACAGGAAGTAAATGAATGATAGATTCTACATTCCAAAACAAGAAGGGAAAAAGAGATAAAGAGATGAGAAAAGGCAATATATGTATATATACTACTCAAAATTTGATAAGGATCACAGATATTTTTCTGTTTAAAAAATGAATAACTGCATAACTGACAATATTGTGTCCAAGTGAAATCAAAAACGTCTTCAACAAACTTGCACGTGCATTTCATGCCATGGGAAATGCGTTTCTCATCACAGTTTATTGCTTTTGCTACCATTGCACGATTTTCACTCGGGCATCGGTGTCTGATTCTTTCTAAAATTTCAAACTCACTTGAGTGTTTACACTACGTTTATCAACACAATGCCCCCTCAACGTGTAAGGCGTCGCCTGACGACAGAACAACTGGGCAGGTGTATTGCATGGAATGCTTGACGCTGGCTATTCACAACGTGACGTTGCAAATGCACTAAACGTCAGCCAGAACGTTGTAAACAGGGCCTGGAACCGACAACAAACTTGTGGTACAGAAGCACACCGACATGGGGGTGGTCGTCAGAGGTTGACAACCCAACGCCAAGGCCATTTTGTGGCTCTTCAGACACGACGCCATCCCTTCTAGACAGCAACCAGCCTATGTAACGACCTCCTAAACGCCTTGGGGTGAATGTGTCCACTCAGACGATACGGAATCGGCTTCACAATGCAGGTCTCAACTCGAGAAGGGCATGTGTTCGAGTCCCTCTGACTGTTCGACACTGACAGGAGCGATTGTACTGGGCTGAAGATCATGCCACTTGGACACAGAACGATTGGGTTCAAGTTCTGTTCACCGATGAGTCCAGGTATTGTTTGGACTTTACAGACAGGAGCTCCGAGTTTGGCGACGACAACGTGAACGTTTCCATGATGCCAATTCAGTGAACATGACCGTTATGGTGGTGGTTCCATCATGGTCTGGGGTGGAATCAGCAGGGATGGAAGAACATATCTTCATGTTCTGGAGAGAGGAACAATGACGGGGGTGCGGTACCGGGATGAGATCATCGATGTTTACGTCAGACCCTACGCTGGTGCTGTTGGCCCTGAGTTCATCCTGATGGATGATAACGCCCGTCTTCATCGCGCCAGGGTGGTAGAGCAGTGCCTTCAGCAGGAGACAATTGTCCGTATGGACTGGCCAGCGCGCTCGCCGGACTTGAACCCGATTGAGCATGTATGAAACATGTTGCAGGTTGCCCTTTCACGCCGTAGAGCACAACCCACGACTTTGGCAGAGCTCGGAAACGCCTTCGTGGAAGAGTGGAACAACCTTCCCATTGGAAACATCCGGGTGCTTATTGACAGCATGGCTCGACGTTGTCAAGCCGTCATTGATGCAAGGGGAGGCCATACCCGGTATTGACACTTCATCGACTAAGTGTAATGATGGACTATCCCCCAAAACTGTGTAATTCTTTCTCTGGTTTGCTGTTAACTTTTTGTAATGAAATGCCCTTTGGTGTTGTTATCAGATTTTAAGCATTCCCTATTGATAAAAGTTCATGCCGTTCATGATTTTCATTCATAACCTGAGTAAACACGTTTCTGAGTCAAATTTATGTCTTTTGTTATGTCAGTGGTAAATTACACACATATAACCTAGATATATATATATATATATATATATATATATATATATATATATATATATATACACAGACACACACTAGTATATAATGGAAATAATGAGTTCGGATTGTGATGAACATTTACAGTAGAAAAGGAGTCAAAGTTCATTATACAGTGTATTGTACATGTTACAGAAACAATTAGATTTTTACCTACAATCCTTCCGACAACAGCGTGACACTTCGCTTGTCGAGCGTGCAAATGTTTGGGCGATGCTTTTCAATGAAACAATTTCACATTTGTTCTTAGTGAGCAATCACATTGAAAAAAATGGCATAGTGTGGTGATCCAGACTTACATTTATTCAAACCATACCGCCAATCAATGAGTGAAAATTGTATGATCGATCAAACAATCGAAGTGGGACGCTGTTATTGAAACGATAGTAATGATGTATTTGAAATTGTAATATTGTGCCTATTGACCAAAACTTCACAATGTTATGTTATATGTATACATTATCGATAAATCAATAAGGGTTCTCTACACATGTAAACTAAGTGCATGTGGTATGTATTTAGAGTCATAAACACTAGATGGATACTCTATTGATAGATCTAAATGCGAGCCAACAGACCCTGAGTTACCTCTTGATGATAAACGTCTCATACGGGTCAAGGTCAACGGATGTGTGGTTACGTATTGACATAATTAAGCACAACGCACATACACCAGAGTTTTTAACGAATCCAGTGGTGGATGTGCGCGAAAGTGACATAGTGGGAACGGAAATCGCCTTGTACACAGCCAATGACACGGATGCGGAACCGTATGGAATTGTATCTTATGAAATAGAATCCGGTAAGAGTCTTTAAAAGTATTTCTGGATTATAGAATCACCTTTTTATATTTAAAGATTCTTACAAAAATTAATGTGTTAAATTTTAAAGTTTTGTTTTGAAATTAACATGTAGAAAATAAATTTTAAAAACGCTTGTAAATGTGTCTTTGTACTTCAGTAACAAATGGTGGCATGACCAATTTTTTGATTGATTACAAGTCGGGGAGAATAGAGCTTGCAAAGCGCCTGGACTACGAACATTTCACAACCTATGATTTGAAAATAGTTTGTACAGACGGGGGCGGGCTGAAGGTAGGTGCACTGTTTGTACTCTTTGGAAAACCGGGGAAATTGTTACATAGATGATTGGGCAAAACATTACATGTATTGAAGACAGAACTGTGAATACGAAGTGAAGAGAATGAAGGAGAGTGACTGTGTTAACAGTCCTATTTGTCCTACTAGATTGCATTTGAAATAAGTACAATGATTTCCCCTTAATATTTCATTACATGCAAGAGCTTGTTTTGGGTATAGTCAGTTTTTAAATCGAGGTAAGCTACTGACAAACAAGTTGATGGTACAGGGATTTCAACAGTCTCGATTGAAGTCAGCATTTCGCAAATTCTATGGTCGTTATAACGATCTAGTTCGTCAATACAACCTCGCATTGGGTCAAATGCTGTCTGACGTGTTTCATACCGATTGTTAAGCCGTTCTTGGCACACTGATTTGACTGCGGATAACTCCGTTTACCTGATCAGGATATGGGGCTCACGGCGGGTGTGACCGGTCAACAGGGGATGCTTACTCTTCCTAGGCACCCGATCCCACCTCTGGTGTGTCCAGGGGTCCGTGTTTGCCCAACTATCTATTTTGTATTGCTTGTAGGAGTTATGAGATTGATCACTGTTCGTTATCTTCACTTTGCATTTATGGAGAATGAAATCCACATGTTTTCTACAGTCAACGCGATAAGACCTTTTTTAGGACTGGAGGCGATATTTCATTAAATGTAGTACTAGTATATTATCGTTTTGAAAAAAAAAATAATCTCAAAATGAGTTGTTTGATATTACTTGATTGGGAATAGAATTCTGTAAAATACAAGGCCTTGCTCATATCGTTGACGCCTGCTTTATTCCATAAGTGTTTGTTCCTAAACTGTTGATGACTAACAATCGCATGACGTCATACACATTGTATATGGAGGGTAATCGTGCTCAAACAATCAAACTTTATAATCACGTGTTATCTTCAATAATGTCTATCACTGCATGTTTTCATATAAATTGACACATTAAAAAGGATATTATGATATCTACATCTTAATTCCAGGGTACCGGAATGGTGACAGTAAATGTTCAAAATGAAAACGACAACGCACCTGTCTGCTCTACATATCTAGAGGCGTACAATATACCCGAGGATATAGGTATCTGTTATAGAAATAGTTTGTACATATCTAGAGGCGTACAATATACCCGAGGATATAGGTATCTGTTATAGAAATAGTTCGTACATATCTAGAGGCGTATAATATACCCGAGGATATAGGTATTTGCTATAGAAATAGTTTGTAAAAACAAGTATAGAATTAATTGTGAGAAAAAGCCAAGATAGGATAAGGGCCACAACTGGTCCCCATTTCGCTTTAATTTTAAAGTGGATAGAAATTAACATTATATAAACTGAAACCTAGTAAATCTTGTTTCAAGATGATGACTTGGTAGAAATCTATAATCACGATCATGAATATGACTAAAGCCAAAGGAATGGCACAGATGTTTAGCAAATTCAGGGGTTCAGATACGGCATATACATGTATTTGGTAATTCAAATGTTCCATACATTTTCATTTGAAAAACATCGAGTACAAGTTTGCCTGTGTGTAACCCTTTTTATACCAAAAGTGTATCTAATACTGGTGTACAAAATATTTAAGGTTGAGAAGTAGACGAACAAATGTTCTATAATTTCTTAAACAACATATGCTTCAAATTCGTACAAATGTTGACAAAATGAGGAAATTTGGAATTTTAATTAACTTTTTGGGAGCCTCATTAAAAACTGGAAAAAAATATTTGCACTGGGTTCAGGCCCATGGTGGGGCTAAGTTGATCATACGTTTGTATATTGAAGAAGCATTATGTTTAAAACTTAACCTTTGAGCATCTAGTAACCAAAATAATGGTATGATTATATTGTTGAACATGCAACAAGTCCTCTTCAGTCTTCTAAATTTCTGAAATCCATGGAACTTGGATTCAGGCCCATATTTTTGAAGAAGTTGATCATATATTTAAAATGCATTATATTTCATTAAAACAATCTTTTGTGTATCTGGATATTCAGCAGAAAAATTGCATGTATACATTATCGTAATGATCAGCTGGCCTTCTAACGATCCATGAAGCTAACAAAAGCATCGTTCTTGGATAGAAAATTTCTTCATTCTTCACATTTGAAAATGAGCCACTTTGACAGGGTTGAATGAATTGGTATCGGCGGACATTCAGTGTACGGATGCTGACGGTGACCCCTTGGTGATTAACATGGTACAGAGTCCCTCCGGATCCACCTTCACTCTCTCCGGCACCAGGACGGTCCTTGTCAACGGTAATTTTACAACCAGAATCGGTATTCTCTATGGTGGAATTAAAAATCTGAATGGTCATTGTCAGTGGTAAAATCAAAAACCATAATGATCATTGTCAGTGGTAAAATCAAAATCCATGATGATCATTGTCAGTGGTAAAATCAAAATCTATGATGATCATTGTCAGTGGTAAAATCAAAATCCATGATGATCATTGTCAGTGGTAAAATCAAAATCCACAATGATCATTGTCAGTGGTAAAATCAAAATCCATAATGATCATTGTCAGTGGTAAAATCAAAATCCATGATGATCATTGTCAGTGGTAAAATCAAAATCCATAATGATCTTTGTCAGTGGTAAAATCAAAATCCATAATGATCATTGTCAACGGTAAAATTAAAAACCAAGACGGTCATTGTCAACGGTAGAATTAAAATTCGAACACCTTGCATTATTTACAAGCATAAAATTATTGTTATAGAGTAAAAAGGATAGTGTGATTTTACAATAGCTGATATTTAATTTATCTCATATGTGTGGTGTATATTGAAATTGAGATAAAGCATTAGCTTTATCACACGCCCGTTTGATAAAGCATTTCCGGTCCAAACTAATTTTGACACTGTCCCCGCTTGGATGACATATTTTCTGTGTTTATGCATATACATATCGACGCATGAAATAAAGCATATAACTTGTTATTCTGTATTTATTAAGAATTTCTTTTATAACAAAATTAAAATGATGTTACCCCCACTCACATATAATGGAAGTTTACGGCCATAAAAATGCCAACTATATCAGTAACTACTCAAAAATTACGATCAAAAAACAAACATATATCCACTTTATTATCATCGACAAGGAACCAACCGCTTACTGGACAAGCATAATCGAAAGTACCTGGACATGCTGCGGTAACAAGTATTCAGAAGCACAGTCTCTTTTCTCTGGAGCCAAATTGAGAGTAGGCCTAGGCCTAATAAATTTCCACAGTTTTACTTACTAGGCCTGAATTGCCTCAGAATTTCTTTTGTCCTCAGATCCAAAGAAACCACGTAAATAAAATCCAAATGCACAAACACTTAATTCTACTTTTCATTTTAAACTGTGGAACATTCTAATGATGTTGCATTGAAATATTACTTTCATTGATCGTTGTTACACATGTTTTTACTTAAAAAAGACGACGACATCAAACTTTCATCAGAAGGTCAGGCCTACGTCAAAAATAAATACTCGGTCAATAGTTGTTACTTTGTTGGAATGGCAAAACCATTATTGATCATAAAATATAATCCCTTCTAAAACAATTTTCATCCATGGTTTCTTTTATAAAAATGCCCTTTTGTACTGTATATGAATGGATTAAAAGCGCACTATTTTTTCCCGCGTAAGGAAGACTGATAAGCATGACGTCTGAGTCACGGATTCAAAACAAATTCAATCAGCTGTTTTTACCATACTTGGGATCATCTCAAAATTAAATGAAAAGAAGACGTATGAGATAAATAGAACATCTATAATTGCGTATTTTGATATTTGGTTTATCCAACTCGTTGATATGGTGTATTTATTCGCTCGGCAAGCATCCCGAATAAATACACCATATCAACTCGTTGGATTAACCGAATATCAAAACACGCAATATAGATATCCTCTATATATTTTTCAATAAGAATTAAATTTACAGGGCAATTTAGTTATTGATGCATACCTAAGCTTTCTGCAGATTACTTGAAAACGTGTAGCATGGTTCCTTTGTATGAAGCGAACGGGATCATATTGAAAACTAAATGACAAAAACAATCTGTATTTCCCATATCTTTAACACTCGGGGGTTGAATTTACTATTTCATAATAGGAAAATTTAATGTTATTAAAAAGAAATCGATAATTAAGACAATTGATGCACATTTGTATGATGATAGACAAATTATACTTTCTAAATTATTTCAAATATGCATTTTGATGGTACATTTATGATCAATTTTCAGTTTACATTAATACATATTTTTGATGTTGCAGAACTTCTGGACTTCGAAACACAATCGATTTATGATCTTCGTATTTCCGTCAGTGATGGCGGGGGCACTCCCGCTGTGATAACATTCACAATTGACGTCACGAATGTGAACGAATACACTCCCGTATTTACCAACACAGGTATCCTCTTCATATAGCAATCTGACACAGGCTGACACACAGAACATTATCCACCAAGCGTTTTAGTTTAAAACTCACAGCAGTGTTTTTCTAGATGATATATTGGTTTAAAATGAACGTTGATTGTACTTGGAGATATGTTTAATAAAAGAGAATTTTAAATAGAAACTTAGATGTATCATTAGCATGACTGGTTCAAAATGCTTTTGCAGGTAAATATTATTCTACTATCAGTGAGGCCTCCCAGCCTGGCGTTCTTGTTACCACGGTGACAGCGACCGATAGCGACAAGGACACGGTGTCCTACAGCTTTGTGGCACCACAGACAAAATTTAACATTGGATCAGCAAGTGGGACAATACTACTGAACAAAATGTTGGACGCCGACACCCAATCTTCGTACACCTTACTAATTCAAGCATCTGACGGACAGAGAGAATCCACCGCGACAGTGTTTGTAACGGTGAATGACGTCAATGAACCGCCTGCATTTGATCAGGTCACGTACAGGTAATATAATTATGACCCACTGTTTAGCAATCATCACGAGAAGCGTAGGATTTTCTTATTCTTATCGTCCAATGTATTTATTAATTTTTCTATACAACACAAATCGCATTCATAAATTATTCAATGTAATGGTTTAAAATTGTCAATACAAAACCTTAAATGAAAAGATCGAACAAGTAAAGAAATATATGTGTATCTTTCAATGTTACATTTGTGTATGTCTTTAAGCTTTACCAACACCGAAAACACGAAGACAGGAACGATCGTGGGCAAGGTAACAGCCAGAGACCCGGATGTAACGGGTAACAACGCTTTGTTTCGTTACTCTATTATTTCCGGCAACGTTAATTCTCATTTCCTCATTAATCCTGACGACGGCACCATAAGTGTCGCAGTGCCCACTGACTACGAATTTACGCAGATTATTCTTCTGGTAACTGAGGTCTCGGATTTCGGATCCAGTGCACTATCAGAAAAATGTACCGTGAATATCAGCATTATTGACGTCAATGACAACGCACCCGGATTTCCGACGTCCACTTTAGTCCAATTTCTTGCAGAGAATAGTAGTGTTGGAGATGTTGTCACACAGGTTTTTGCAAAAGATGTTGATTCGGATCAGAATGGTAACAATTTGTTTGAGTTTAGAATGTTGTCAAACGTGCCGTTCACAGTCCATTCTGTATTAGGAACAGTGACCGTTAGTGGACAACTGGACAGAGAAACCCAAGAAAGGTTGGTGTCTTTAATGTGATCACAGTATTATATTGTAAGATGATTTGAACGTAGATTCAAAGTACTCTTTGAAAGTTTAGATGTCAACAACACAAAAAGTTATTTGTTGTTTCATGTACAGTTATGAGATGATCATTGAAGCAGTCGACAGAGGATTTCCCGCGCAAACAGGTTTTGTCACTTTGACCATCACCCTGACAGACGTTAATGATAACGACCCAATAATACTTGGAAGCTACGACAAGACTATTCCCGAGAACGCACCCATTCATTCCTTGGTATTCTCCCTGGCAGTTAATGACACTGACGTAGGGGACAATGGACGCTTTCTGTATTCCATCTTATCAGGGGATCCGAATTTTCATTTTAAGATCGATCAGATCAGCGGATATGTCCAGGTCGCCACGAATCTGGATCGCGAATCCCAGGCAGTTTATGAATTAGTAATTCAAGCCTCGGATTTAGGATCTCCGCAGAAGTCTTCGTCCATTACTGCTACAGTCACGCTAAGTGACATCAATGACGTCACGCCAAAATTCAACCAAGATGTATACACGTTCAGTATCAACGAGAACTCTCCCATTGGGACGGTCGTTGGAAACATTGGTGCAACTGATGGTGATTTGGGGAATAATGCTTTAGTTACATACAGATGGAAAACATATAATGATGGCCACGCCGGAAAGTTTATGATTAATGAAACATCAGGAGAGATAACCGTATCGGACACTATTGACCGAGAGATGGAGGGGTTTTACTCCATCAGAATCATTGTTGAAGATGGTGGGTCATTGTCTTCTGAAGCCATTGTAAACATCACCATTAACGATGAGAACGACAACGCACCGATATTTACAAGAAATCTGTATTCAACAGAAGTTTTTGAAAATTTTACAGTGGGAGGCATGATTCTACCCTCTACGGCGTATGACCTTGATATTGGACTCAATGCTATAATAAGCTTTGACCTTGACATGGTTTTACAAGATGGAGTAATAGCAGTACAATATTTTTCGATAAATGGCACTACTGGTGATGTGTTTCTGATCAAGGAACTTGACCGAGAGATGTATGAAAACATTTCTATGACGGTTACGGCAACTGATGGAGGCTCACCGCCCCAGTCTGCCAATACAACCGCTACAATTTTCATTGTTGATATAAACGATAATCGACCGATATTTACGCCGTCTTTTTATAACGCGGAAGTGTCTTATGAACAAGTGTGTGACCACGTTTTTACTGTAGTAACAGCGATGGATACAGATCAGGAGAAGAATGCTGATGTTGTTTATGAAATGGATCCAGCTTACGGAGAGAACCAGTTTTTGGTTGATTCAACATCAGGTAATATACAACTCTGCTGAAAGACGTTCTATACTTTTCATCAAAGTAATACAATTCATGGCTCTGCAAAATTGGCATTAGAGATGTTTGCAAAAATGGAAATATTAACAAAATATGAAGTAAAAGAATGTGGAAAGATATTTGTCGTATAGAATGGAAAGATTTCGTAAATGAAATTGATAAATGAATTATCGAGAAACATCAATTTAATATTGTAGGACAAATAAGTACAAACGTGAGTGTCAATGAATCCCAGAACGTGATTTTCGTGCGGGCACATGATCTTGGGACACCCAATCTGATGTCATCATCGAGCGCTAAAATTCGAATAGACTCGTTTAATGCAAGCGAAACGATCATTTCATTCTCTCTGGCAATGAAATTGTCTACATACTTGAGGAAGGAAGCAGAATTTCTAGCTCTCGTAAAGGCAACAATTGAAGAATTTTATGCAACGGCGTATGTTCGACGATGGTGTATAGAGGACAAAACAACGTAAATCTCTCTCTCTCTCTTCTTTTTTCTACATTCAATATACATGTATCTCAATCGAACGATCTATGCTTGCTCGAATAGCCTTTCTGGTAATATTCAATGACTTTTGATTAATATTTAGTAGTACACTAAAAAATAATAATATTCCATATCTAATTTCACAACTGCTTATTTAGGAATTAATATCGAACGTAAAGCTGGTCAGTTTCGTGATTGTTTTAAGCATAAACCTTATTCTTGTGTTTCGGTAGTTCCGTGGTGGTATATGTCTATTCCGTAAAGAACGATCTAACAGATTGGGAGACGAACCTGTTTATGGAGAAACCGTTCATGACTAATGGTGAATTCCTGGATTCTTTGGACCTTAACGCGAATAATGTCCCCACCATCAACGGAACAGGTAGTTTGTTATTCAATCTTGTGAATAAATGTTATGATTTATACTATAATTTTCTTTTTATAATCAGGTTTTTTCAGAGGTTTAAATCGAGCATTGCGACAATAAAAATGATAACGCGTTTTCAGTCTTGAAAATATTAGAATAAATACTAGTACATGTAGTCCTTCTAAACACATTTAAGTCCTTTTTACAAATTGATCGATACCTTATCTATGATTTTCATATTGAGTCAGTAAATACTTTTTTCTGCTTAAAGACAAGCCATGGAGAGATATGTTGGTCATTGACGTCACACCCTATGGAGAGAACATCGTGTATCCGGGAGGCGCCTCGCGTTCGTCCAGTGGGAGAGACCCGTCCGATGTTACCATTGCTCTGGCGGTTTTATTTTCACTCCTTGGTCTGGCGTTATTAGCAATCCTTATATGCATTCTATGGAGAAGAAATAAACGAAAAAAAGAGTATGCAAGCTTCAATAATGTAGTTGACTTTGCGCGTCCCTCTGATTTTCAAATATATAAAACACAGGTTTTAATATTTCAGAAATGCAAACAAATCAAAGACAAAGCTTATCAAAGTTCAATCGAACGGAAAGAAGAGCAATGATGGTTCGAATTCTTTAGGGAGACAGTCATTTGCTGCGGACGAAGATAAGAGCCAAATGGTCACAGTAGGTAATCCGTCCATGGTTTACTCAGGATCTGCAAAAAAATCTGGATCTTCTGGCTCCAGATCGACAAGAGGCAATGGATCACCTTCTGGATCCGGATCCACAACAGACAATGATCACATGACCAGGATTGACGTTGATGGGATGAGGGAGGGGCTTGTAACTCCAACAGATGTAGGGATAACACAGGGGGTGATGAATGGAGACACGGGGTCAGTGACTAGGGGTAAGGTATCACAGAAGCCTGGAATAAACAATGTGATGGATACTTGCTGTTTATTCGATATATATTATTACTGCAGCAACTTGCTCCGAAGAGTCTAATCACGTCGAGTTGACAGGCGCGGATCATCAGATCACACCGTACACGTAAGCGTCGAGCTTGATCTGATGATCCGCGCCTGTCAACGAGACGTGATCCAACTCTTCGGATTATGTATTGTAGTAATAACTTCATCATATACTCCCTTATGCATTTTAAATCCACATTTATAAGATAATAAATGTAATCCAGATATTTAAAACACTGACATACATTAAAATTGTATTTTGAGTACGCAGTTTTGTTTGTGACGCGGTCAATTTTCCACAAAAAAACGTTGCATTGATGCATTGTGACGGCATCAGTTTCAGAGGATCAGAAAACCAGTGTGGTGATCCGAAAAACCGGATTACACTTTGCGAAAATCAACAGTATCAAATAACGAAACACTGCGTGATTATATAATCATTTAATAACTTTTAAAGTGATGACTTATAAACGATGCTGATTGGTTGAAAAATTCGTTTGATTTTTCTGTCAAAATTTCGTTCGGAGTTCATCTGCACTAAGCACGCGGGACTACTTTTCTCTGGAATGCGTCTTCCCCGTTCTAATTTTAGCACTATTTATAGAACGGGATTTTCCACACAAGCATTGATGAAGTTTTCCGTCCAATGTTTCGTTTGATACATGCATCAAACAAAGAATTATAAGTTTCATTTCTTAAATAAACTTATTCATCAAATGTTTACCAAACATGGCATTCCAAGCAGGACTCCGTTTTAGCAAAACAAAAAGTATCTGTTAATCATGTAAATATAAAATCGTACATTAAAACTTCGTAATTAATTGCTATTTATGATATATGATTCTATCAGTCGGAAAATCATGCATACGATAACGGTTTATCTACAAATAATAATCATGTTCTAGTATCTAAAATGAATTTTGATAGACATCCCAGAGTATTCTACGTCCACTTCATAGTTGGATTTTTTTTACTCAAAGTACACCTTAACGCGACACAGTTCATATCCGAAATACCCGTGATTTTCACTTTTAAATGCCGAGCTTTTTGGCGAAGGAGCAATCACTTCCTATTTTTCCGTCCTAAGTTTGACACGATAGGGGCTTGAACTCACGACCTCCCGGTAACTAAGCGAACACTCTACCACTGAGCTACCGCAACCGGCGATACGGTGTTTATGAAAGTGAACAGTGAATATTACAAAGAATACAAAATTCAGAATAGGGCAAACACGGAACCCTGGACATACTAGATCAGATGCCTGTGAGGAGTAAGCATCTCCTGTCGATCGGTCACAACAATTCCCAACTGCTTCGATACATGTTCTCTGTATGACCAATTTTTAAAGCATGATATGCTTCTGACAAATAATTTGTTACAGGGGTTTCAACAGTCTTGGTTGAATTCAGCATTTCGTAAATTCTATAGTCATTATCATGATAATATTTTTGCAAATACAATCTGTCATTGGGTCAAATGCTGTCTGATGTGTTTCATTGTTGGACCGCCACTGATTTTAACTACGGATAATTCTGTTTACCTGATCATGATACAGGGCTCACGGCGGGTGTGACTGGTCGACAGGGAATGCGTACTCCTCCTAGACACCTGATTCCACCTCTGGTATATCCAGGGGCCCGTGTTTACCCAATTTTCATTTGGATGGCATTTGCAATTTAGGGACACGTTTGCCATTTAGAGACACGCTCAGGTGCGTTGTGCTTTCTTTCCGAGTATAATCGATTTCCAGTATTGTTTTTGAAATTCTTTTCGAAATTATTTAGTTATTATTCCATAGCTAAGGGCATATTCAATAATATGTAATGCCGTGCTTTCTGATTGGCTGAGATCCAACGACTCCGAAACAATACAGCGTTATATTCAATGATACACGCCGTCGAGGTGAATATGATATTTGATTTCTCCAACAGTGGGCCAAAGATAAATTGAGAATTTAAAGATGGGGATAATTGATTACTCTTTTTAGGTCACTCAATGAAAACTCGCGCCTCTATTCATTTTCAACTATCTGTATTATGTGAAATCATGAACTAGGGTAGCAATTGTTGAATTATAGCAATATTAATCTAAGGATGACCATTTAGGAATCGTTTAATTGGTACATAGGTAGCTTTGGTAATTGGAATTATTAGCAAACCTCAATGAGTTCGGTGAAATTTGTCCTCAGGTAGCTAAAAGCATCGTATTGACCTAGAATGTCAATAATTGTACAATATCTTGTATAATACATACCTGGATCTTTTATTATAGATGGAGGGCATGAGAAAGGTTTCAATTACAGAAAATATGCTGACGACCAGCATCCAGACAGACGTCTGATGTCCGCCTCGGATGGGAAGTCGTCGGCAAGGACATTTGAGAATAGAGGCATCGACAAAGGTATATGTATAGATAATGTAAAGAAAAGGGGAAACATTTTTGTTATCAAATACAATTATGATAAATTTTGAAACGAACAACATATAGATTCTATGAGGCTACGCTCATTGTGATGAAATCCTCGTACACAGATTTCATTTTGCATCAATTTATTATACATACATTATGCATATGAGAAAAGCATGTTGTACGCGGGCTGTACCCATAGGCAAGTTATCGTACTTTTCAGTCGTTAATCAGACTGCGCCGAGGTATAAAAGATCATAATATTTTTCAGCCGTTAGTTGGGATGCGCCTAAATAAAGCTTACGGTAATTTTTAATTATTTCACGGGCTGTGCCTAGGTAAAGTTAATATAATTTTAGTTGTTTTGCGGGCTGTGCCTTGGTGAAGCTTTTAATAATGTTTAGCCATTTGTTCTTAGGTAAATGTTGTTTTAGCCGTTTTTGCAATTATTCGAGCTATGAATAGGTGAGGGTATTGTAATTTTTACAGGCTATACGATGAGGTTATTGTAATTTTACAGGCTATTTGGTGGGGTTATTGTAATTTTTATAGGCTATATGGCGAAGTTATTGTAATTTTTATAGGCTATATGGTGAGGTTATTGTAATATTTACAGGCTATATGGTGAGGTTATTGTAATTTTACAGGCTATATGGTGAGGTTATTGTAATTTTACAGGCTATATGGTGATGTTTTTGTAATTTGTACAGGCTATATGGTGAGGTTATTGTAATTTTACAGGCTATATGGTGAGATTATTGTAATTTTACAGGCTATATAGTGAGGTTATTGTAATTTTTATAGGCTATATGGTGAGGTTATTGTAATTTTTACAAGCTATATGGTGAGTTTATTGTAATTTTTAAAAGCTATATGGTGAGGTTTTGTAATGTTTATAGGCTATATGGCGAGGTTATTGTAATTTTTACAAGATATATGGTGAGGTTATTGTAATTTGTACAGGCTATATGGTGAGGTTATTGTAATTTTGCAGGCTATATAGTGAGGTTATTGTAATTTTTATAGTTTATATGATGAGGTTATTGTAATTTTTATAGGCTATATGGTGAGGTTATTGAAATTTGTATAGTTTATATGGGGAGGTTATTGTAATTTTTATAGGCTATATGGTGAGGTTATTGTAATTTTTACAAGCTATATGGTGAGTTTATTGTAATTTTTACAAGCTATATAGTGAGGTTTTGTAATGTGTATAGGCTATATGGCGAGTTTATTGTAATTTTTACAAGATATATGGTGAGGTTATTGTAATTTTTATAGGCTATATGGTGATGTTATTGTAATTTGTACAGGCTATATGGTGAGGTTATTGTAATTTTGCAGGCTATATGATGAGGTTATTGTAATTTTTATAGGCTATATGGTGAGGTTATTGTAATTTTACAGGCTATATGGTGAGGTTATTGTAATTTGTACAGGCTATATGGTGAGGTTATTGTAATTTTACAGGCTATATGGTGAGGTTATCGTAATTTTTATAGGCTATATGGTGAGGTTATTGTAATTTTACAGGCTATATGGTGAGGTTATTGTAATTTTTATAGGCTATATAGTGAGGTTATTGTAATTTTTACAGGCTATATGGTGAGGTTATTGTAATTTTTACAAGCTATATGGTGAGGTTATTGTAATTTTTATAGGCTATATGGTGAGGTTATTGTAATTTTTATAGGCTATATGGTGAGGTTATTGTAATTTTTACAGGTTACATGATGAAGTTATTGTAATGTTTATATGCTAGATAAGAACACTTCTGATTTTTTGTAGCGAATATTTGATTGGTACTCAAAAATGCTTATTATATTTTACAGTTACGGGCTGGGTATATGAAAACAACCCTGATAACAATGGCCGACAGTGGCTCCGAACCCCGGATGGAGATCCTATATTTAAACAACTTCCTTTCGTTTAGAGAAAAAGTGACAACGAATTTTAAGCATTTGTTGATTCAGAGAGGAATAAAGTGTTTGATCAGTCATTTTATCATGTAATAGAACACGTGAAATGTTTGTGTGTGTGTAGATTCCTTATTTACAACCCAGTGCTTTTTATATGACTGCAATTGCCCAAGTCTTGAGTTTCATATATGTTTGTATTATGGGGGATAATAATATTGGGGGGGGGGGGGTAATTATACCCTACGCAACGAAGTTAGAATATAATGTTTTTGACCCGTCCGTCAGTCTGTCTGTCCCTTTTTGGCAGCGCAACTATTTTGAATCCGCTCGACAGAATTTCGTGAAATTTTGCAGTTGATAGTCCCAGAAAATCCTGATTCAATACTTTTTGTGCGAGTTATGCCTCTATTGAACTTAGAATTTTGAGTCTTCCTGTCCTGTTTTTGCAGTAATGCACAACACTACTATTTATTATGTGAGGCATTGTCAAGCAATGTTTGAGCGTGGGGTATGTGAGCTTGCTCACCTTTGCTCTCTTTCATTTGAATTGTGAGCAGCTTATGGAGAAATGAACCATACTGACAAGGAATTCATATCCCCTATAGCACACACACCTTGGCTAGTCACGGGTTTACGATCCGCCCCATTTCTCTACAACGTTGTAGGGAAGCGGAGGGGATCGTAAACCCCGGCTAGCGAAGATGCGGTGTATCTTAATGTGGAGTTTATGGAATGTAAACGAGGCTTCCCGAGGGATGCAGTACACGACGTCCTGAGACACATCTAGGGAAAGGGAATATTACGTGATTTAGTCGACCATTGGTATTTAAATAATCATACTGGCGTTCCCTTGAGGTATAATAGTAAAGCTCTTGTCGTAAACATATTGTGTAAAGTTAACTTGAGGGAAGATGAATATAACGAACAGTGATAAATCTCCTACAAAACTTAAAGGAGAACAAACAGGGTCCCTGGAAACACCAGGCATGGTGTGTAGGAGTAAGCACCCCCTGTAGACTGTTCAGTTGTGAACACTATATCTGGAGCAGGTAAACGGCATTCGTTTTTTTTTTTATCTAAAAAGGTGAGGCCCAAATCAGCTACTGACATCCTTACAGTTCTATTTACTATTTAAGCGCCATTTGATGGGGATAAGTGTTTTTGTTTATTTATACAAAATGTTTAAAGCGTTTGGATGTTTGTGGGGAGTATGATATACAAACATCGGGATGATCCAGACTGTGAAATTTGTCGCCTTCTTTGGTTTCAGTTAAAGTCGCGTTTCGAAAAACAAAATTCGAGATTTCCTTTGGTTGAATTAATATTGATCATTTCGTAGATTTGAAAGTAACTTTTAAATACGGTTTAGAATTAACATTCATGCCATTTTAAGTCTTCCATATCATTTAGCATTGATTAGTGATATTAGTATAGATTTAAAGCGAATGTTACAACAGAAGAAATTAATTGTTTATTGTTTTCTTTCGATTAGAGACTTTGAAACGTGAATAATTTGAATATGTTAATTTCGGAGGCTCCCCCCCCGCAAATGTTACAGAAGCATTTATTCCACCGTTCTATCATTCAATTTGAGGATGTTGAAAGCCATCCAAGAAGAGTTACGGTCTGTTTGCTGTTGCAGTTTAAAGGTAAGCGCGGGAAATCAGAATTAACTAATATTGCTTAGAGGAAGGACTTTTTAATGCGTGTTTGAATTTTTGCGCCCATCAATTGAATGAATGGTATCTTTAATTCAAATGAATTTAAGAAAAATATTTAGATAAAACCGTACATTAGTAATGTTATATTCATTGATCCATTGTATTATATACAGTAAATAAAACTTGATTATTAGGAAGTCAATTGGAGCTTCAAATCAAATGTTCTTTATATAACATAAAAGACCCCCCTCCCCCCCGTGTTGAAAATTAGATAGTGATTTTACGAAAGCAATCATAATCCGTCATGCCGAATCGTTGACCAAAGACAAAATGAACGGTTCATGATTTCAATATTTGACACTCAATATTGCGAATGTGTTTAGAATGGTAGTTTTTGGTCCAGTGCGACAATTTAAGGGCAAAATATGAATATACCTCGTTTCTTCTCGTCAAACGCAATAAGCGAAAACGTAATGCACTGTATGAAGGACAAACAGAAAAACTGGTACATGTATATTGTAAACAGTGGTCTGATTTCTTGGACATTGTCAGGTAGTGTACAACCTAATTTCGGTAAAATGTTGAAGTTTTAAGGCGCAAACTTTCCAGAACAGTCCCGTGTCATTCGATATCTGACATTTTGGACAGTTTTCGACTTATTACTTACTTTCAAGATCTGTGTCATCACAAAACATGCTCATAGTGGGTGGGTGGGTGGGGGGCATTGTGTTCCCGTTGAATTCAAATGTTAATTTTTGGACACTTTAGGGATGATATAAGTTGTAGAAAAAATATGTCTCCAGTTTTTTCAAATTCTTTATAGCGGCCATTTTGGATTTTCAAAATGGCGGATATCGAAAACGTAAAATTCCATTATCTTGGCTTCTAAATGACCTAGAGTTTTGAATTTGGTGTCCAAATGTACATATTTGCGGATACTTAATCCAATAAAAACACATGTATACACCTACATATAATCAAAAGGGTTGTTATGGCGGCCATGTTTTATTTTCACGCACGTATGCCAACGCATATATATCTTTTTTCATCATTTTCACTTCTAAATCACATAAAGGCTGGACTTTAGTGTTGAAATGTGAACTTCTGGGGATAGAGAAACGAATAAAACAGGATATTTATTCGTCCAAAGCTTTCGTCTGCACCAACAATATACAATACACAAAGACCGAACAAGGCGTCTATCGCCTCTGTAAGAACCAAATCTTTATCAGTTAAGTTCTCAAAATCCAATTACAACATTTCACACACACACATACACACACACACACATACACACATACACACCATGTCTAGAAAAAAAACCCACTCATATATGAATTTGTTTTACACTCCGACATCCTCTCACCCCCACCTTTCCATTATGGTGATAATGATACCCTAACAATCGATTATATAACTCTGTGGTGTCTTTGTGCAAGATTTTTAGTTGGCAGTGTTCATTGTTACATTGAAGGATATCCATCCTCCTCCTCCTCATCGTCACCGATTCCCATGGGGCGCTCCTTACCCGTGTTACCACACACCTCTTCATCTGCCCCACACATACACATCTCAGAACAGTTGAGATGCTGAGACCTGCATGAGCAGCGAGACATGCATTGGGTCTTCTTGCAGTCACATTTGATTAGATGTGTGATGGCAGTTGGGGCTGGAGGGTCCTTGGTTGTGATGGGCACCAGCTGATCTCCTTCTGCTCTCCATCCATGTTCTGTTGGTTGTGGAAGCTGGGGATCCGGTACATGATCCTAATGCCACACCATGGGCTGGAAATGTGCGCGAGCAATGGCTTCATGTAAAGCTCCCCGTGTTGGTGGCAGCTTCTGTGCCTCTAGCTGTTCCTTGGTAAACAGTCTCCACCTCATCTTGCCCACATCCACCACTGTAGTACCAGGCTCATACAGCTGGCATACAAATGCCTCAATGTCACTTTCTGTGTCAGCTCTCAGAGGTCCCAAGGTCATCAAACGCAGATACCACGGCAACAGAGCATCTGTTGAGGGCTTTCCCTTGCCGGCAAACTGACCAGTCTGGTCTCCTCCCGTGAATGCATGGAATCCTGGCAGGGCTGCAGCCTTCCTGACACCAAGTTCATGTACTATTGGTTCCAGTGAGATTTGCCTCTTCTTGTTCCCCATACCCGTGATGAAGTATGTGTCTTTGCATAGTTCATGGTACCGGTGGAGTGCTAGGATGAATACATCAGTATCAGGTGACTGAATGTACAGCTGTGTTTCACCTCTTCGGACGGCATCTAGACAGTGAAGAATGATCCTCGTATCAGCCTCCTTCTGGGAGCTACGGAGATGCTGTACATCCGCGCAGTTGGAGAAGACATCCTGCCTTGAAGTGACGATGAAGACCTTGGTAGTCCCCTCAAAGTGACCCAGAGTTTTCTTTGCCAGGTAGACAGTTCTCTCATCTTTGGTGTTGGTGTTCGACAGGAACTGTTTCGCTGTCAGTTTCCCAATCAAGGTGCTGTCTTGAACGTAGTAAGCAGTGGGCGGCTTGCCACCCTGGCGCCTCTTCCGTGTGGCCTCTTTCAGTGAAGTTGGCAGATCATATCGGTCAAAAACGAGGTGGACTTCATCATACCCATTGGTCTTGCAGTCCAGTGTTGCATTGAAATGGTCAGCCCACTGGGTACATGTTTTGACCCATTGTGGCTTACCCATTGCTTGCACTACTGCCATGCCGTCTATGACAGTCACCTTCTTGGGAGGGGGTGGAGTACGTTCAGGATTGACAACCTCTGGCTGCTGACCAGTGCCAGTTGACTTCTTGGGTAGATCTTCTAGGATGGCCATGTGCTTGCTTTTGTCTGTGCATGATAGTAGTGTCCCATCCATTGCAAAGAAGGCTCGTGGAAGCGCGGTGAATTCATATTGACCAATGACATCCTTCGAATTGATCTCTGGTCGTGAGCGGGCCACGATCAGCATGCGCGCAAACAGTGACCTGTCGTCTTTCAGCTCTACAACCTGGTCTGCCAGTTTGTGCTTCACAGTTTTCCTAGCACTCTTCCACATCTTCAGTTGGACCTTTTTTCATTCTGGCCCAAAGGTTGATTTCATTTGTGTTGTTGCTCTGCAACAAAACGTGTCATACGCTTTCTGACCAATCTCATCTTGGTTGCAGACATCCTTCTGGACTTCAGCTTGCATCATCACCTTGGTGATGATATTCGTCCGGTCTTCACCTTCATGCGTCATGGGATTCATGGACTCTGATCACATTCTTCAGTCGACGAATGTTGTCTTCCTGCCTAGCCCAGACTGTGGTTGATAGGTCGTGGTGCTCCTTGCGTGTAGCTGATTGTGAGCCAGCCATCCGACGGGCCTCTTCAGCAAGCCTACTCAAGTCTGGTGCTGTCAGAAAGAACCGTTCGCGGGCACTGACATTCTAAGTAATGCCCACAAGACCCCTGTCACCTTCATGATCGGGTTGATGTGCTCCAGTGCATGGTCCACACCTACAGCACAGAAGAGGAGTTCATTCTTATGGACACTGAAGTTCCCATCCATGAACTCTTGGTAGATCCCTGGATCTGTCATCTGCAGGGTCTTCATTTCTGCAAGGTATCGGGGAGCCAGCCTGGCATATTTCTGTTTGTCATGTGCAAAGAAGTGTATGCACATCTCATCCAGTGAAGACAGGTGAAGCTCAAATTGTCCATCACGGGTGGCATGGATGGATGTGTATATCACCATTATCATCCGCATGTAGCGCCGCACAACATTGAACAGTGGACTCTTGGCTTCTTTCCTCTCATCAAACTTTGCCATGACCTCCAGGACTTTGTTTGACTCGAGGACAGCTAGCATGTTATTCTGCGTGCATGTCATCTCCTCTCGGTTGTGTAAATGACAGCTGTGGGCAACCTGTTGTGTTGACTGGGTACATGGGCTCTCAGATGGGGATGCTCTTGGAAGAGTTCGTCCACATAGAGGTCGAAGAGGGCTTGGACAGTGGTGATGTGGGCCTCCAAAGCCCTCTTCACGTGCTTGGCTTCCAGTATTTGTCTGGTCGTTGTTGTCCATATATATCAGCTTCAGACCAAGCCTAGTCAAGACCACTGTCCTCTATGGCATTCCCAGCAGCCCTCAGTGCAGCCATCACAGTGTGCATCTCCCCTAGTCGCAGTACCCACTTGCCTTTACAGTCATCTCTGGTCATCTCCAGCTGTTTGGCTCGCTCATACAGGTCCATGTCTAAGGTACTCACTGTCTTCCTATCGGGACCCATGACCATGCAATCGATTTGCTGTGTCTGTTTCAAGACTGTTATCAGTGTTTGCCATTCATGGGCTGGGGCTGCTACCAATGGCAGGGCGTTGACTTCTGTCAGAGGTTTCGAAGAGGAGAGCAGTGAGTTGTAGGTTGTCCAAGTTGGGATATCATGATGCTTGATCCAACTGCCAGGTGGTTGTTTTGGATTGTAGACGACTGACCCAACAGGGTCAGCATGCTGGGGTTCTGCAGCTGGTCATCTGGTGGGATGATGTCGTCTTGGACGTCCTCAGCTTCAGTTGTTCGCATGATTGTGCGTGAAAGTATCCACACTGTGTCCCTCGCAGAGTACGGCTTGGTGACAGCTGGGGTTGACTGTGTCTTGAAGCTATACGTGGTACTTGTGGCAGATTGTTGGTTTGGTGCATGGCCAGGAACAAAGTCTGGAGCAGTCAGATCCTTGAGTGAGCGGTTGGTTGGACTGTGCCATAAAAACTTATTTTATACCTTGTAGGTTATTAAAGAAGGTTTCATTCTATTCTCTATCCCCAAAAATGTAAAACTGGACACCAGAATCGAAACTCTGGGTCATTTAGAAGCCAAGATAATGGAATTTTACGTTTTCGACATCCGCCATTTTGAAAATCCAAAATGGCCGCCATAAAGAACTTGGAGACATATTTATTCTACAACTTATATCATCCCTAAAGACAGACCAACCAAAAATTAACAAGCAAGTTCAACAGGAATTTCAATCTGCTACATTGCCCCCCCCCCCTCCCCCCCCCCCCCAACTATCAACCAAAATTTAAAAAAAAAAACAAAACATTCTTGTGTTTGTACATATCAGTAACTGTTAAAGCTGTATGGTCCAAATTACATCATTTTCCCCCATCTCTTAAAAACGTTATTAAATCATCGCACGTATGTAGTTATGAGGCTGTATGATGTCATACATTATTTCACCTGTTTTAACCAAAATTATTTAATTCTAAATCGGTGTTTACAAACAACCGCGTCACTCTGCCATTTCAAGTGACCAGTTCAAACTTTCAGATCATCGGTGGTCTTATCTGTGTAAAGCTGGGTATTTTGTTACAACAATACCGTGCCATCAGTGCAATAGAAATAAAAATATGAAATATCTCTTAGTAATTCGTTGTTTTAAGCTCTTTCAGCCTTAAAACTAAACAGTTGCGTCTGAGTTAATACATCATGTTGGGATTCCCCTGACGCGCGTGGGGCTATTTATAGACGTCTAACACTCAGCTTCTACATAAGTGCATTATGCATATATTTTTACAAGATAGTGTAACAACATATATTTTTATCATTCATTTCATCACTTTTGTCAATGCATACACCTCGAAGACCCTACATTTATGAAATAACAAAAGAATGTGAGTTGTTTAGTTACGACTCATCCAATCTTACAGGCCAGTTGCCAATTTTCTTTTTCTTAGGGTTAAATAAATAGTTCTATAAAAGCCACTTGTAGTTGCAAGAGAGGCTAGGACAGACAGTAGTTTATGTATGGTTGTCCGAATATTGTGTCAAAATAACTATATGGAACGCTATCAATATATGTCTAATTTAAAAAAACCTGACACATATGGCATTGTTGCGGCAATGAATACTTCATCGTTATCATCGTCAAGCTCTTCTTCTAAAAATGTGTATAAAACTGTAGCGGTTAATAAGCTGGGCGCAGCCATATTGGATTTGGAGTAGGTGGTGCCGCCACACTGGATTCATTTTCAGCCCGGTCACATGACCGGCAGCTCGATTTTGCTGCGAATCAAGTTCCAGCATTGGTTTACAATATGATCAGCATGAAATTGTGTAGGTTTTCAGTGTTAGTTATACTTATAATATTTTTGACTAGACCCATATTTATCATTTATGAAGATTTATAGTAATATATGCATAATGCACTTATGTAGAAGCTGCTGTTCGTTAATGAAACTGACAATCTTGCATATCTACAAACGACGCCATCTTGGTACCGCTCACGCCTGTCAAAAAATTCGGCGCCAGTGGGCCGGACCGATTGATGCGCACGCATAAAAGGCTTCCAATCAAGTGTTCAACAGGTCAAAAACTGGCGGCCCGGTAATACCGGCGAGGTCGAATCAAGTTCCAGCAATCGCATCGTCTCGGCCCGAGAATGTGCGATGGGTATGACGTTACCTTGTTTCGTTCCGGAAATTTCCTTAAGGCTGTATCAAGACTAAAATCACGGATTGAAGAAACAAACAGACATATTTTATCTAATCAACAATTATCAAAACATATTTCTTCTGTAAGATCAAAATCAAGCATCGATAAACAACGGATTAATTTCAAGCTGTCATTTAAACAAGGAAAAAGAAAACTGGTTTAGATCAGCTTTGTTATTTCATGGTAATTTATCGAAAACGAAAGTAGGCTTTTAATCAATTTTATGATATTTACTAATCAAGAAAGATTCTATTATAGTTTACGGACTTCACCTCACATATGAAACAATGTTAAAGGTGCAAGCAGTAACTCTGGAGCAGGCGTTTCGGAGTTTATGGGCAAAAAGTGTTAATTTTTAAGTATAGATGCTTAAGCATGTCTTCCTCTGGAAGTTTTGGAGGCCTTGACGATCTGGATCCTTATTCCAAGGATCAATGTCTCGAACTCGGGTCTGAGTAGCTTTGTATACGTGAAAGTTAAGTTGTGTTTGCTACTCTAAGGAAATAAAAAATGTAATTGACCAGAAAATTTATTATAACAGACAATTTAATCACACACATAAAACGTAAACATATTATATATAGCTTGATCCGAAGAGCTGGACCACGTCAACTTAACGGGCGCAGATAATCGGATCAAACGAGTTGCAAAGCGTCAAGTCTGATCTGATGATCCGTGCCTGTCAACGACACGTGATCCAACTCTTCGTGTCAAGTTACTGTACATAGTAATAATAAATGTACTATATATCCACTCTGTATTTTTAGATACACGTTCACAAGATAATGAATGCAACAGGGAAACATACTGTGAAATTATTTTCTTGTACGCAGTTTTCATAAACACGTGTGTTGATGCATAGTGACGTCATCAGTTTCAGATTACCACAGTGAGGAGATTCGGAATGGGGGATCACACTCGGTGTAATTAAACATGAATTATTGATGGGTGTATAATAAAACAAGGTATTGATACAATGACTATAAAACTGCACACAATTGCAGTTAGATAATTATGTGTTCATGAGCTCGGTCTTGGTTATGCCCCTTGCCGTGTGTTTATTTCGTTTTCCTCCCGCAAAACATGTCGATCAAACTGCATTTCCAGTTTCTGCAAAAGAAAAAAAATATATATTTTAACAGTGCACATTTCTAAAATGTAATAAAAATGTTTATCCATGAAATTCACATGCTAAAAACTCCATGTATTACATCAAGGATGCGAAAATATGATGTGAAAGACTGGCCCACAAAGGCGACATGTGATGTGAAAGACTGTTGGCCAAAGGCGACCTGTGATGAGAAAGACTGGCCCACAAAGGCGACATGAACATAAAGTTCTTCACGTTTTCTCTCATCACGATATGATATTTGTACATGGTATTTTTACATGTGCTATAAAACAATTTGGCACTGTTTTCCCTTCATTTCGCTCGCTTTTTCTAATGTGAAAAGGGGCCTCCGTGGCCGCGTGGCTAGAGCATCGCGCTCAAAATCACACGGCCTCTCACCTCTGTCGGCGGGGGTTTGAATCCCACTCGCGCCGGTAAGTGAGAAAGTTTCCCAGTTTACTTTCGGAAGGTCGGTGGTCTCTTCCCAGGTACATTGTATCTGGGTTCTCTCTTCCACCAATAAAAGTTGGGCGACACCATATAACTGAAAAATTGTTGAGTGTGGCGGAAAAGATCAATCAATCAATCTAATGTGAAAAAAATGTAGCATCGAGGTAATTTTTTGCTTTTTAACACTTGATTTCATGTAAATGAAAACTGAAATATCTGACAATTAATATGGTTGTTGCTCTTTGGCGATAAAGGATTTATATATGACTTGCGTACGTAAATGTACTCTGCGCCCCCCCCCCCCCCCCCCCCCCCGAAATATACCAATAATAAATTGCAAGCCTGGGACAGCTCGATGTTCCTAAATTTTGGTTTTGATCTTTAAACCTTTTTAAAGAAAAAAACCTGGATAACAATCACAATCCTGAGTCGAGAACCATTTACTGTGGTCATGATCGTGATCGTTTTACAGCTTACCTTTAATTCGGAATCTATTTACTATGATCGTGATCGTTTTACAGCTTACCTTTAATTCGGAATCTATTTACTATGATCGTGATCGTTTTACAGCTTACCTTTAATTCGGAATCTATTTACTATGATCGTGATCGTTTTACAGCTTACCTTTAATTCGGAATCTATTTACTATGATTGTGATTGTTTTAAAAATCTTACCTCAAATTTGGAATCTATTTACTCTGATCAAGATCGTGATTATTATATATTTTTCCTCTAATTTGGAGTCTATTACGTATGATCATGATTGTGATCGTTTTGAAATCTTACCTCTATCTCATCGTCGGAAACCCACGGTTGATTACGCTTCGTTCCTCTCTCCATCACCCGTGGGTCCATTCATTCCTACTAGCTCGTTCTCATGGGTAAATATTTTGAAATATTGTCCAATCAAAATAATCGTTATAGTAACGGAACTCTTCTGTTTTTTAAAGGTAGCATCAACTTAACTTTGCTGTTACAAGAATTGTATACCGAAACTGGGCTGAAAGTGTCTAGTTGATTGGACAAATTCGCTCAGGGTATACGATGAGCGTCCAATCAAATTGCCTGATTAATTATTCATGAGAACGAGCGAGTAGGAATGAATGGACCCATGGGTGATGGAGAGTGAAACGAAACGTAATCAACCGTGGGTTTCCGAGGATGCCTCTAACTTGGAGTCTATTTACTTTGATCATGATCGTGATTATGATAAATCTTACCTCTAATTGGTAGTCTAATATACGGTACATTATATCCGTAAAGATTTGTTGTTTCTCTAATTTCAGAAGTCGCTCTTTATTCTCATTTGCGTACTTTTGGTAATCCTCAGTCTCTTGGTTTAAATCTCCATCATTATTTATGGAGCTACAATTAGAAAAAAAGATGCTAGTTAGTAGACAATAGTGATTAAAGTACCGTGATTCTGTGTGTAGCAGTGGACATTGCGTCTCGTTCTCAACGTTTACAATTAGTGAGGTTTACGTTCCATATGAGAATTTTTCATTCATATAGAGAGACGTACACCTTCTGGTGAAGTTTGACCTACGCGGGTCATATCCGGAATGCCAGGCGCTTATCGAAGGGATAGTCAAAGCGGCATCGGGTTCGTAAATCAAGAGCCCTAACCACATGCACTAAGCTATCACGACCGGTGTTTAGTTGTTTTAAATTATTTTTCCAGACGCACTAGATTGTAATATTGTAACAAGTAAAGGTGCATGGTTTGTCCCCTTTTTTCACTGAAATTAACCCTGGCCCTTTTCAGGTTTTGTCTTTTTCTCTCGGGGGACTCTCACTACTAATGATTGTGTTAGAAAGAGCGTATATTATTGGTAGAATAATGTCTATTCATATCATGCATTAAAGTTCTGAATAAAATATTATGAATATATATATAAGTCTTAATTGCTGTATCAGCAAACATAAACAACTCTTTCAAATGATAAAGACAATAATCATATTAATTTTGGCCCCACCCGGAACCAAAATCGCTACTCCCTGGGATCATGAAATTTACAATTTTGATAAAGGGCTACCTGTTCTTTCGAAATAGCCATTTAGTTTCAATTTCGTGTAGACAGTACTAAAGAAGATGTTATTTAAGTGTTTTACACTTAAACACTGTACACTAAGTTTGGCCCCACTCTTGGGTCAGAACCTGTACCCCGGATATTATCAAATTTACAATTTTGGTAGAAGCCTTCCTGTTTTAACTCACCATGTATTCGGTTTTTCTTATACATGTGTGGTTGTAGAGAAGAAGATGTTTGAAAATTGGTCAATTTTTTGGCAGTTCTTGTCCCATTCTTAAGGTCCCAGAGGTACAGGAATCCATAAATTTACAATTGATGTCCCCCTTGTCTAAAAGATGCTTCATACCAAATTTGAAAGGAATTGGAACGATAGTTAAGAAGTTAAAAATGTTCAATTGTTAACGTACGACGGACGACAACCAATAGTAATAGGTCATCCGAGTTTACTGTAGTTTACAAGTGGTGATATTTCTTTCTGTAAAAAATTAAAGATGCTTCAAAGCTACGTAAACTTGTTTCTGAGGGGTCATGCATATATACAATGACATCACATGGTGTATAATGGAGGCTAAGGGAGAACATACAGGAAAATGTGATTCGATCCCAGAGCACAACCTCAATATTTTACACTGTTGTTTGTACGGAGCATGACGATCACTTCCTTTGAAGGAAATTTTTGTTTTTATGTCCCAAAACTCTGTTAATTTTCATTTTAATCAGAAATACAACAGAGATATGCCATTATAAAGAAATGAATAATTGTTTGAAAAACTTCATTGGAATTTGAAGTGTGGCGGTCACGTTACCTCCGTACACTATTTGTGGACTCACCGAGCTGGCGGACGTCTTGCATTGTCACCACTTGCAATCCGACGGTGTTGTGAAATCGTACCTGAAAACATGATTTTCATTATACACTACTGTGATTCTAAATACTGTGATTCTAAATACTGTGTGTAATAACTCGTTGAGAATTCATTTTATAGACAAAAGGCATATACAAGTATTTAAATTCTTCATGATTCCAAATATTTTTTTGTGACCTTGTACCTTTACGAATTAAGAATAAAAGAACCAGCCATTGAATTTGCTGTTGTTTTGACTTTTATTTCTCGTGTCTTTACTATTTTGTTTGACTGTCTGTTTTGTACCTTTTCCCCAAGGGAACCGTTTCCTTCTTGCGTAAAATGTCGTTTGACCAGGCGTTCTTCGCTGCGTTGGTTTAGCTATTTTCTGGCAATCTTCAACATTTTTCTGTGGATCTTCCTAAACGATATGTCCAAATATATTATTTAAAATTCGAAGGAAAGGAGACACGTGTTAAAATATGGATTAGAAATTGAAAACACACGAGGGTAGGAACTGGAACGTTTCAGACTTTTCATGAAGAGCGTTCAAAATGAAATTTATTTCTTATATTTATATTCTGCTTTCATTTCTGTCGGAATTCCCAGCCGTCAAAATAGAGGTACTATATCTATCAATATTATTTTACAACGGCAACGCATTCATCATGTAGATATGAAGTGCAAATGTAAACATCATAAATCATTTTCCTCAACAAATCCTATCAGTATTTCCACCAGGCTGAAGCTGCCACTAAACCGCAGTCAATAAGCCCGGAGAAGAAGAAAATTCATAAAAGTACTAGAAGTACTCAGACGGAATCCTAAATTCCATAAAAATTGAAATTTTTTCAAACAATTAATATATATATATATTCTTGATTATCAAGTTTGATACTCACCGGAAAGTTCCTAATGTTACATCACATAAGGTCATAATGAAGGTTAAAACAGTTTAATCTTTGAAGAGTCCACGAAAGGAGTATAGACATAAGGTAGGAAACCCTTTGGGCTATCATTGTCTGCCCCCAGTTTGGGGCTGTAGGGGTACTCCGTGGGTGTGACCAAGGCTGGAAGCACTTTTCAGACCTCTGTAATGATTGAATATGGGGTAATTGAATGTCACAAAACTAATTACGAGATAGAAAACAATGTATAGGAACCCACATACATGTTGGGTTATAACTGAGGTCAATAGCAACTTAATCTTTCAAGAGTCCACAAAAGAAGTATGGAGACGAGGTAGGGACCCCATCGATTCTCACCCTCCCCTCAGTTTGGGACTCTAGGGGTACCACCTGGTACCTCCCGAGGGTGGGATAAATCACTGAAATTTCCAAATTCTACATCATGTAGGTTCATAAAGAAGGTTAATTAGAACTTAATCTTTCAAAAGTCCACAAAAGGAGTATGGAGGCAAGGTAAGGGACCCCTAGGACTATCACCCCAACCCCCTCAGTTCGGGGCTGTGAGGTTACCATCTAAGGCCTACAAGAACCCCAAACTAAGGGGGGGGGGTAGTCAATGGGGTCCCTACGTTGCCTCCATACTCCTTCTGTGGACTCTTCAAAGATTAAGTTGCTATTAACCTCATGAAAGGTGAAGATAACGAACAGTGATCAATCTCATAACTCCTATAAACAATACAAAATAGAGAGTTGGGCAAACACGGACATGGATACACCAGAGGTGGAATCAGTTGCCTAGGACGAGTAAACATCCCCTGTAGACCGGTCACACCTGCCGTGAGCCCTATATCTTGATCAGGTAAATGGAGTTATCCGTAGACAAAATCAGTGTGCCAAGAATGGCCTAACAATCAATATGAAACATGTCAGACAGCATTTGACCCAATGATAGGTTGTATTGACAAACTAGATCGTTATAATGACCATAGAATTTGCGAAATGCTGACTTATACGAGACTGTTGGAACCCCTGCACCACCAACTTGTTTGTCAGGAGCCTGCTTCTATCTAAAAACTGACCATAAGCAGAACAAGCTTTTAAGTATCGAATCAGTCGAGAGATATAAACACAATATGCAGGTGATAATGGAATATTGCTACATAAATATGGGAAGATGACGATGGAGAAGCTGAAATCATCCCGCTTGTCATAAGGTTGAGTTGTTAAGTAATAGACTACATGTAATAAACTCATAGACATGTATAACCCTATTTGTATGTATGATGTAAAATTATGAACTTTCAGGTGAGCTCAATTGCCTTCTAAGGTTTTTGTGACCCCCCCCCCTTTTTTTAGTGTTCTATGGGTTCCTATGCATTGGTTTCTATCTCTTGATCAGTTTTGTGTCATTCGATCACCCCATAATCAATTATTAGAGAGGTCTGAAATAATTCCAGCCTCGGGCGCCACCGTATATATTTATAAACTAATAATTCAACATCCAAAGTGTAGAAATAGACTCTCACTAGTAATCTTAATTAATGACGTTTTAAGAACAACTACTGATGAAACAATTCTCGATCATGACATGCTCTGGTTTTGATCAAATATTCACCTCTTCCGACAAAACTTGTTCAGGGCCGTAAGTAGGGTTCTAAATCAGGGGAGGCAGGGGATTGGGGGCCGCCGATTGACTTTACGACTGAAAATGACACTTTTTAAATCCCAATTTATCATGTTTGTGTTTCATTTGTACTATGTAAAGAATCGTAATATGGTGTCAAAGACAAAGGTGCTTGTCTTCATTTTAAACATATATCCTATAATATAACATTTATATAATTTTATTTTCTTTTTTGCCAAAAAATCAGACGAGGCAGTTGCCTCGTCTGCCTCATCGGCAGTTACGGCCCTGATGTATATATATAGTTCTGTATTCATACGCGCATTTTTTTTTTTACAGCTTCAGCGCGCTCATGAGGAAATGCTTACCATTAACATTTGTAATTATTAAAGACAAAAACATTGGAAATATGTATAAGTGAATTGATGACAACATACGCGGTAACTGCAATATGAGTGCGATCGAGACCGTCATTCTTCGCATTAGTACAAATTCCCGTCGATCCCGAACGTCAAGTACGCATCACGAGAGTTGCAAGAACTCGCACCACCTCTAGCGGCCTCTGTAGGTAGTGTGGTCAAAGAACACGTTCACGGAGCACGAGAACAACGGGAATGACGGTGTCAAACGCACTCGAGGATTTGGGAAACTAAAGAGTCCAATAAGTGAACAACTCACTGGTTTGTGGGGGAGCCTGATATCGGTCTGCAAGAGCGTATTGGTATTCTGAAAGAATCTCGTGAAATTCAAATTAAAATCGTTGAAGACGTGAATTGATTGTGAAGACCAGGGCCGTAAGTAGGGTTCTAAATCAGGGGAGGCAGGGGATTGGGGGCCGCCGATTGACTTTACGACTGAAAATGACACTTTTTAAATCCCAATTTATCATGTTTGTGTTTCATTTGTACTATGTAAAGAATCGTAATATGGTGTCAAAGACAAAGGTGCTTGTCTTCATTTTAAACATATATCCTATAATATAACATTTATATAATTTTATTTTCTTTTTTGCCAAAAAATCAGACGAGGCAGTTGCCTCGTCTGCCTCATCGGCAGTTACGGCCCTGTTGTTTTTCATTATCGCCGATGTTCAGTTTATGCGCCATGTTTTCTCTTGTTCCTGTAGGAGTCTGTTTGGAGGGACCTTCACAGGTTATGGTATTACACGTTACGATAGAGGTTCACCTGCAAACATAAAAAAGACTGTTGATTAATAGTACTCACTTGTGTCATTTAGTGACTGCAATGTAACGTTTATTTGACCGTACTACACACAGATTCCGATATCCCCTTTCTTCTTTGTTATACACAGAAATTAGATGTTTTAAAATATCGTATTACGTTTTAGAGTCATGCGCGGATCTAGGTGGGTCGAGGCTATCTGGTACCGCTTACAGGGTGATGACCACGAGTTATCTCATCTTAGGTAAGTACGAGTTATCCCTCGTGCCAATTTATAATTCACATGCATTCGTACGAATAATCGTCGTGTGTCAATTCTTTTACACTTATTTCTTGATAGCATCATTTTTCGAATAGGTCGTTCGTTTGTCTGTGTTACATCCTGTCGAGAATTTCCATATTGAGACGTCACCAGCTGTAGGTGAAGACCATATATTTGGACCTTAGCGTAGTGCTTAAATTAGCAGTGAGGGTTCTTTAACGTGTCAACGTTTGACGCGTTAAGGGACCTTCATTTTCAAGGTCATATCCGATATATTCGATACAGTTTATAAAATTAAGTAAATGCTAATACAAAGTAAAAAATACAGATGTATAAATGATATTCGTGTATTCTAGTTTCCATGCATGTTCCAAGAAAGAGAATCTTCAGTACAGCTATTCACAGAGTGATAATCAAACCAATGAGCAAACACCAAGAGAGAAAATGGTAGTCATCCACTTGCTTTTTGAAAGGAAAACATAAAGTGATACTTATCAATATTTATTAAAACATATCATGATGCACAAGTCGAAATATCAACGTACCATGATACTTATTTGTGTTTGCAACATACAAATTTAACATACGTTATATATCAATGCTTTGTCCCAGAAATCCCTTTAGAATAATATTTTCCAAACAATTTTCATTCCTTGCACTAAAGATAAAAGAAATGAATTTTGGTTCAATTCCTTAAATTTTTCTACACAGATATTTTTTCAGATTTGTATACTATGAAGATAGCTGAATCTGGAAGGCCCCTCCTTTTTTTTCTTTTTTAACATCTCCTGATTTCTTCCATTATCTTTTGTACAATATCATTATTAGTGATATGATTTCTATCTTATATCATTGATATATCATATAATGTATTGTAGAGTTTTGTTGCATTGTTATTATTCGTAACAAGTGCTAAATAATGAATTTAGCTCATTGTCCTTGTTCTATGATTGCAAATTACAGGAAACTTACATAAATACTAAGTTATTCTCAGGTACTTCATTTTAGAGTTTGATCGGTGTTATTTTATTTATTACTAGATTATTGAAATGGCATGGGTTAGAAAAGGTCCTCAGTACCCTTTGCTTGTCGTAAGAGGCGAATAAATGGGGCGGTCCTTCGGATGAGACCGCAAAAACCGAGGTCCCGTGTCACAGCAGGTGTGGCACGATAAAGATCCCTCCCTGCTCAATTGCCACAAGCGCCGAGCATAGGTCTAATTTTTGCAGCCCTTCACCGGCAGTGGTGACGTTTTCATATGAGTGCAATATTCTCGAGAGAGAGACGTAAAACAATAATCAATCAATCAATCAATCAATCTTACGTATTAAGTGTATTGAGGAAATTCAGACTGAAATGTCACACGTGCTTTACCTTTTACTGTTACGTGTAGATATTGTTATTGATACACTTACTGATTCATTTCATGACTGTTTAATGCATTTTAGTATTGTTGAGGTAGATGCATTATTTTAATTCCATTCTTTTGTAAACTTTTAGCATAAACTCGTCTGCAGTTCAAGGGTTGAACTGTACTTCCGGGTCAAAATGCTGTTTTACCTCCCCGGTGAATTTCAGCACGTTGACATTGTAAGTAAACAAAGCTATATATTTTTTTTTACTTAGATACATGAGATGTTGAATGAAAAGTAGTATTTAAATTGTATAATTGTAATTATTGTATAATTGTAATTATTGTATAATTGTAATTATTAATGAGATTCAACAATGAAACTATGTTGCACGAGACGTTTTCCGTTTATTGTAAACGAAATATGTCTTTAGTAGACGAAATTTTTGAGTGAATTGGTTTAACGGATTTTAACAGCGCATAAATAGAACGATTCCGTTAATATTTGGTTAGTCTGCAACTTTAGGTTTTAGAGAAACGTTTGGGATTTCGCTAAATTTTTAAGATGCAAGTTTATTTATTCATTTGGAATTTAATTGAGTTAAAACTGATTGGAATTGATAAGGAATTTTTAGGGATTAAGAGATCACATATTTCCATAATTTGGGAATCTGATCAATATTAATTTTGTTAATTAGTGGAAGTAATTTTATTAAAAGTCACATATTCTGGGTTATCTCAGAATCAGACTTTACAAAATTAGTTTTTGTGAATTTACTTGAGTTCTGAATTTATTTTGGTGAGAGAGAATGAATTAATTCATACTACCTTGAGAAGGTTATTTAATTCATCTTAATTGTGATAAAAGGGCTATTGTAATTCAATAAATTGTGGAGTTTGAAGTAGACTCCTTATTTTTATTTTGGTACTTAAATAGTACCTGGTGTCAGAAAAACAATTTATCAATATTTGAACTGCACCATCCTGACAGACTGTTTAATGCAGTTCAAAGTGTAGCGTCCGCACGTTACAGTACACTGGATCTGCAAATTCCAATCATAACAGTTTTATAACTCGTTTCTGTTCACGTCTACAAAGCTCTCTTTTGATCAGCTCATTTCTTATAACAATCCGGGCATTTGAGTGCATTTAGCCCTCAACACTTGTAAAGTTACATGTAAGAAGATGACCACATGTGGCACTACTGCAGATAAAAACATTCACAGAAGAACAAACATGAGCGAAAACCTAAGTAGTCAACAAAATTAGTAAAATTATCAAATTTGTAATCAATGTAATACGAAAACAGAATTCAGAATAGAAATTAAATCCTGAAAAAAAAAATCACTTCAGAATACAGGAAGATATATCTATATTACCTTCACAGGATGAACACAAATCTGATCATGTACATATATTACCTTCACAGGATGAACACAAGTCTGATCATGTACATATATTACAAGGTACACTTGTAAAGTTACATGTAAGAAGATGACCACATGTGGCACTACCGCAGATAAAAACATTCACAGAAGAACAAACATGAGCGAAAACCTAAGTAGTCAACAAAATTAGTAAAAGTATCAAATTTGTAATCAATGTAATACGAAAACAGAATTCAGAATAGAAATTAAATCCTGAAAAAAAATCACTTCAAAATATAGGACGATTTATATTTAACTCAGAGAAAATACTTGTACATATGATGAATGATTAAGCAAATATTGCGAATGAATAATTAAGAATATATCTATATTACCTTCACAGGATGAACATATAGAGTTAATACGTTTCCCCACTGTCCGGTAAACACTCTGGAAGTCTGGTCATGTATGTATTACAAGGTATTTCACCGCTTCTTTTCTTTTTCAGAAGATTTGACCACTGTGTGACCTTTTTGACCAGTTCAGTGCATATAGGGTATATTGATGTAGGTCAAGAGGCCGAGGTACTTTTTGGGGTGGTGTTGGGCGAATTAACTATGTGCACTTGTTTCTCATTGTCTACATTAACCTATAGAATTGTGATTATTTTGTTATCAATCATGTTCATTTCTTGTCTGCATTGTCATATTAATTCTGTCATGCCCACAGGTGGGCCATTGTCCGCGCAGAAATTCAGGGTTTGTCACGAAAGGACATATTTAGACAGAGAAGGTACACTAAGGGTCAATTTTGGCCTATTTTCAGAAGTTGGTAATTTTATGCCCTAATACTATAGAGGGTGTGTACTTTCTATATATAGTAATTATATCCATGTATTACGTATATTTTTTGTGATATGAAGTAGCAAAGTTGGCATGTTTTGCGAGTGCAAGATTTAACGTTGCGTCTTTAACCTGTGTCTGATGACGTTTTCTCAATTCTTATTTAGAAAAAATAGTTCAATATACCTTGTTAATTAAATTGCTTTGGATAATTTTTAAAACGTTATTAACACACACACACAAAATTCTTTTCAATAACATCATACAAATATCATATTCAAACACTATTTACAATTAACGTGTATTTGAATTGTGATATGAAGTAGAAAAGTTATCATGTTTTGCGAGTGCAAGATTTAACGTTGCGTCTTCTATCCGTGTCTGATGACGTTTTCTCAATTCTTATAAAGAACAAAATAGTTTAATATACCTTGTTAATTAAAATCCTTTGGATAATTTTTAAGAATTTGTTGATACACACATACAAAAATTCTTTTCAATAACATTATAGAAATATCATAATCAGAAACTATCTAAAACTAACGTGTATTTAAATCAATCATGACCATAGCTATTGAAATCCATGTTTGAAAAGTTAGACTAAAGATGGTTAAATGTGAAGTAATTACGTGTATTCTATTGTAAAAAACTTTTAATGGTATGAGCTCTGAAAATCTACGAGATTCCTATTCCATGCGTCCCGAATTAAATTATAATCTTTGTTTACCAAAACATCGAACAATTTTGTTTCAAAAACGATCTTCAATACTCGGTATGACATGTAAAAATATTTCTCCCTTACCTTAAAAGCTTCAAGATGAAGGTTTCGGATGGTTAAAACCCTTTTTTCTCTTAATCATTTATGAATTATTATTTCTAATTTTCAATGTGATGGGTTAACCGGACCTGTCATCCTCTTGTATAACATCAGTTTGAAATTGGACTAAACTTTACTAAGTTGTTATCATTATAGTTGTTTTTCCTGAAATTGATTTATTCCTTTATCCTTTCTACGGGTTAGGTTTTCTTTTCAATTGACTTTTCTATTAATCAAGAGCCAAGACGAAATTGATTTCTCTCCGTGTTTTGAAAGTTTCTATTTTAATGATATGTATGCTGAATTAATACCTATGTGGATGAATAGTGTGTGCAATGAATATAGTGTGTACACTTTTTTTTTTGGAAAATACATTTCAGCTGACTTTTTAGCACTCTCAGCCGAAAATGTAAATAGTGCCTAAAGCACAGTGCATTGTGACGTAAAAACAACTTGGCTGTTATTCAAATCACAATCTAGCCAGATTTGTGACGTCATTTCTACAATTTTACAGCGATCTTGCGACTGTTGATAATAGTTTCTATTAGTTTTGGTACAATATAACACCCATTGTTAGTAAAACTAATAAGATGAGATAAAATTGATTTGAATACAAAATAATGATTGCATTTATACATGTAAATATAAATCATATGGAAAAGCAATCTTTAATTTTATACGTATTTGTTAAATCTTATTAAGAAAGTATCAATTTTATTAGGCCTATGTAGAATATTAGTAGCATACATGTACATGTATGCTATATTACAATTTTGAATATTTTAAGATGTCTATAAGTATGAAAGATAGGGGTTGTTTTTCTTGATTTTATTACAGTACAATATTTGTATGCCTTTTCCCAGTACATATCACCTTCTGTAACGTAAATGCCAAATGTAAACGTTCACGTGGAGCATGTAAACATTAATATGGGAATACACCAAAACAATGCTGTTCATATTAATTCATCAAACTTAATTTTAAGATTATCTATTGAAATATGATCGATTTCCATTGGTTCCAATTCAATCCTTTTAGACCTTTACCCGGTCCATCCCAGCCTGTCCAGGACCGCAATCGATTGAACTGCCATTCCTAAACACTGTATATGTCATCGAGACTGTTCACCCACTTAGTTACTTATCTAGAAGACCTTTTAAATGCTATTGATATAAATATAAATTTTGTTGGTCGAGAATTATTATCCTTGTCGTATTACAAACAATTTCAAATGAGTGTAGTTCATGTAACAAGCGATAATATTACAGTCGACTATATCATTATCGTTTTAGATAAAAACACCGAATGAAATTGAAAATCCGAATTACATGTATAATGATCACATAAATTAATAGAAATGTTATTATATTTCTTTATATCATATCTGTACTACACAAAAAGGTAACACACGCCTTAATTTATGATTTGTCGCGCATATATATGTAATCTTAGTATCAAATGTGTGTGATGCGTAATTTTTTCCGGAAATATCAGATTTTATAATTTCACCATGAGCACAGGGAAAGCGATTGATGAAAGACCCTTTTTATTATTAATTGAAGTATTTCGTTTATCACACGCAAATATCATTCATCGCCTTGAATGTGCTCATATCATAATATTGACAAATGTAAGTAAAATTTTGAAGTTTTGGCTAAGAAATAGCGATCCATGTAAATTCGGGAGCGTATTATTCTACTATGTGATGTTTTGACGCCATTTTGTTTCTATATTTGAAGAGAGGGTGTTGCCCCCAAATGACTTCGATAGGTAAAAGTATGTCATCTTCTACTTTATTTTTCTTGATTTTACTAGGCCAAATTCATATGCTAAGCGTACCTTCTCAATGTAATACGAAAACAGAATTCAGAATAGAAATTAAATCCTGAAAAAAAAATCACTTCAAAATATAGGACGATTTATATTTAACTCAGAGAAAATACTTGTACATATGATGAATGATTAAGCAAATATTGCGAATGAATAATTAAGAATATATCTATATTACCTTCACAGGATGAACATATAGAGGTAATACGTTTCCCCACTGTCCGGTAAACACTCTGGAAGTCTGGTCATGTATGTATTACAAGGTAGTTCACCGTTCCTTTTCTTTTTCAGAAGATTTGACCACTGTGTGACCTTTTTGACCAGTTCAGTGCACATAGAGTATACTGATGTAGGTCAAGAGGCCGGCGTACTTTTTTGGTGATGTTTGGCGAATTAACTATGTGCACTTTGAGTGTCTACATTAACCTATAGAATTGTGATTATTTTGTTATCAATCATATTCATTTCTTGTCTGCATTGTCATATTAATTCTGTCATGCCCACACGTGGGCCTTTGTCCGCGCAGAAAACTGTCCCAGTAGTTCAATATATACATTCATGGTTTTGCAACGAAAGGACATACAAGGTACTCTCTTGGTGTAGACTTATAGTACAGACTGCCCAATAGGGGCCATGTTACACATTGTCAAAGTCAAATCCAATAGTTTCGATACAGTTTCTACAATAAGAATTCACCTCAAGTAAGTGCTCATACAAAGTGAAAAATACAGATGTATAAATTATATTCGTTAAGCATCCTAGTTTTCATGCATGTTCCAAGAAAGACAATATTCAGTACTGCTATTCACAGAGTGATAATCAAACCAATGAGCAAACACCAAGAAAGAAAATGGTGGACATGCATTTGCTGTTTCGAAGGAAAACAAAATAATACGCATCATGATACTTATTCAGTGTATTGGTACTCATCCCTACTGGGTAAGCGAAAGGGAAAAACTAATTTATGTTTAATTGTAGACTATAAATAGGTTTTCGATAAAATAGACTGAAATATTTTGTTATTTAAATTAGCAAAAAGTGGTGTTGATTTCCAAATGTTTAATGTAATAAAATCTATCTGATGTATCTTAATATAAAATCATTTGTAGGACGCAGAAATAAATATCCCAATTTTAGTTGTCAGGGTTTAAAGCAGAGCGATCCCTATCTCCAATTTAATTATCTTTGTTTGTTAACGATTTTGAAATAGAATTCAACGAAAATATGTGTAAACCTGTAGAAAGAGAGTGCTTAAATTTAAATACAGTATCTACGCAGACGACACTTCTTTCATAATTAGAACAAGGTTTACAAGATATGGCTGATCGTTTACAGAAATACACATCTAAATGGAATACATGTATAAGTAACCCTTTTCAGTATGTTTAACGATCAAATCAACAAATAACGAGATTTGGTTTTAGATTTTATTTTCATTTTCGTATCTGCTATTCTCTCAATTGTTACGTGAAAGCAATTTGCTTTGAAATAAAGAAAATGACTTCACTCAGTTCTCATTTTTGTTTTTACAATTCCACAACACACAAATTTAGCATACAAACACTCTATTTCAATGCTTTGTGCCAGTAATCCATTTAGAATAATACTTTTCAAACAATTCCTTGCACTAAAGACAAAAAAGGATTTTGGTTCAATTTCTTAAATTTTACTACATAGATATCTTTTCAGATTTGTATACTATGAAGATAGCTGGATCTGCAGGCCCCTCCTGATTTTTTCCATTATCTTTTGTACAACATCATTATTGATAATATGATTTCTATCTTATACATGTATCAGCGATATATCATATAATGTGTACTTGATCTGCACATAATCCCAATCATGACAGTTTTATAACGCGCTTCTGGTCACGTCTACAAGTGGGTTTCTTTTGATTACCTCATTTCGGCCATCCAATCTACTAATATTTCTTATAACAATCCGGGAATTTTAGTGCATTTAGCTCTGACCTCAACACTTGTAAAGTTACATGTAAGAAGATGACCACATGTGGCACTACCGCGATAAAAACATTCACAGAAGAACAAACATGAGCGAAAACCTAAATAGTCAACAAAATTAGTAAAATTATCAAATTTGTAATCAATGTAATACGAAAACAGAATTCAGAATAGAAATTAAATCCTGAAAAAAAAAATCACTTCAAAATATAGGACGATTTATATTTAACTCAGAGAAAATACTTGTACATATGATGAATGATTAAGCAAATATTGCGAATGAATAATTAAAAATATATCTATATTACCTTCACAGGATGAACGTATAGAGTTTCCCCACTGTCCGGTAAACACTCTGAAAGTCTGGTCATGTATACATATATTACAAGGTATTTCACCTCTTCTTTTCTTTTTCAGAAGATTTGACCACTGTGTTACCTTTGTGACTAGTTCAGTGCACATAGGTATATTGATGTAGGTCAAGAGGCCGAGGTACTTTTTGGGGTGGTGTTGGGCGAATTAACTATGTGCACTTGTTTCTCATTGTCTACATTAACCTATAGAATTGTGATTATTTTGTTATCAATCATGTTCATTTCTTGTCTGCATTGTCATATTAATTCTGTCATGCCCACAGGTGGGCCATTGTCCGCGCAGAAATTCATGATTTGCCACGAAAGGACATATTTAGACAGCATTTCAAGGTAAACACACGACAACTCTATTTATAACCCACCATAAATATTATGTCAAATCTCATGGGGTACACAATCAGAGAGATGCAGTGAGAGAACTAATCAGTGAGTTACCAGAAATTAACTTGACGCAAGCGTCATGCCGTAGAAGATGAAAGAAATAACTTTGGGATTAAACCACACTGATGGCATGCATTTTGTACAGAATTAATTAGGAAGTCATACTTTAATGAAGATATCTTAATTGCTGTAATAAGGAAAATTATTTAGTATATACGATTTTACACGTAAGGGTAGCGATTTTAAAAGGCATACATGTATTATATGTATATTAAGGGCAGGTCCAGAGGGTGGGTCCAGACCCCCCCCCCCTTTTTTTTCGCG
>NC_079170.1:61233585-61321085 GCF_947568905.1 Ostrea edulis | reverse complement strand
GAGAAATTTACCACATACTGCAATCCGAAGAAAAATGTGGCGTATGAACGACACATCTTTAACAGACGGAGTCAAAATCCCGGTGAGAAAATAGATGCATATGTGACGGAATTACGCATTCTAGCCAAATCGTGTGAATTTGGAGATTTACATGATTCCTTAATTCGCGACAGAATTGTCTGTGGAATCGCCAGTGACTCGGTAAGGAGGAGACTACTGAGGGAATGCGACCTCACATTGGATAAAACAATGGATATCTGCAGGGCGGCGGAAACATCTGACAACCAAATGAAAACATTTGTGGAATCAAAATCCACGGAACAAAAAATCGATGCAGTTCAGAAAAGAGGTGGGAAGAAATTTGGAGCAACAAATAAAACCGAAATAAAACATATCCAGAATTGTAAAAAATGTGGAAAATCACATGCTTTGAAAAAATGCCCAGCTTACGGACAAACATGTCACGAATGCGGAAAACCGAATCACTACGCAAAAATGTGCCGATCTAAGAAGACAAAAAGCAAGAAAATTCATGAAGTTGACCCAGAATCAGATTCCGACAGTGAATTCGGAATAGAAACTGTAGAAGATACACATGACACCCGAAGAAAGTGGACTACGACACTGAAAGTAGAAAATACAAATGTAAAGTTCAAAATAGACACAGGTGCTCAGTGTAACATTATTCCAAAGAACATGTGCGATAAATTGGGAATAACGAAATTACAGCAGTCTAAAGCAAGACTTATATCATATACGGGCCACAAGTTAAAGATAGATGGCAAAATTCGGTGCACAGTACAGCACAAGAATAAATATTATGCGCTGCAGTTTTACGTTGTACCTGGAAAGGTGGATCCCATTATAGGATTAGCGTCATGTGAGGAAATGAACATCCTGAAACTTATTGAAACAGTAAGTGAATCTAAGACCGCAGAAGAAATTTTTCGAGATTTCTCAGATGTGTTTGAGGGCATAGGATGCATGAAAGGCAAACATCATATTCATATCGACAAAAATGTTCCACCAGTTGTTCATGCACCGAGAAAAGTATCCTTCAAAATGCGCGACAAATTAAAAGAAGAACTGGACAGAATGGAATCATTAAACGTCATAGAAAAAGTCAACGAGCCCTCTGAATGGGTAAACTCATTGGTTATAGTAGAGAAACCAAACAGAGTGAGGATTTGTCTGGATCCCCGTGATCTTAACAAAGCTATTAAACGAGAACACTATCCTATGAAAACCGTAGATGACATCACACATCAGCTTGCAGGGGCCAAAGTATTCAGTACTTTGGACGCCTCCTCTGGATTCTGGGGTATAGTACTTGACCAGGAAAGTTCAAAGCTAACAACATTTAATACTCCGTTTGGGAGGTATCGCTACAAACGAATGCCATTTGGAATTTCATCTGCGCCAGAAGTATTCCAGAAAAGGATGTCTCAAATCTTTGAAAAAATTGAAGGATGTGATGTCATAATGGATGACATTCTTATATGGGGTAAATCTGTACAACAGCATAATGAAAGACTCGAGAGAGTTCTAAAGGCAGTGCGTCATGAGAAAATAAAATTGAACAAGAAGAAGTGTAAAATACAGATGAATGAAGTTAAATATATGGGTCACATTTTCGGAGAAGATGGACTAAAAACTTGTAATGATAGAATCAAAGCCATTAGTGAATTCCCAGAGCCTACAAATGTAAAAGAATTGCAGAGATTTTTGGGAATGGTAAATTACATAGGAAAATTTATTCAAAACCAAGCCACGATCACAGAGCCTTTGAGGGAGTTACTTGAAAAAACCGTTGCATGGCACTGGCATGAAAAACAACAACAAAGTTTTGATCAGCTGAAGTCCGTGCTCATCAGTGCTCCAGTACTAAAGTACTTTAATCCGGACGAAGACATCACACTCTCTGTAGACGCGTCATCAACAGGACTAGGAGCCTGCATTTTACAAAATGGACAGCCAGTTGCCTATGCTTCTAGATCATTAAACAAATCGGAACGAAATTACGCACAGATAGAAAAGGAACTGCTAGCAATTGTGTTCGCTTGCAAGAAATTTCACCAATACATCTATGGACAAAACATCCATGTAGAATCTGACCACAAACCCCTTGAGAGTTTGTTCAAGAAAACATTGTCATCGGCGCCACCGCGCATTCAACGTATGATGATTAAAGTACAGCCGTACGACCTGAATGTCAAATACAAACCAGGGAAATATCTGTACATAGCAGATACCTTAAGCCGTGCGACTGAGTCAGAATCAAGTCAAAGTGACAAGGATGAATTTGAAGTGTTTGCTGTTCGTTACTTGCCGATATCGGACGAAAAGGTAAACGAATTGGCGATAGAGTCTGCAAAAGATAAAGAAATAAATGCCTTACAAAAAATAATTCTTGAAGGCTGGCCAGATGATATTACAGAGTGCAACTATTTCGTTAAGAAATACTGGAATTTTAGAGAGGAACTCAGTCTTTACAACGGGATTGTCACAAAGGGTCGCAGACTAATTATACCCTCGAAACTCAGAAGCGACATCCTGAATCAATTGCATTATGGACATATGGGAGCCGAAAAATGCAAACGTCGAGCCAGAGAAGTTGTGTTTTGGGTAGGAATTAATTCGGACATAGATAAGAAAGTTGCAGAGTGCAGAGTGTGCAATAAATACCAAAGGAGACAACCCAAACAACCTCTAAAACCTCATCCAGTACCACTTAGGCCATGGCAGAAACTTGGACTCGACTTGTTTGAGCTAAACAGAAAATCGTTTCTTACTGTTGTGGACTACTTTTCAAAATTCTTTGAAATATGTGAACTGCAGAGCACAACCAGCTCCAGTATCATCAAAAAATTAAAACCAATATTTGCTCGCCACGGGATACCCGAGGAACTGATCAGCGACAATGCACCGAATCTCGTCAGTGACGAATTCAGGAAATTTGCTACTGAATATGGATTCAAGCACACAACATCGTCCCCACATTACCCACAGAGTAATGGCATGGCGGAGCGTACAGTCCAAACTGTAAAAAACCTCCTGAAAAAATCAAATGAAGCTCAAACGGATCCAAACCTCGCATTATTAGAAATACGTAACACACCGATCGACGGGGTAGGAACTCCTACTCAACTTCTGTTCGGACGCAGGACGAGATCCATATTACCGACGCACGAGGCATTACTGAAACCACATATCAAGACCCGTAAAATTCGGACTGCTCTTGTCAACAAGCAGAATCAACAAAAAATTTATTATGACCGTAATGCACGCGAACTACCCAATCTGAAAGTGGGAGACAACGTTAACATTCAATCAGAAAATAAACCATGGAAGGAAGGAGTAATTGTACAGAAATGTCCGGAACCACGATCATATGTCGTAGAATCCGAAGGAGTTGAATACCGTAGAAATCAAAGACATCTGATGAAAAACAGCGAAACTGACAAATCTGGGGAAGGAAATAACACCGAGATCGAAAGCGATAACGCTGCAGTGAATGACAATGCGCAGAACGATATCGAGCACGTGCAGAAAACGCGCAGTGGCAGAACAATAAAGGTGCCTGAAAAATTCTCAGACTTTGTAATGTAAAAAACTTTATGGTGTATCAGACTCATATATATATAGGATTTATATGATTATATATTCAATGTATTCCTGTGTAATCATTGATATATTATCTTGTAAGAGGTTGTGGTAAAGACAACACTCCAACGGTAGGTTATGTGCTTGAACCTCTTACCTCAAATTATTTCAGAAAAAAATAATTGTAAAATTAATTGTGTTTGCTAAGGCATATATTTGTTTACCGTAAATTCTAATCTCAAAGGGAAGGTGTAATGATATAAACTGTTTATTGAATCTGACAGGTGTTTCCGTTGGGGACCGCGCGTGTTTGCTGGCCTTGCAGTTTTAGCCTGGGAAAATGCTGATATTTCATTCATACTTGTAATTTGATAATGCCATGCCTTAGCACTCTAATATTCATTCTGAGTTTGCTTGTCTTACTATTAACATGTACATAGTGTAAATAAAGCATTCGTGAAACCGTAACGGCTCTGTAGTGCCTTTATTAAATACATGTATTACTAAGAAAACTACAACAGACAAGATCTTTCTACTGGTACATGTACCAAGATATTTGTCTTTGTGACTTTGGTCATCTTCGGAATTGGCCATTATCGGGGGCATTTTGTGTTTCACGAACACATCTTGTTTTATACAAGTTTGGAGTGTTTACATGTCCATCTCATTATAACCCTTTTCTGTGATACTGAAAATGGCGATGAAAACCCAGCATTGCTATTTATTTAACCCTGATCAGGCATCAGTCTTTATTATTAACTCAAAATCCCACATTGCAACAGTATTATATTCTTTACACAATCATAGTTCGCTGTTCTGTATCGATGTTATTAGTATTCAACAGTAATGCTTTTACAATTGTTAATTGTCCAGATACTGGTATATGCATAATATTCTAAAATGCCTGAATTTGCAGCACTTCATGTCATATTGTTTCACTTGAGAAGACAGTTGTCTGGCCTGTGGACTTGTTTATTTATGTTGGACTGTAACATGTAAATATTTTTCATTGCATAGAAAACTTCTAGCCCAAATGTATGTCAATTTTTTTTTAATTACTATGTTACCAATTTTGTTACAATATTTACAATTTACATGTTCTTGTTTACGGTTTTAGTAGTTTAGAAAATTGTCTTTACTAAAGAAAGAATTGGAGTGTTTACATATCCACTTGATTTTAACCTTTCATGTGTTATTGACTGGTTGTATTGTGCAATTCCAAAGTATGCCATTATCAATTTTATCTTTAACATTATGTGTCCATCAAAAATAAGCTATTAAACATATACTGTCATATGTCAACCTATCATATGTTATCTTTCTGTTCTGTTGACATATTAAACTTTGTTCCATACCTTTATCTATATTTCTGCTTCATTTACTTTATTATAGCATTCATGCTTTTTCACAAGAGTTCAGCACCTGATTTAGCTATGAATAGCTGAAGAGCTAAGTGCGCAAGTTAAAATGGTGACCGTCACTATTAGATACAAACCAAGAATATAGAGGTTTAATAAGGAAGATCGAACTATCTCGGCGAAATGATAACCAAGAATATCGAGTTCTGGATCATATTGATTAAACAAAACTGGCAACAAGACTAGGAAGTAACAATAAAAGCATTCCTTTAATTATTCATTTCGGCCTCAAAACCATAAAAAAGAAACAGACTTCAAGAAAATTTCGATTTTGAACACTTCTTTTCTTGTATCAAAAACACGAATAGGAAGTTGTACGTAAATCTGCAATTCAAGATCTATGTCTGATTAAAGTATTTGTCTGGAGAGTTTTCATATGAATTGTCATATTAGCAGTTCTGCACCATTTCTGAAAGTTATGCATTGAATAATTTGACCCCGTCTTTCAGTACTTTCAGGACTTTGATTAGTTAGTATAAAGGAACGATAACTTTGGGTAGAGATTGGGCGCGCTGCATTACCCACAATGCATTAGATCTTCCAAGTCGCCATATTTATTGGAGTCCGTTGAAGAAGTTACTGCTAATTTACAGATTCAAGAAATAATTAAGCCCGTATTTCAGGTAAATCAAGGTTTGCAACAATGTACATGATTTTTAAAACTCAAAGTCACGCAGAGAAAGGACAGTTTTATGTTATTTTGGGCGGTGTAATTTACGAATGTGCGTCACTGCGTGGCATGCACTGCCACAACTCGGTTCCGATATTTAACGGGTATAAATTTACAGCAAGCCAACAGACAATTTAATTTATACCTTATGAAAAGTAATTTACTTCGTAGACAGCGGATCTAATATTGACAAGTACGTTGTGACTTCCGGAAGTGAAATGTTCTGAACTAGTTCATTTTGGGGTGCAGATATTACCTTTTTGAACTTATCAATCTGCATCTTTATCATGATTCATTGATTGGGGAAAATACCTGCTTTATAACAGTAGGAATGGGGCCCTATTTCGGCCGCCTACACTACTGATGTACATAAAACCTACATCTTGATTGATTGTTTAGTATTTTTTCATGAATTCAAAGAGGCAGTCCTGTGGGGATCCGGGTAAGAAAAGGTCCTCAGTACCCCCTTGCTTGTCGTAAGATGTGACTAAATGGAGCAGTTTTTCTGAAGATACCGCAAAAACCGAGGTCCCGTGTCGCAGCAGGTGTGGCACGATAAAGATCCCTCCCTGCTCAATGGCCATAAGCACAGTCTATGCGAAAGTTTTTTGGACCACACAGGACATTCGGACCTGTGTAATCAATGAACAAACCGGACCGAACCAAATTTTGTCAGACCAGAAAACCTAATGTAAAAAAGTAAAACACGTGAAAATGCAAAAGCAAGAAAATCTTATTTATTATACTAGTAATACTATACCAGGGTTCCTCCTGGATAATACTTAAGACGGTCCATGCGGTTTTAATCACATTAATATACGTATTTGGATTTGTGTGATATTTTTTACTTATTACACTTACAAACATTTAAATGACTCCGCCTCAAAATAATAAAGCTCAAAACCGAACACAGACATCCGACATTCCGGTCCGGTGTAAAATATGACGCATCGTACCTGAGGCACTACACATCGGTCAGGTCCGACGGTCCGATGTCTTTCGCATAGACTGTAAGCGTCAAGTATTAGTGATGGGCAATCGGGGGGGGGGGGATTAATCGATGATCGGATTAATCGGATGCACCTTTTCAATTGATTAATCGAAAAATTATCGAATTTTATTCATTTTAAATTTATAGCAGAAATATATTAAATTTACTTTATTTTTTACCCTATTAAATATCAAGTTATAAATTAGAATAAAATCATAAGATTAATCAAATGTATCTTGTTTAACGTTTCTCTCGAGAATTTTTCACTACGGAGACGTCTAAAATTATTTGAAGTTAATAATCCCATACTATCGATTTTGTTTTCCCGGAATAGGAATAGATCTCTTTGACTGTTGTTTTTCCTATGGGTTAGAATAGAGCCTCATTTCCCCTTACTTGTTGTAAGAGGCAAAATCCGAGGCCCCGGGCCGTGTGTGGCACGATAAAGATCCCACCCTGCTCAAAGATTGTAAGCGTCAAGTATAGGCCTTAATTTTGCAGCCCATCACCAGCAATGGTGACGTCTCCGTATGAGTGAAAGATTTTCAAGATGGACGTTAAAACAATATTCAATCTTATTGGATGATTCAGCTTCGTCATCCATTTTTAATTTTAGTGAAGTTGCGACAGGAATATTCGTATTATAAAAAAATACCGACTTCGGCGATTTTCGATTTTAAAAATGGCAATCGATTATTCACATCGTTTCAGTTATAGCGACCAGCAATCGAAAGTCGACGACAATTCAGTACATCACTATCGAGCATAGGCCTAAATTTTGCAACCCTTCACCGGCAGTGGTGACGTCTCCATATGAGTGAAATAATCTCAAGAAGGACATTAAACAATATTCAATCAATCAAAGGCATCGTCGGAAACCCACGGTTGATTACTCTTTTTTCCTCTCTCCACCCGTGGGTCCATTCATTCCTACTCTGTCGTTCTCAAGAATAATCAATGAGGCAATTTGATTGGGCGCTCATGGTATACCCTATGCGAATTTGTCCAATCTGACAAGACGCTCTCAGCTCAATTTTGGTAAGCAATTGTTGTGATAGCAAAGTTATGTTAATGCAACCTTTAAAAACAGAAGAGTTCCGTTACTATAACGATTACTCTGATTGGACAGTATCTTTAAATATTTCTTCATGAGAACGAGCAATTAGGAATGAATGGACCCACGGGTGATGGAGAGAGGAACGAAGCATTATCAACCGTGGGTTTTTGACAATGTCAAAGAGGCTTCATTCATGATTTCTGTCCTTTCTTAGGTGCCTTTATTTGCATTTAATTTGACACATTTCATTTTTGTGTACACTGTATGCATAAAATCTTGTAATTTTTCTTTTCAGTGATATGGAAATTCATCCATTTGCCCTGCAGCAAGGGCAGTATGGGGTGTATCAGGGCAATATTGGGGCTATAGGTATGGTTGCTGGTCAGTTCAACAATGTTGGAGAGGAGTATGAAGAGGGTGAATACATCAATGAAAATTATGGCTATGAAGAAGGTGGATATGACCTTCTTCCAGGTCACCTTGGACAAAGACAGGAAAACACAGAAAGTCAGGCAGACTATGATAGGGAAAGAGAGAGGGACAGGTAAATAGTATTATGAAAGACATGAAAATATTCACAGCAGTTACTAACCTTGTACTTTTGCCTGTGATATTTGCCAAGAAAAAAAAAACTGGAATGATTTATAAGATATATAAATTGTAATTCACAATTAAATGGCAACAACTAAACACAAATTAAACTAAACGATGAACTGCTTCACTATTAACATAGCAAACTAATTAGATATACAACATTTTATGTAGATCCAGAAGGCGTGATAGAGATAGAGATGGTCGTCGTAGAGATGAGCGGAGATCATCACGTGATCGTGACAGGACTCGTAGGCGAGACAGAGATAGAGACCGCGACCGTGATAGAGGACGAGATAGGCGAGAAAGAGAACGGAGCTCAAACAGATCATCAGACGATGATAGGGTAAATAATAAATGTAGCTGGTCTGTAAGAGATAGTTAAAGGTTACACATTGTATGTCAGTAGTTGTCTTCAGTGTAAGTGTAAATGTAGCTGGTCTGTAAGAGATAGTTAAAGGTTACACATTGTATGTCAGTAGTTGTCTTCAGTGTAAGTGTAAATGTAGCTGGTTTGTAAGAGATAGTTAAAGGTTACACATTGTATGTCAGTAGTTATCTTCAGTAATGTAGCTGGTCTGTAAGAGATAGTTAAAGGTTACACATTGCAGTGTTTTTTCCTCTTATATAACTGGTACCGATAAACTGTACCATTCCCAATGCCAAAAACCATTGATTTTTCCCAATTTTGAGACTAAAAATTCCCAATTTACTTGCCGAAAAATAGACCACTGACATCGTAATTTACTTAGTCTGAAACATACGAGTTAACTAAAATGTTCACTTCCCGTATTAAATCAAAAGTACAGATCATGGCAGTGTACGTGTTTTGTAGAGCTACGACGATTCTAAAACGAGCTTACGACGATTCCCTATGTCTCACAACAGCAAATATTACCGTAAAAAGTTTGTAAAGAGATGACTACTTCTTGTTTTGTTCTCTTTTGTTCTTTTCTTGTAGTTGAAATCATTTGCTGATACATTGGTAAAAAATTTCCAATTTGTTCGATTTTGACGCTATTTTTCCCCAATTGAATGGGTACCGTTACCAGTACCAATGGGTAGAAAAAATCGCTGCATTGTATGTCAGTAGTTGTCTTCAGTGTAAGTGGCTTATATCAGGTCCCGCTGATTTTTTAGTTCCTGAGATCTGCTTGATTACTATGTATTTCAGCAACATTGATAATTTTTCCCTGTTGATTGTAATACAGAGCAGAGTCCCTTTTTACAGTGTAGTTTGTTTTTATTGACATGTTAAAAATGCTTATTAAAAATTTATGGACCAGACTGTAACTTATTAAAATTTTACCGTTCTGTGGTCTGGTGACAGTGATACCATAATATTGGTGTTCTCTCTAAAGAATGGATTTAAAGATTGAATTTTATTCATTATATGTGTTTATTTTTTTATTTTTTTTTTTTTAAACCATAGACTACAAATTTTCAATTTGACATATACATTAATTTCTCAATTCCAACATGTCAAAGGAAATGGGCCCCATTCTCAAAAAGGTGTGGAAAATCTCTGCTAATTATTGTTTTTCTCCTGGATCACCTCAATATGTGGGTAATGTTTTGTTCAGCGTATAGAAAAGTAATGTCGTTTATGTCTTAATTGTTGACCGTACGAGTATTTGCTGCTTTATTTTTAGGATTCTGACAGTCGTGATGGTTACCACAGATCAGATCAGAGAGAGGACAGGGCTGGGGAGAAATGGATGACGGATACACCAACAAATACAGTCCTGCTGCGAAATCTGCCACCACAGGTGGAAGAAAAAGATGTAAGATTTTCAAAAATTACTGAGTCAACTTGCAACAAGGAGCTTTGAAATCAACTATACTAGTTTGATAGGGTTACAGTGGTTATACTTATCAGACAAATAGGGGACAAACCATGATATATTCACATGCTGTAACAGCAGCATGAATTAGTGAAAATTTGGCGTTTTTATCATCAGAAATTTATGATATATTTGTAATTAATGGAATTTTATTACAGATCCGGGCAGAGTTGATGATGTTTGGGGCACCAGTACGAGATGTACGTCTGATGAGAAGAAGTACAGGTACTAAACAATCTATTTCTCACTTCAGAACACAATATAGGCTTAAAATTTTGTGACTTACTGACCTTAACTCTTTAACCATGTTAACAACAAAAGCATTTTGTCACAGATTAATATTCTATACAAAAGTTCACAGATTAAGAAATAAATAAACTTTGCAAGCTCAACATTTCAAAAGAAAAGTATGCTTATGTGTCCGATGTTTGACAAATGATTGAAGTAGTGGAGAGGAATTGAGAAAAGAAAAACGACCAGGATAGTAAATGGGAAAAAAAAGATTATTGAGACACATGTGATTCCAAAACATGCATATTCTGTATTTTGGTTCTAAATGTTTGATGTGATTGAGGTAAGCTGGGTGAAACTTGTGGTGGTCCTGGTCCTGATACAGACGTTTGGAGGATGATGCTGAATTGTTGTGTCCAAAGTGAAGATAAACTTATTTTTCTAATGACATTTAAATCGTTGAACAGGTACCTCCCGGGGCTTTGCATTCGTGGAGTTTCAGAGTGTGGGAGATGCCCAGCGGTGGATGGATCATTATCAGGTCAAATCAAATGTCTAGAGTGTATAAGTTAGGGGGGAACATCAAGTCAGGATCATTATCAGGTCAGAGTGCATAAGTTAGGTGGGAAGCTGGGACCATTATCAGGTCAAAGCAAATGTCTAGAGTGTATAAGTTGGGGGAGGGGGAGGACGACATCAAGTCAGACCATTATTAGGTCAGAGTGTATAAGTTAAGGAGGAAACATCAAGTTGGGACCATTATCAGGTCAAAACAAATGTCTAGAGTGTATAAGTTAAAGGTGAAACGTCAAATTGGGATCATTATCGGGTCAAAATGAATGTCTAGGGTGTATAAGTTATGGGGAAATGTCAAGTCGGGACCAATATTAGGTCAAAACAAACGTCTAGAGTGTATAAGTTAGGGGCAAAATGCATCAATTTAGGACCATTATTAGGTCAAAACAAAGTCAAGAGTGTAGAAGTTGGTGGAAACATCAAGTCCGAATCATTACCAGGTCAGAGTGTACAAGTAAGGGGGGAAACATCAAGTCGCGACCATTATTAGGTCAAAACAATGTCTAGTGTGTACAAGTTGAGGGGAAACTTCAAGTCCAAAAAATTGTCAGGTCAAAACAAATGTTTAGACTGTACAAATTAGGGGGAAAACCTCAAGTTGGAACCATTATCAGGTCAAAACAATGTCTAGACTGCACAAGGTACAAAACACATTTATACGCTGTACTATTTTGTAGTTGTAACAATGTACATACAGAACTAGAATTAAGTGACAGTGTACGAAATAATCAACAGCTTCTGAGGCATGTTAATGAATAGTAGAGTAATATAGAAGAAACAAAGCTAGCAGAATAGTAATGTTAGAAAAGTTTAAAACTGTAGGGGTTCAGCTTGGTGTACAGAGGAACAAGAACATAGTGACTGTTATTAGGTATGGGGAGATGGGGTCCAGTTCTTCTATCAAATTCCATATACAAGATCCTTCGGGTTGTGTACTGAAAACTTGCAGGGTGTTTTGTGTATGCATGAAACGCATTATCTAAATTAAAACGTGTACATGATTTAGCAATTGATTAAAACAAAACAACATGCTTGTAGAAGATTCCATTTGAAGTGTAGAGTGCACATGACAAGATAGGTTTTGGATAAGAAAAAAGTGTGTCCAATACAAGGACAGGAGAATGGAACAGGAGGTCAGTCGAGTTGCAAATTGTCGCTACAGTCAGAAGTCTGGTTGATAATTTTCATCTGTCTTTGATAACAGAGACACTTGCATCATCTAGTCATTTCAACAAAACCAAAAAAATAACGAAAAAAAACCCACTTGCTGATTGGCCGAGTTTCGTAGTTCCATGCATGTTGGTACATGTAGCCCCCTTTGTACAGATCATTTTACATGTATAGTAGTCTTAAGTAGATTAAGGAACCCAATCCATAATCACAGTGGGCAGTCCCTCATGACCTCTGGCAACATTACATTTCTTAAGGTCATGTGTAAAACATCTGTGTCTGTTTTTACAGGGTGTTCTGAACATCCAGAATCATTATTCTGCGACGATGCACTACAGCACCCCAAAGACAGGGCCAGAAAAGGGACCCATCCATAAAACAGACTGGACGTGTAGCAAGGTAATGAGGCTTTCCAGGGGTGGCCAGTCTGGCTGGTTTGTGTGTGTGGATTGAAGGAAGGGGAGAGTAGGAAATGTCCTAGTTTGTCCATATTCATTTTATTGAAAGAAACACATTAACAAAAACATATACTGTAGTACAGGTGTTAACATAATACAGATGTTGGGTAAATATGGGTGTGGCAGGTTTGTCTGAAGGTTGAAAAAAAAATGTACTGTAATTTTTGTACATGCAAAAATGTACTGTGTAGCAGTAGGTGTTTTATTTCTTAGTCTTTGCTTCATGATATCCTAGCGTATAAGTACATATCACAACTTAAAAAAACATCAAAATGTACCAAGATATCTCAACAAAACATGTTTATGTCTATCAAAAGAGTCACAGAAAATAGATATGGCAAGTATAACACGATGTACATGTACAATAACAATCACACCCAAGCACATTGATATAACCTTTATGATTTTTTCTTCCATGCTTATTCAATAATATCTTTTAATAGGATAATTTAAATTTGTATGTAAATTTCTTAACTTTTAGTGTGGCGTCCATAATTTCAAGAGAAGGGATCACTGTTTCAAGTGCAATTTGTCGCGAGAAGGTAGAGTATATCCTACACTTGGTGAACACTCAGGTGTGCTGTAATGGAGGGTGGATGGTGGGATTTAGAAACAATGGGGAGGGCATTGGAAACTGGAAATATTGATTTGGGTTTCTGATTAGATTCTGTGTAGAGAGAGTTGGTAAAGAAAAGAAGAAGAAAAACATGTATGAAAAGGCTATAATTATTAAAGGTTAGGTTTGTCTAACCTGTGTCAATTTTGTGTGTGTTAGAAAACACTAGATTTGATTTAATGGCTTGTGCTTTACTCCAAAATGAATTATGTTTTTGATGAGAACGTAATCGATGGATGCGTTTCTACATATATATGTACCACTATGCATGTTTTATTGTGTTCAATTAAAGCATGGTTTTCTGTATTCTAGAATTTTCTGTAGTTAAAGGGTAGGGAGGGAGATTTTATATTTAATACTGACTCATGGTGTACATGTATAAAGCAGTTTACTAGATTAAAATTTGAATGAAAATCCAAACAAATGGCATGCACTGAGAGAGTGAACAGAAATGCTCCAATTCCTGCTTTTGGCAAATTCAAGTGATGAAAAAGGGTATACCCACAGAAAGGCCAGGGGACTGCACAAAAATCAGGCTGGTGGATGACAGATGTGTGTGGAATGGATGTAAAGCATCCTTTTTTTTTGTATTTCAGAATCGGAGAGGAAACAGGAAGGAGACGGATTTGATCAGGTCGGCACAAATCCTTGTAACAGTAAGTACTGCTTTCTCATCTCTTTTTTAATTCAAGATTAAAGAATATACCAGTGTTCTTTATGGAACTGGTACAGTACATTTGTACAGGTATTTTCCAGTTTAATTCTGAGAAAATTGTATCATAGGAAATAGTCATAAACCTCTCTATCCACTCCCTAAAATTGAAGAGAACTGTCTGGATTAATTCTGTTGCACTGGCATGACTTGAGATTGATTTTGTAGTCTTTTAAGTCCTGCAGTTATGACCCCTTACAATCCTATTTAATAGAGGTGTACCCCAGTTTAGTAGGAATGCATGAAGTAGTTCAGTTGTAATTGGAGAGTTTTTATTATTGTTCTGTAGCCCTGATGTTATTATTATTGTTCTGTAGCCCTGATATTATTATTATTGTTTTGTAGCCCTGATATTATTATTATTGTTCTGTAGCCCTGATATTATTATTATTGTTCTGTAGCCCTGATATTAAGAGGTTTGGATGCACTTACCACAGAAGATAACATCGTTCATGTGATGAGTCAGATCACGAGGTTCCAACTTAAGAATGTTCAGATCATCCGAGATGATGCTACAAACACCTCAAAAGGGTTTGGTTTTATGGAGTTGGGCACCGTGGCTGAGGCGTCACAGCTTTTGGATCAGTTCAATAATCGCTTACCTCTGGAGGTGGATGGGAAACAGCTTTTGGTGAATTACGCCAAAAACACATTCTCTACTGTGTGAGTTTTTACTGTGTTTTAAGATGTACATCTATATTCAGTCAGTTCCACAGTTTCTCTGAATCCTGTTGAACCAAAATCTGACTGCTCAGATTGAACTACACCTGGTTAGATGTTAAGGGTGTGTATTGCTCAAGATTTTCCGATACAATATTTTCTGATGCGATATCCGATATATTGGATTTACAATGTAGTTCAGCATTTTCTGAAGTAAAATATCAAAATTAAAAAAATTAAGTGGTTTAATATCTTTTATTTCATAACAAAACAAACAATGACAATTAACGTCTGAGGAAACTCCAATGTAAAAGCGGGGGTTAAAGTCTGAGGAATCTCCAATGTGTCACAATGTAAAAGTGAGGAAATCTCCGTTGTGTCCCAATGTAAAAGAGGGGATTAAAGTCTGAGGAATCTCCAATGTCACAATGTAAAAGCAGGGATTAAAGTCTGAAGAATCGCTGATGTCATAATGTAAAAGCGGGAATAAAATCTGAGGAATCTCTGATGTCACAATGTAAAAGTGAGGATTAAAGTCTTGAGGAATCTCTGATGTCACAATGTAAAAGCGGGTATTAAAGTCTGAGGAATCGTGTTCCTGTTAGAAGCCATTTTTAATTATGAACTTCGATCCCGACTATTAAAAGGGCTAGTTTTAAACCCGACATTATATCGTACCGTCGAATCACCGTATCGTATATCGCTGGACAGACATATACTGGTACATTTCGATATATTGATTCACCCCTAGTAAATGTCATGGTATGTTTTTTATTTTACCAGATCAAAGGTCTTGCAATGTTCGACCAATTATTGACCATTGAAATCCATTTGATTTACGGAGTGTGATTTTATACATGTATCTTCTCCCTCCTTTGAAAAATTGGGAGCACATTGTTTTGCATCTGTTAGTCTATGTATCTGTAGACTAAGTCTTGTATGTTCAATATCTAAATAATCCACTGATTGACAGTTAACAAACTTGGTACAGTGGTTGCCGCTAAACTGATTTTCAGGTCTCAAGGTCAAGGGTCAAATTGGAGATGATAAGATATCATCTGCTCAATATCGTGAAAACCCCTTTGCTTGACAGACATCAAACTTGGTACACTGGTGCATCCTAATATGAAGTAGATAACCCTGAATAATTTTTACATAGTAAACTTAAAATGAGAAGGTCAAGGGGTAAACTGGATATATTTATTTTTGTAAATTATTTCTAGAATGTTCTTTTCATCTTTGACCAAGGAAGTGTACTTCAGCTCAAATGGAGAAGTCTGAAACTTACCTTTAACTTTGTTGTTTTATCATATTTGTAGGATGGCTACTTTAAATGCTGCTGCCAGCCAGTTTGTTGCGGCACAGGTAAATAATTAGATTACTTGTAAGTTACCATTATCATTGTATTGTGAATGTCAAAGAGAATGGGAAAATATCAAATCACAAGAAAATCTATGGATGCAGTGATAATGATCTTGTGGAAGTAAATTATGATGCAGAAAACCTACAACATACAGTCCGTAATACATGTAATTTCTGTAGTAATACGTGTAATTTCTGTAGTAATACGTGTAATTTCTGTAGTAATACATGTAATTTCTGTTTCCTATGGATTTCCTGTCAAAGATTTGCACTCTGGAAAACCTGCGTTTTGTTGACCATATATACATGTTTTTGTGTAGGGTCAGAGTTGGGACTACGATCAGGCCAACCAACAGGGTTACTATGACCAAAGTTATTACCAGGGCACTGATTACAACCAGGCAGCTTATGCTCAATATTATGAAGGAACACAGAGTACGTCTGTTTTTTTTATCCACGATTATCATGATTTCAGAATTAATCATTGTACATAGGATGCAATCAGATGATTTTGATTAAAATGAATGTAGTTTAGTGTATAATATGGTTCCATTTGATAGAGGACTGTGATGTTAAACACTTGTGTTGTAGCTGATTCAACTAATGCGGCGGCAGCTGTAGCCCAGGCAGCCATTAACAAATCTCTAGCAGCCAAACAACCACAGCAGAAGAAGGTAAGATGTCAATAGAGAAATACTGGAGAAAATCTGTAATAAGAAGAAAAAAAATGATACAGTGCATGTTAGAGAAAAAGAACATTGTGCTATTGTAAATGTTTGATTGCTTTTCATGTACAGGGTCAGGCAAAGGACCAGCAACAACAACAACCGGCAGCTCAAGAACAAAATGCCACACAGGAGTTCCCTAAATACCGTAAGTATATACAACCAAACAAACGAAAACCCAGAAATTTCCTAAATACTGTTAGTATATACAAAACACACCACTCCAGAGATCTGAGATACAGGTGTATGTAAGTATATATAGAATAAAACGTTGCTGCTACACACACACACACACCCCCCTCCCCCCCCAATGACACACCAAAAAACTGAAATACCCAAATACCCCCATAGGAACTGGCCGGTTTAGAGAAGTTTCACTGTATGTATGCACAGGAAAATGTCACTCCATAGTCCATAGCACCTTTAATACTTACTGTAGGCATATTCAGCAAAGTGAGCTCAGGTAGGTGAAATCAGTACGTGTAAAACCACTCGGGAATGCTCTAAAAAAAAAGAAGTGTGAGTGCTGTTGAAGGCATTGTCAGGAATCAAAGGGACCTCATGAGAAAATCTACATTTTATAATTATAATTGTTAAATCACAATAATTTGTTTATTTGGAAATTGTTGAAAATGTCGGTATTAATAACTGATGGAGTAATACGAGAGTTTATCACACCATTCAAATAAGTTTTTTTTAAAAAGGCTAAAACATATGTATGCAAAAAGTGATTTTTCAAAGAATTATTTTCCATACAAATTATGCACATCCTAGAGCCTATGTACAACCGATCTGGTTACTTGGGTGTAGAAATTGTGCCACAGAAATCCCAAACTTGAAAGTATTGCAGGTGGTGCTCATTTATATGGTCACTGCTCAGGAAGCTTTTGGGACATTTACAGCATGTATTGTAAAGTTCTGCATTCACTACTTTACATTACACATGACTCAATTTCTTTGCCAAGTTGACTTAAGGTTCAGTACAACATGTTAGGTTACAAGGTTCAGTACAGCATGTTAGGTTACAAGGTTCAGTACAGCATGTTAGGTTACAAGGTTCAGTACAGCATGTTAGGTTGCAAGGTTAAGTACAGCATGTTAGGTTACAAGGTTCAGCACAGGATGTTAGGTTACAAGGTTCAGTACAGCATGTTAGGTTACAAGGTTCAGCACAGCATGTTAGGTTACAAGGTTCAGTACAGCATGTTAGGTTACAAAGTTCAGTACAGCATGTTAGGTTACAAGGTTCAGTACAGGATTTGTTAGGTTACAAGGTTCAGCACAGGATGTTAGGTTACAAGGTTCAGCACAGCATGTTAGGTTACAAGGTTCAGTACAGCATGTGAAGTTACAAGGTTCAGTACAGCATGTTAGGTTACAAGGTACAGTACAGGATTTGTTAGGTTACAAGGTACAGTACAGGATTTGTTAGGTTACAAGGTTCAGTACAGCATATTAGGTTACAAGGTTCAGTACAGCATGTGAAGTTACAACGTTCAGTACAGGATTTGTTAGGTTACAAGGTTCAGTACAGGATTGGAATCGTCCTTTGTGTTACACATGGAAATGTGTTTCATTGCTATTGAATGATGAGAGATGGTCAGTATTTTGTGCACAACCTAGAGCCTAAGTACTGCCGATCTGGTTACTTAGGTGTAGAAATTGTGCCACAGAAAACCCAGACATAAGTACCACGGGTAGTAATCATTTTATGGTCACTGCTCATGAAGTTTTTGGTACAGTTTGTGTTGGAACAGAAGTATTGATAATTTTTGTCCCAGAATCCATCACAAAAAATGAAGAAAATGCATAGAAAGAAAAAATCATTTTGTTCTATTTAAAAGAAGAATTTATGAAGTCTTGGTTGCTGTTCGAGAATGTCGTGATTTTTCTTTTTTGTATGCGTTTCAATTTATTTTTGATATTGAGAAGTATAAACATTGATTTTGTGTTTCCTTGCCAGCTCCCCCTGATGTATCTACCTACCAGTATGAGGAGACCTCTGGGTACTACTATGATCCATTGACGACTCTGTACTATGATGCCAACTCCCAGTACTACTACAATGCTCAGACTGGACAGTTTATGTATTGGGATGCAGAGAAGTCAACTTACCTACCTGCCCCCTCCAACCAGATCCCAGGGGCAGAGGGAGAGGTTCCAACTGACAAAAAGAGAAAAGAAGACAAAAAGGAGAAGAGCAAGATGGCCAAGAAAATTGCAAAGGTAAGGTGTTCTGGATTCTGCGAAGCACAGCAACACTTGGTGATGTCGTTCTGTATATACTTTGTGTTGCAGTCATGGTGTACATGTATACCATTATTAATGATGCCCTCGCAGCCTTTAGTAATGGTATCTTTATAATACACTGTAAGAAATGCCTTGTGTATATAGTTTGTAATGGTACTAAGTATTGAATAATGCATTTATTTTGTTATCACAGGACATGGAAAAATGGGCTCAAACAATGAATAAACAGAAAGAAGCCATGAAAGGATTCAATGCAGCATTGAAAGCCATGAATGGTCCAAATGAGAGGAAAGAATCGGCCACTGCTGATGCAGGCTATGCCATTCTGGAAAAAAGTGTAGGTACCAATTTCCAGGAATTTTTTTCTATGTGGACTTTCTAAATTTATATCTTAGGTAATTGGAAAACTAAGTACTCAAATTAAAATTCAGTTTTAGATATATCTTTAACATTTATCCAGGCTAAAGGAGGATTGGAGGATAAGAAATTAATGCCACCACCAACGGCAGGGGTAAGTCAAGTTTACATGTAAATTAAATGGATGCATTGAAAACAAGTACCAATGTAAATTTGAGTTGCTTGAGTTTTGGTCTCTGAAAAACAAAGCGTTTTGAAAACAAAAAGATCCGATGCATGAGAATATGAAACAAACATTTAAACTTGTTAAATAAAGATAGCTGTCGGGTATGTCAAGAGATAAAATGTGAACCAGGGGCATGTTTTACATAACAACTTACGACTAAGTCGCAAGTCTTAAATTGTATTACACAGTTATTACTTTAAATGAATTAATTAAAACTTTTCTAAGGCTTATTTTTCCACATTTAAAAAAATTATTTTGCATTATGAGTGAATGATCGTACTAAAATAAACTGGAAAATTCCAGTATGTAAAGTTGGTCATAAGTTCTTTTGTAGAACGCGCCCCAGCAATCCAGATGTTACAGCGCACTAATCTATCTGTGTTGAATAAGAGAATAATCTTTTATAGACAGATGCCTATTCAGCTTGAATTTAAGCAGCATCAGTAACCTTAGTTTTGATTTTGGGTTAAAGTCTTTTGAAGTGACATAACTCGCTTGGTAGACCTGTATTTTTAGCAGTGACATCTTAATTTATGTTTTTGATGATTTATAGGGTAACTCTCCAAGTCGAGCTGCAGTTGGTGCCAAGCCTGGTTTGGTGGCGTCCTACGGAGGGGACAGCGATGACGAGGAGCAGGGGGAGGAAGACTCGGGAATTCTAGACGAGAGTAAACTGACTGACTGGAACAAGCTGGCTTGTCTCCTGTGTAAACGTCAGTTCCAGACCAAGGAGATCCTCGTAAAACACCAGCAGATGTCGGACCTCCACAAGGTTTGTTTTAGCCAGAGAATTGTTAAAGAATATAATGGCAGTACATGTGTATTAAAATACCTGTCAAATGCTGAGTTAAAAGTATAACAGTTCTGCTGCAATAGATCATGCACATTGGTACTGTGTAGTACAGATGTAGTTAACAAAGTATAAATTATCAATTGGAATTGGAGAGGCTATAGTTACACAAAGGGATTTTGAGTGAGTAAATTGGTATATACATAAGCATGTGTAATACCAACATAATACCTGGGTTAAAGTATTGACCAGCTTCAAGATGTTCCGCTATACAATGCTCTTGTTTTACGACTTGTATCCTATTTTTTGCAGCAAAATTTAGAGAATTTAATAAAATCAAAAGCTGCATCGGGTGGTGATTCTGGTCACTTTCAGGTAAGAGTTCTATTGAACGTAATGTACAACATTGTATTACTGATGCAATTAAATTGCAGGGTGTCAAGTTCTTATTTATTCCTATATTTTCCTATAAACTTGAAGGTTCCTATATTTTCCCTATAAGTCATTAAAATCCCTATATATCCCCCCAAAAATGATAGTCCTATCTTCAAAAAAGATATAAAAAGAAAAAAACCATAAATCCAGGAGCTGATGCTAGATTGATATTCAATATGCAATTTCCGAGTTACCCAATAGTTCTTTCCCTTTGTGGAACTATTACGCACAACGAGACGCAAAACATTATCGCCCACACGCAGTGGGTACAAATGCTTATCACTGCCTTTGTATATTGCCTGAAGGCCGATTATCAGACATCATGCAACTACCCTAACTGCAGGGACACACAATATTAGTAAGTTTATTAGTATTTAATAATAAAATAGATCAAACAAAAGCCGATTATTACCATTTTTCTTTGATTAAGATATCACTCGTGCAGAAGAGGAAATAAAAAATAATTTCATATTTAATGGCCTAATTCAATCAAATATCATTCTCGATGTGGTCAGTTTAATGTATACTAATGGCTGATATGAACAAAATTTACACTTTTATCTGTATTTACATTGCTAGTCAAAAGTATATGTATGCATCTTGTACCCACCAAAGCGTTCAACAGAACACGGAACGTACCTCTAACACAGAAGAGCTGATATCTCGGAAGTTGCATATTAGATTGTTATGAAGAGAATAACTATGATGATTGTGTAAGAACTGTCTACTGAATGGAAAATTGTCCACATTTGAAAGGATTTTGTCTTTGATTATGTTTAATATTATTATACCCCCTGCAAACGAAGTTTGGGGGGTATACTGGAATCACTTTGTCCGTTTGTCCGTAGACGCAATTTGTCCGAAGTTAATTTCTAATACCGCTGGACATATTTCATTCAAACTTTATGCACATCTTCTATATATTATGTAGTTGTGCATCTCCTATTTTCGTTGAAATATTTTAACAGTTATGGACATTTTCTGGTTTGGTTGTACTTGTAGTAATAGACACAATTTATCCAGAGTTTATTTGTAGAATATACACTTCTGCATTCACATTGAGTGCCCTGTAGATAATGTGAAAATATCCAATGTGCTTGCATTAAATATTTCCCCTCATCTTATATGCCCCGCGGGGGGTATTAGTCCCATTAGGACAGTTCTAGTTTCACTGTGCTTGATGGATTTTTATGCAGAAACAATACACTTTTGATAAATCCTTTAATATAAACCTCATTTATTCCTAAGAATTTGCTGTAGAAATCCCTATATTTACCCTATAAACTGCAAAAAAAAAAGTGGCTTGACACCCTGAAATTGTATTTGTATTTACCAAGTCTACATTGTCTTTTCCAGTATCGAGATCGAGCTAAAGAACGCAGAGATAAGTATGGGATTCCGCCCCCTCCAGAACCCAGACACAAGAGACCCGACCTGCCTGTTCCGTAAGTCTTACATCGGAGCAGGGGAATCTTGCATTTGTTGAGTCATCTAAATTTGAAAAGACCCGCAACTTCTGTTCTGGTTTGATAAATCGGTTCATTATTTTTTTTTTAAAACAATTATATTTCACATTATTTCACCATTGACATAGTCTGCAAAAAAGTATTTGTTGAATAAAGTGATCATAGACGAATTTTTTTTTTAGATTTATGGAGTTTAAATCAGATTTGACCTCATTTTCTTTAGATTTGAGCAGCCCACCAAGTCTGGTATTGGTGGAGATAACATAGGTAACAAACTGCTCCAGAAGATGGGCTGGCAGGCAGGGAAAGGGCTCGGGAAGTCCGGGCAGGGCATCGTGAACCCTATAGAGGTATTGTAAACACGCATGTCTGTAATGTGGATACTCACTATACATATTTAGATGGTTATGCCTTAAGCAAGTCAAGATGATTATTCATGTGACAATGTTTGTGATTTTGGATATTGAAATGCGTTGCTTCCTCCATAAGCATTATTTTGATGATCTTTAAATAGCAAGTTCTTATAGCTGATAAATGTGTAAGCAGTGACGTAAATTGGATCACCTGGTTAGAAGGAATAGTACATCCTGACTTTTGCTACACTAATGTTAGTGTGCACCTTTTCAGTATGATTGTACACAGCTTGAAACCGGTCTTAATGCAATTCTATGTCTTTTTGTAGGCAGAGAGGCGAGCTCAAGCAGCTGGACTTGGAATGAGGGGAGCTAACTATGGTACAACATCCGGTGATGACTACAGGGAGTCGGTAAAGAAGACCATGTTTGCAAGATATCATGAAATTGACTCCTGATTCTCAGAAACTCTCTAGAATGTGTGTGTAAGAGATGTGTGATTAAGTTGTGAGGAACAGTGTGATTAATTATATACACTAAGACATGGTTTTAAGAATCGTGTTACGCAGATGTTTGAATGTTTTTTACGTGTTCAAATTTATTATAGGATGTCGTGATGAAAATCATTCTGACACTTATAATGTCTTTGTTTTAAATCGAGGTATCTCTCAGCTAACGAAAGGATTCTGTGTTTTAAAATTGTAAATATGTACATAAAATACATGACATGAAAGATGATGTGTAGTGTGTTATTTTCCATCCACTTCTATGGCTTTGGCGAGGTTTTCTTATGAAAAATTAAAGTTTGAGGAGTTTGAAAGGGGGAGGGACCAAACTGTTGCCCAATGCTTCAACTGATCTTCAGTTAGTAAACGCTTATGATTGGTGCATTGGGTTGATGAAGTAATGTAGCAGTGTGAAATACTGCAGAATGGATATCAACGAATTTAAATGTAAAATTCGAGCTATTCTAGTGCAATACGTTCTCACTCTTATTAACACCTATTAGGACTACACGTATATAATATAATGTATAGATACTATAATCTATATATAGATTAGATTTATTGAAATCAATCTCTATATATATGGTAAAGTGATCGTGAGTCCGACACCCTTTTCGTGTGCAGATTTACTCCGACTGTTTCTCCTGGTATTTCCTTGTTCGAGTTTCATACATATACCTAATCCAGTGATTTAAATAATCTGGCAACATCAATTCAATGCCGGTGACGGATTTAGAAGGGGGAGCCCCAGTGTTTGATTTTTTAGCTCAAGTGAGCTTTTCTGATCACCCGTATTCCGGCGTCCGTCCGTCTGTAAACTTTTAACGTTTTTATACGCCCGACGAAGACAGGACGTATTATGGTATGGCGTAGTCCGTCTTGTCTGTCCGGACCTTGTGGGCAGGATACAGACTGAATCATAAGCCCTAGGGCTTTACAACTTGGTACATTTGATCACCATGATGAGAGGAAGATCCCTATTGTTTTTCAAGGTGAGAGGTCAAGGTCGTAGTATCACTTTTTAGGAAAACCTTGTGGGCAGGATACAAACCGAACCGTAAGCTCCAAGATATTATAACTTGGTATATTTGATCACCATGATGAGAGGAAGAAGCCTATTGTTTTTTCAAGGTCAAAGGTCAAGGTTGCATTACTTTTTAGGAAAACCTTGTGGGCAGGATACAAACCGAATCGTAAGCTCCAGGATATTATAACTTGGTATATTTGATCATCATGATGAGAGGAAGGTGCCTATTGTTTTTCAAGGTGAGAGGTCAAGGTCATAGTATCACTTATTGGGAAAACCTTGTGGGCAGGATACAGATCGAACTGTAATCTCCAGGATATTATAACTTGGTATATTTGATCACCATGATGAGAGGAAGATGCCTATTGTTTTCAAAGGTCAAGGTCGTATCACTTTTTAGGAAAACCTTGTGGGCAGGATACAAACCGAACCGTAAGCTCCAGGATATTATAACTTGGTATATTTGATCATCATGATGAGAGGAAGGTGCGCATTGTTTTTCAAGGTCGTAGTATCACATAAGGAAAACCTTGTGGGCAGGATACAAACTGAACCGTAAGCTCCTGGATATTATAACTTGGTATATTTGATCACCATGATAATGAATTAGCTCACAGAGGACAGTGCTAACTTCACTAAAATATGAATCCCACTAAAATGTTTTCCTTGAGCAAAATCTACGGGCGTATTATGCCACATTGGCATTGCTCTTGTTGACTTCTCAAAAACCACTAAGCCAATTTCAACCAAAGTTGGCACAAAGCATCCTTAGGTAAAGGGAATTCTAAATTGTTAAAATAAAGGGCCAGGCCACCTTCCAAGGGGAGATAATCAAGAAAAGGTAAAAGTAGAGTAGGGTCATTAAAAAATCATCTTCTCAAGAGCCACTGAGCCAGAAAAAGCTGAGATTTATATGAAAGCTTTCTGATATAGTGCAGATTCAGGTTTATTAAAATTATGGTCCCCGGGGGTCGGATGGGGCCACAATAGGGGATCAAAGTTTTACATACGAATATATAGGAAAAATCTTCTTTTCAAGAACCACTGAGCCAGAAAAGCTGAGATTTATATGAAAGCTTCCTGATATAGTGCAGATTCTAAATTGTTAAAATCCTTGCCCCCGGGGGTCGGATGGGGCCACAATAGGGGATCAAAGTTTTACATACAAATATATAGGGACATTCTTTAAAAATCTTCTTCTCAAGAACCACCGAGCCAGAAAAGCTGATATTTACATGAAAGCTTTCTGACATAGTGCAAATTCAAGTTTGTTAAAATGATGGCCCCTGGGGGTAGAATAGGGGATCAAAGTTTTACATACAAATATATAGAGAAAATCTTTAAAAATCTTCTCAAGAACCACTGAGCCAGAAAAGCTGATATTTACATGAAAGCTTTCTGACATAGTGCAGATTCAAGTTTGTTCAAATCATGGCCCCTGGGGGTAGGATGGGGCCACAAGGGGGGATAAAATTTTACATACAAATATATAGGAAAAATCTTTGAAAATATTCTCCTTAAGAACCATTGGGCCAAAGAAGTTCACATTTACATGAAAGCTTTCTGACATAGTGTAGATTCAAGTTTGCAAAAACCATGGCCTCCAGGGGTAGGTTGGGGCCATAATAGGGACTACGGTTTTACATGCAAATATATATGGACCAAGGTGACTCAGGTGAGCGATATGGCCCATGGGCCTCTTGTTAAATAAGTCATTTTTTGCCATTTCGGGGTCAACCCCCCCCCCCCCTCCCCACACTCTCTCATGGGTGTATTATGATAAATAGTGTCGAATTTCCAGTGTTCACGTTAATATTGTAACTTTTTGAAATGTAAGGTAGGCGCGGACTTCACGATAACATTTATTCCGTAAATGTTACTGAATGATTTTTTGCTTTTAAAAACGGAATAAATAGCATGATTAGTTAACATGAGTAAAAGATATACAGATATTAGAAACTATTTAGTCCGTGTGCCGACTACCTATATTATATATCTACATGTAACCATGATAACGATATCGTTAAGTCCGCGGATCGAATAACATGCCGAAAGGTATGCATATACAAGTACGTGTAAGTTCATTTCGATCTTTTGGAAAATGTATCGTTTTATCATTAAATATTTATACGAATGACGACGAACTGATCGCCGGAAAAAATTCGATAATTTTGAAAAGGGGGGGGGGGATAGTGACCGTCACAATGTGTAAATAGGAATTAAAATAAATGCAATTCAAACACTGGAAATTCAACCCTTTTTATCATAATACTTTCTACAACACCAACATGCTTATCAAAACACCTTAATGATGAACATCTGCTGTGTTCTCACTGAATATCATATTGATTAAACGTGCATACAAAAACACCCAATGACATAATTTCTTATCATCTGATAGTCAATTTTCAAACCTTACAAAATACTGTAGAAATGACAGATTCCCAATATCCAGTAAAATATTAAAATTCACATTGCTCTCATTGTTTTAATTTGGTTGTTTTATTTAAATATGAAATTTCTCGATAAACAAGTGACAATTACAAGACATGATAGTAAAGGGCAGTGTTACATATGTAAGTAAGTGTTCCTCTTTCACCGTGTATCGTCACCCTTGGCTAGCGAAGGTGATGTAAGTACAATTCATTTGCAGTTTTTTTCGTTAAAAAGTAACTTGATTGGTAAAAATTCACTAGGCCTACCGACTCTCGCGTCAAAACAAATTCCAGCGTCAAACGAGAGTGTATTGCTTACTATGAAATCATAGGATATCGAATTGCCCAGAGATTCACATTCTTATTTTAAAAAAAATTATTTAAGGGACCGGTCAATATTTATTGGGGGGGGGGGGGGGGGACTGGTGCATTCCATATTTCCATTTAAAAAAAACAACATGTCTTATCTCCTAAAAATACAAAAAATGTTGCTGTCCTATATCAGATGTGTAATTAAAAAGTGTGTGTCCTATCTAATATATATATGTATGATTAAGCTTCCCAGAAACTTATGTCATTATTTGTTCGGTAATTTGTCTAGTGATTAAGTTACAAATCTCATTATTTTCATATAAGTTTTTTCTTTTTGTTAAATTGTTGTATAAAGTACTACGTTTTGCATATTTTTCTATTGCTGTTTTTTTTTCTGAATTGTCTCATGTACTTACAAGTATTTTTCACATCTCAGCATTCTCTATGAAAGGTGAAGATCTATAACGAACAGTGATCAATCTCATAACTCCTATAAGCAATACAAAATAGATATATAGTTGGACTAACACGGACCCCTGGATATACCAGAGGTGGGATCAGGTGTCTAGGAGGAGTAAGCATCCCCTGTCGACCGGTCACACTCTCCGTGTGCCCTATTAGTCTAGTCAATCTAGATCATATATGAGCAAAACCTCAAACTAATTGCAACAGAAATGAAAATTTGATTATTCATGCAAGAAAACACGTGCAAACAACATATTAAAAATCGGCTTTTGTATTTCGATGGGAAAATTGGAATTTTGGGGTAAAATGATGTGTTTTTTCATGAAAATCGCTAAAAACTGGAAATTGAAGAAAAGGTCCATTTCATGTAACATACAGTAAAAATAAGTTTCATATTTCAAATTTCAACCTGGAAATGTTCGATTAATTTTTTTTTTACAGCAGAATATATTCTTTCCTTGACTGTAATTTTTGGGTAAAATCTTGCTTTTTTGAATATAATTGTTAAAGATTGAAATTTTAAGAAGAAAACCCACATTTTGTCATACATTTGAGTCTACCAATAAAAAATTGAGGTTAGGATTTATTTTGAATACTGCTCTACAAGTAAGATATATAGATTATTGGCAATATATATGAAAAATACCATTTTAGGTAGGAAAACGTACCTTTTTCTAAAACAAAAATAGTGAAAAACTGGAAATGATAGCAAATGACTGTTTTATAGAAGATATGACATTGATCTTATAGATTTAAGAATAAAACGTCCAAATGCAGAACTAAACTTTTCTGCACCAAAATTCATTTTCCCTTTCCGAATTTTGGGCTGAAATCTTCATTTTCCTACAAAAATCGTTAAAAACTGGATTTTGGAAGAAAATGCTTTTTCCTGTCCATTAGGCATATATGAGTTACCACATGAAGATTTATACATTAAAATAAACTGTTAACACAAAACAAGTGCCCCTTCAAAAATGGTCTGTTAAAGATGACCTACATTTTTGCAGTTACTCCCCTTACATCGGACATTGGAGGCGCGTTTACCATTCCGGTCCTATGTTTCACATAAATACATGTAGTATTTTAAAACAAACAGTGTATAGTAAAGCTTACGTTACCAAATTCTTCATTAAGCTGAGTTTTAACAGTTTGTACTACATCTATGACGAAACAAGGTTCAGTTTCTTCCATTTTATAAAGAAATCTTTAATACGTGCACTTCGTCAAATTCTAGAGTTTGGGAAAGAAGGTGGGGGTTATAGCCGTATTTGACGTTTTGTTCTATCCAAATTATTGTGCAATTCCGAGCATTTCAGAAGTAATCTGTTTTAAAAACGATGGACACATAGAATTAAAAGCAAAATGAATCAGGCACGCAGCATCGTAAAAAAAGATGGGGGGAGGGGGTGAAGATAATTTCACAATATTGCCTGAAAATTGACAAGTAAATTTTAATCCAAAGTTATAAAAACCCTTGATGGTGTGTGTGTGTGTGTGTGTGTGTGTGTGTGTGTGTGTGTGTGTTGGGGGGGGGGGCTAAGGTTGTTCTCTCAGTTCAATTTTACACTTCCACTGTGTACAGTTCACGACAATGCTTTTTTTTTTTTCTTAAAAAGAGGAGGGCAACCTATCTGTCTAAAAATCGACCTCTGTACGTAAAAATTTATCAACTTTGCATGTAATGATAAAAGGGGTAGAGCCATTGTTGCTACGTGCCTGATAATTATATAAGTGATCATTTGAGTAATTGCAGTACAGTTCAGTCCATGTTTTTACAAGTACAACGGCTAGTGTCACAATTTGCCTTGCATTTACAGCGAATAATGTTCAAAAGTTTATCTGGCGCGACTTGTAATTTAGTTTTAACGGATACAAGAATTTCTGAAAGCAGTGATAAGCCCCAGTTCGAAGGATCCAAATTAGTCATTTCTTTAGTCCACTCTATGACTTAAAACAAATTCTTGCAGTGCTCCTCTTCTGCAGCTGTAGTGGCAATGACTGAACTTATAAAAATGATATTGTGTTAGACAATACTTCACAAAGCAAATCTCCTATAAGTGTCTCTATGGTATTCCATCGCACAAAGTCGATATGACACCGACACCAGAAGATATCTTTTTCTCTATGGAATCCTCATTTAGGAAGGTGACGATAATGAACAGTGATCCATCTCGTAACTCCTATAAGCAATACAAAATAGAGAGGTGGGCAAACACGGACCTCTGGATATACCAGAAATGGGATCGGGTGCCTATGAGGAGTAAGCACCCCCTGTTGACCGGTTACACCCGCCGTGAGCTCTTTATCTTAATCAGACAAACGGAGTTACCCTTATTCAATATCATTGTGCCAAAAACGGTATAACAATCGATATGAAACAAGTCAAAAAGATTTGACCCAATGATAGGTTGTATTGGCAAAGTAGATTGTTATAACGACCATAGAAGTTGCGAAATGTTGACTTAAGGACATGCGGGACGATGTGGCCAAAAATAACTCGTCAATGAATATTTTTTCTTTTTTTCATGAAGCACCATCAGGATGTCCTGTACAATGTGTATAAATTTCATGGCCACTTTCTAGGTATACAAGAGAGATAATAAGCTTTGAATTACCCCCCTTTTCGAAAATTGTGAATTTTACAAGATTATTCCGATTTTCAATTCAAAAAAATAATTTGATGGAATTTTTATCTATATCTTTTACAATAATTTTTAGAATATATGTAAAATATAAAATATATAATAATAAAATGCTTAAACATAACCATATAATAAGAAATTGGGAAAATTTAAGGATTTGGGGTGGAAATTGGTACTCAAAAACAGGGTAGCCCAGATACTAAATGAAGCACTGCTCAAAAACTTGTCAATGAATTTTTTTGCAAACACTTCAATTAAAAGCTATTCATATTGCCAACTTCCTGTTGAAATATGAAGGGGTGAAGCTAATCTTGCTTTTGAGATAGGCGTCCTTGAAGTTATACATTGATATGTTCACTTGGGGTTAGGCTTGGCGAAATATTTGTTATTAAGAACTTTCAAGCTTATATTCTTTTCATGTACAACTACTGTTAAAAGTAATGGGGGGTGGGACAGTCTCAATTTATTTGCACTACAAAATTAAAAATAAAAAGCTCAATGTCAAAGACAGGGGGGGGGGTGCAAGGGGGGGGGGGGGGGGGGCAGCCTAATTATCCGTGCCTGTTTTGGAATACATTGTTAGAAACTATATTTGTTTTGAACCTATTGAAATATTTAGAATTTTCATAATTATGAAACAAAAATTGAGTTAATGGAAACATTTTTTTTTTTTTAAAAACATACATGCATATATTAAACATGGCTTCGAACAAAACGTCTAATCTAGCTCTAAACAATACGTCTTCTTTCAAACCACGGGTTAGGTCTAGTTAACGCCAATATGAGCTACTACTTCCTTTACCAGATCAACAGCATTTCCGAAGCCATGGTAGCTAGTGTCGCTTGGCTCGATCGTCTCCATGCTATTTTTCAAGGTATTTATGTATCGCACATGTTGTGACTTTGCACCTTTTTCTTTTTCACATGTCTGCTTCTCGCATAAATTCCGACGTGTGTCATATTTTTTAAGTTAGTTACCATTTCCGCAGCAGTGTTTCGTAAAGTTAGTAAAAATAATTTGGAATATGAAATAGTTTCAGAGATAAAGCGTACTTATATTTACATGAAAATGCTTGCAAAAATTAAACATTCCTAGTATGGACGTTAATATTTGACCAAAAGTAACGATTGTCGTCATAAGGGGGGGGGGGGGGGGGGTATTTTTCGCAAACAAGGATCGATTATAAAAGCACCTGAATAGTTTGTACGTTTCCCAAGCAAAATTCGGAGAAATGTGTGTCCAGTTCTAGTTTCACACTACTATAGTACATGTAAATATCAACAAACGATCATCATACACTTGCACTGAGTCATTGTTTACAGACGGTTGACTTTCTTTTTGTAAATGCCTAGAGATGCAAATTGCATGTGCATGTAGGTGCGATTTCGGTGACTTGTAGGCTATACTATCAAAATTATTGTGGCGCATACTATACATATATATGATATATGCAATGTATATATATGAAAAGGAGACTTGTGATCACTATGAAATAAAATGAAAATTATCATTTGACAAGAATTCAATCAACAGATTTACACAAAACACTTGACAGCGGTAGTAAATTACAACAAAATATGATGACATTTTCCCCGCGATACAACGCCGTGACGTACTTTTTTTTTTATTATGACGTTGTATAGTGTGTCTGTGCAGTAATTGTGATTTTTCTCGGGAAGCTTATCTACGCTGCGTCCGGTTCTAAATTTATAATAAATTCGCAACCATCACGTGATCATCGTCCCGCATATCCTTAAAACGAGACAGTTGGAACCCTTGCACCCAATCGGAACTCCTCGAATGTCTCGCGCACTCAACATAGATCTCGGATGTAATACGATGGCATCCATGAGCGAATTTGATGCATTGCTGTGACGTCACAATTGACAATGCATCAAATTCGCTCATGGATGCCATCGTATTACATCCGAGATCTATGCCAAGTGCGCGAGACATTCGAGGAGTTCCGATTGCCCTTGCACCATCAACTTGTTTGTCAGTAGCCTGCCTCCATTTAAAAATTAATCATATACAAAATTTGCTCGCGATTTGTCTACATTTTGACATTCCATTGCTTTCTTAAGTATACAGGACCCGTTCCGATGCCGAACATTCTTGACATTGTGTTGCATCCTGTGAATGCATGTAGAAATGGCAAGGATTGACAAACTTCGTTTCCTAAAAAGATGTCTGGTTTTAACGATATTCTTCACTTAGAGGCAAGATCAAAAGTTCAATGTCTCACAAAAAACTAAGTTCACATAGTTTTCACCAAGACACCCCCACCCCCCCACCCCCCAATTAAAACTTAATATGACAAATGTTGAAACTAATCGAATAACAAGAAAAGAAACGTACAATTATAAATAACACTCTGTATACCTTTTCTACTGTTTATTCACAAATGAAAGTGTACATTAAATCAATTAAATGTTCATTAATATGTTTTAAATATTATGTGGTATTCAACAGTCGCTTGTCTTTTTCCTTTTCCACTAAAGTGTAATCGATGTCGGATGACAGAAACTTACGGAAGTTTTTATTCCCCTCCCCCTAACTAATTGAATATAAATTTTCATCCGACATTGATCTCGTCCCTTAGGGCAGTTATGTTTATTTCAGAGTTCGTTGCTATTTCTGTGCTTTATATAAAGACATTTCAAATACAATGTGCATTTTGTATGATCCTCTAAAATTTACGATAAATAACTGTATCCCATTTCCATTCTCAATGATCGTGTGCCAGCCTGGCGAGAATTCCATCGTCATCGAAAACAAGTTTTGTCTTGAATAGATGGCCGGGCGATCTAGCGCGCTGGTCGCATGCTGCTAGGAGATGTGGTTCCGCAGGTCATGAGCCCAAGACTAATTAGAAAGAGTAACTACTAGATTTTTTACATCAAATCATGATACTATGCGCAAGTGTTTACGTACATTGAATTTTATTATTTATATTATCAATGTTTTATTATCATTATTATTACCCATGAATGACTCCCCAAACCTGAATTTGAAAAAGAAAAGCAAATTATTTTACTTACTTAGTTTTATAAAAGTTTTTAATACAAAACGCTTGCTCAAATGATGAAGATACAAAATAACTGAAACTTTTAACCCGAATGGCTTTCCATACTTTGTTTTTAACAAATGTAATTCCCCCTTGTAAATTGACACCAATTCTTTAAGATTTCATTTATAATTTACTTCTAAAGTAAATATTGTGTTTCATAATTAAAATTAATTCAGTAAAGGGTCAAACAAAATATTTTGAAGCTTTGTTCGCGAAAGTTCCCCGGGAATGGAAGTCGGCAAAGAATAGGAGATGCTGAGCAATATTGTATGTATATAGAAGGTCTTAAAATCACCTTTTTAATACAACTGTTAAGCTGTTTAATCGCGTTTTTTTTATTACATGCACTTTAGATCGTCGTGTATAACTTTATTCCGATGACTGTCACAGTTAAGTTACTCCCCTTTACGTGTACGGCGTGCCGTAAAGATCACAAAATATCGATGGTTTACTAAAACATTTAAGTCTAAATTTAAAATATTTCCCATTGTCCGATTTTTTGTATGTTGTTAACCACGCTTTTGTTTATTAAATTCCATCGAGTTTGTTTCTGTTCCAATTACTTTGAGGTGATTTGCTAGATTGACTAGACTATATACATGTATCTTGATCAGGTAATCGGAGTTATCCGTACTCAAAATCAGGGTGTCTAGAACGGCCTAACACTTGTAATGAAACATCAGACAACATTTAACCCAATGATATGTTGTAATGGCAAACTATCAAATTATCAAAGATGAGTTTAGACTTTGGTTAAATTTTGGTCTGTATCTTTCAAGTTATGGCCAACATGATATACCATTTTTATTTTCTACGATTGAAAATCCATACTCCATGCAAAACTTGCATGTAATTTTTGCTATTTTATTCACAGCTGAATACTTTTTTGTGATTTTTAATTGCGTGTTCTGATATTAAAAATTTTCAAAGGTCCAGTAATTCAGTGCAAATTGTCTGTAGTATATTCTAATTCAACTTGGACGTGGAATAAAGCATGTATACAATTCAGTATTATTGTTTAAAAGATAGTTGAATAAAAAGTTTTAAATACTTTATAATATTTGTTGTTCATTGATACATTTGCAAATATATATATTTATATACAGTGTATCTATAGCTGTCCTATCAGTGTTGAAAATAAAAAAAAGTTGGAGTCCTATCAATATGCGAGTCAAAATAAATGTGTGTCCTATTGCATTTTGCACCGGTCCCAACCCCCTAATAAATATTGACCGGTCCCTAAGATCCAATTTAATTTGTAAGGGTCAACTTAGAATCTAGGGGAGGCTGTTGCACAACCGGATGTCGGTCATGCAATTTTTATTTCACAACTTTCGGTTGTGCACTAGATCGATTCAGTATTGGAGTCTCGGGTTGATGTTGGAGTCGAGTCTCGGGTTGATATTGGAGTCTCGGGTTGATATTGGAGTCTCGGGCTGATATTGGAGTCTTGGTCTGCTATTGGAGTTTCGGGCTGATATTGGAGTCTCGGGTTGATATGGAGTGTGATATACAGATTTTGTCATGTATTATTCTCTATATATTCTTCAAAATAACAGCATGGCCATTCTTAGTACAGTATTTTGAACGACTTTGAATTCAAATCTGTAGATAATAGGGCTAAGTTTGGACGAATACAATGTCTGCTTTATAAGGCAATCCTGGGACAATTTTCATGAGCACACTCATTCCCGTCGTTGTGGTCAACATTTGACAATATCGATCAAATACTAGTATTCTCCCTCGAGAAGTACAAAAACAGCATCGCGCTCAAAATCACACGTAAGTGAGAAAGCTTCCCCGTTTACTTGCGGAAGGTCGGTGGTCTCTTCCCAGGTACATTGTATCTGGGTTCTCTCCACAGGCACTCAACGTTTTTCTATAATAAAAAAAAAAAGTCTTCCTGTAAACATGCATGTAATATCCACGTGAATATTATGTTTACAGGAAGACATTTTTTTTTATTATAGATATTTAAGAATGTGCTACACGGGCAGATGAAAACAAGCGGTATTCTCGCGAGATTATACTTACTTGGGTGAAACGTCACCAATAGATAATATATTTCCGGAATAATTGTTGGCGTATAATACGCCATATTCAAATTCGAAAAATTAATCTTAATAAAATATTTTCTAATAGATATAAAATACCTTACACATCCAAATACATGACAAATTTGGCTAGGTACATTTGGAATGAAATTACACGGTATTTTTGGTAGGCTTTATATCAGAGACATATATTATTTTAGGGCTAATATTGACTATAAATCAAATTATTTTTTTTTCAATACAATATGCAAGAAAGTTGCCAGAAATTTTACTGAACTTCCATTTTTGTTGCACATAAGAATCTTAAGAGCATCAGACAGACACATAGCATGGTTTTTCCTGAAAGGGGGGGGGGTAGCAGAGGATAAATCGCGATCGTCTAAAATTCTTCACTATCAAACGAAAATAAAAAAGGGTCCAAAAAATCCATAACAGATGTTCTCTATTCCAAACTTCAACACTATACATGTAAAGAAGGGGGCGGATTCATCCTACCATGCAATGTAAGGGGGGGGGGGGGGGGGGTCAGCCAGTATATCATAATTCGCAAGGGATGATAATTTACTATGCATGTGAATATAATGGAAAATTCAACTTTATCAAATTTAAAAGTATTCAGTCTCTGATTTAAAGCGCATGAGAGTAAAGGATATTAAATTGGAATGGGACGGTGGTAAAATGGATTTCTTTTAGATCCAGTGGTACAGTATGTATCAATATCTCACCAGAGCTCATAGAATGTAGAACTGACTTCATAATGACTAATGAAGGTGATCGTCGGGGAAATAACATATTCTGGTGATATTACTGGTTCTACAGGTATATATTTTGTAGACAGTGGAGGGGTAGTGGTGTGTACAGATCTGTACAGGTACACAACCCACTTCACGTGTCTGTGCATTATGCAAGCACTAGTGTTTGCAAACCTTTATAAGACACATGGAAAACTGCATTGAAGATAATGGCAGGAATGTCACTTAGGATCAACAAGCTCCACTTTTAATTTGGTGTCTGTGCATCAAATAAAGTATTTCTCATCTCCCACAAAATCTTTAAAGAAGAACACTTTAACAAGAGATGGGAGATGTCTCTCATTATTCATGGAAATAATTGTCATTAACACTGTATTCTTTTAGCCCCTTAACTGGCCCTGTGAAATGCAGAACCACATGACCTCTTTCTTTGCCATTGGTGACTAGGTATACAGACTGTTGAATAGCAGTTGACCTTTGCTGTGCACTACAACCTTTTTCAAGACCACCAATTCTTTTAAAACAACTTCCAAGAAATGAAAAATGGGAAAGTCTAACAGATTGAAACACACAAGAGTCAATGTACTATAATCATGATTTTATGCTTGTTTATAAGGAACTCCTTGAGAAAAATTAAAAATATTTTAAATATTTACGATCAAGATTCCTTATAGCCAATATTCTTTCAAGCTCAACAAGTTTATTATGATGTGCATTGAAAATAGTTATTCTTAAAGGGGCATTAGCTGTCATTTTGATACAAAAAAAAAATTAATTAAATGAAATTTGCTCCATATCACACATGTATATTTCAGTGATAACACCAGTATTTAATTATTTCAAACACCTTTTAACCCCAAAACAGGCACATGAATGTGTATGAATATCACATGAATTTTGGTAATTACATGTAAATGATTATTGTCTTGCAAGACAATAATTCATCCTTATGTATTTCTATACACTAAAAGTGACAATCTATTGTCGTTTTATTAGGTTTCTCATGTTTTTGTACAAAATAAATATCATTATTAGGCATTAATATATATCCTTATTGAGAGATTTTGAATAAAAAAGTTGCCATCACTTTCACAGCTAATGTCCTTTGACAAACTACATAGCATATCATAATTATCTTGCTGTTAATGAATATGTAACTCTTAAATTAGGTTAAGAGAATTTGATACCAAAGTGCAGAATATTATATTGTAAAATGTACAAAGGTGCAGCCTTGAAATTTATTAAACATAACAATAATATGATTTCACAAAGTGTATTAATCAGTAATTAACAGTATCACTTATACCATTCATAAATGTATTTTAACATAATGTATTTAGTACTACTGTGTGCTGGATTATTTTTCAACCCCATGTAAATAATGAATTACAATCAAGGGCAACAACTCTTCTAGACACATATTCTGTTCTGAACACATTCTCTTCCATAGTCATAAGATATACATCATCATTTAAACTAATGTGTTAACATGTGCATACCATAGGAAAAGATTTCACACACATATATCATAACCTATTATCCAATGTGGAGATGTACGTGGACTCCAAAGTTTAGATATTGTATGTCTAAAAATATGTTCATTTGAAATATTAATAAGTACAAATGTACAATGTCAGCTACAATATGAGTTGAGAATTTTTTTCAAGTTTTTCATAGCAAAATCATGATCGTATGTAAATCTATCCAAATACATAAGGGTCTTAGTACAGTTTCCAGCACATCCATTCATATTCCTGGTCATCCTATCTCCAATAATCTAGACATTACTTAGTTCTCTCCATGCCAAAACACATAGGACCAGACTCTCTCCAATCCACTCTGTTCTATTGCTACCATCTTGATCTCATTCAAGTTTCTTCATTCTGCAATCTTTCTTTCTGCTTCTACTGTTCCTCTCCAGGTTGTTTTCGGTCTCTTAAATGCCCTCTTCCCTTCTGGTGTCCAACCTAAGGCCATCTCACTGTCATTGTCACCTTCCCTCCACAGCACGTGTCCTATATAGTTCCATCACCATCTCCTCAGCTCATTGTTTATTGCATTGATGTCAGTCCTGGCTGCCACTTCCTGTTTTCCATAATTTTCTGCTACTTTATCCCCAGTATCCTCTGCAAGCATCTGATATAGTAAGCATCTATTGACTTTCCACCTATTCACCTTCCAAGACATGGACATGCAAAATTTCTGAAAAAATAAATGCAAATATACCCTATGATAAATTTTAAATACATGCGTCTTAAACAGTACAAGAGGCCAAAGAGCCACATCGCTCAACGGAGTCACCTTGGCCCTGCCATTGTACAGCTGTTGTGATTTTGAAAAGATTTCAGTCTTTATTCCTATGAAAAATGTTGATCCATATTGTGGCTCCAGCCTACATGAGCCCCAAAGGATCACAACATTACTGAAAATGAATTCACATTACACAGAAATGCCTCAACACCAATATGATCGACAAGATCTTGCTGTTCTGGATAAGACCAAGGTTACAAGGTAATTGATCATGGTACATGCATGATACAAAAGATCTTGCCATAAGAAATCTATATACAAAATATGAAAGCTCTGTCTTAAATAGTTGAGATATTGAATAGGTCAGATTTTTATCAAAAGTAGGTCAAATTTCCAGGTCAAAGTCACAAGATCAAACACCGTTGCATCACATGAAAGAATTTTTTGTTAAAAATGTATATACAAAAGACAAAAGCCCTAGCTTAAATAGTTCATGAGATATTTTTAAAAAAGATTTTTCCTATATACTTGTATGTAAAACCTTTATCCCCTATTGTGGCCCACCCTACCCTCGAGGCCATGATTTTAACAAAATTGAATCTGCACTATGTCAGAGAGCTGTCATGTAAATTTGAACTTTTCTGGCCCAGTGGTTCTTGCGGAGATTTTTAAATGCCCCCCCCCCCCCCCCCCCCCCCGGCCTATTGTTACATTTTTGTGATTATTGCCCCTTTGAAGGGGATATAGTCTTTCATTTCAACAAACTTGAATCCCCTTAACCCATGGATTATCTATGCCAAGTTTGATTGAATTTGACCCAGTGGTTCTGGTTCTGGAGAGGATGAAAATGTGAAAATTTTACAGACAGATGACAGATACAAAGTGATTAAAATAGCTTACTTGAGCTTTCAGCTCAGGTGAGCTAACAATATATCTTTTAAGATGTTTCAGCATATATATATCTTTTATTAATAATAGCTTCTTACCCTGTCCCTTTTCTTTTCAGTGGAATGAAATCTGGGTTGTAAGATGGTAGATACATTTTTATCCATTCTTCAGCTTTCTGGAAATGTCATTTTGGAGTTTCAGACAGGCTTTGTTTCCTGAAATAAACTTTAATTAAAAAAATGTTTAGAATTTCTGACTTTGACGTTGAACTACATGTATTTGGAATAAGTAAATATTTGTAATGTTCAAGGGACATTATATGGAACGAGCACATGGGATTTTAATATCATTTATATGTATATACTTAGCTGTTACCTTCCCATTGCATGTGTCATGGAGGGATGGTTGTATAGGACATCATCTGCTGATTCACAATGGCCTTTCTTGTTTTTTCTTGATATTTCGAGTTGTACTCCCTTTTCGTCTCAATTACATTGGTTTCCATCTCATGATCTGAGTATTGAAACTGTTATAAGATTTCTCATATGAGTTAAAATGTAGATATTACTGGAGACTATTATTTTCATATAATTTTTCCATTTAACAAGCCTAAAAAATCTTGTATGCAGATGCTTTGTGTTACCACCATGGTTTTGACCTTCAATTCTTATTGAATCTAATCTGGGTAGATCTACAGTTCACGCTTGCCTTTTAAATTGCATCAAAATTATTTGCCTGCATCATTAAAATTGCATGTGATGCACGTTATACGTATAAATTACACCTTCTTTGAAAAGTAACATAAAGTCAAATGTTATAGTAAAAAAAAGATAATATGGTAGATCCATGAAAGTAGGTTCAAAGTAGCTAATCACCTCCATTATGATAGGATAAACTTCCTGAAGCTGGAATATTACAAACTTTTACTTATTAGATTTAGAGTTTGATACAATCTTTTTAATAGATAAAAAACACCCTAGACATTTGTTCCTTACATTTATATTTACTAGTACCTTAATTTGCTAATTAATACATGCAAAGGTAGTAGTATGTTTACTACATTCTTTGGTTGTGTGGCACTATAGCTATGGCACTATTGTTTTCAAGATAAAAGATCTCCAACACAGGCAACACCAGGGACTGAATCTTCAATTTATGCCATAAAGTAGTAGTTAGGAGAATCAAGTAATGTATAAATTCACTTTTAAACTATCTCTGAATACCATAGAGGCATAGCAGGGTCGGGCGGTTAAAACCGGTTTTAACTAGTGGTTTTAACCGTCCCGGTCAATACTCCCCAAGTGGTCAATTGTGATTTAAACTGTCCATTTTCCTATTTTTGTACATTTCTTGCAAAGATAAATTAAGTCTTTTCATTATATGGATCAATTGTTGATTAATATTTTTCATTAGATAATCAAATGTAATTTCATAAGTTTAATATATTTGGTTTGCTAAAACTGACCGAAATATCTTCAGTACCTACCAGAGGGTCACAGTTCTATAACATAGCTTGATTATTGGAGACAGACCTCTTAATACATGTACCTGGATAGATTAAGAATAAAAGGTAGCTGGACATTACCTATAGTGAATGAGACTGTTTTCCTTATCACACTTCATAAATAATTGTCTATTCGTTTCCCGTTTTCATCTTTATTTTCACCACATAGGTTACAAGGGAAAAGATTGACTACAATGAAGAATAAATAAACAAACTTACAAGTATGCTGTGCATTATATCTATTACTGAAATGTTGTACCATAGACTGACCTAGTAATACACTATAAAATACTTAATATAATAACTAGTAATACTGACACTGCTGAATAATTTAAGCAAATAAATATAATATCTGACATGACTATGTGGACGATTGTTTACATCTCATAGACCTACTCGAGATTATGATTAACCTTGTTTACAATAAAAATACGATATGTCAAAACATAATAAGTCAACAATGTATTCATACTATCACTATAAAGATAATTACCGTGATTATTTTCCTATGTATCTGTGAATATAGGGTCAAACAGCTTGAATTCACCATAGCAAGCAAAATCCCGTGCAAGAATATTCAGTACTAAAATTTTACATTCTGACAAAATTGGATATAAAAAGTATGTGAAAAATAATCCGGATAAATTTGGAAAATGCAAATTAAATCTTACATTACCTGAGCCCAGGAAGCAGAGTGTCAGTGGACAAGTGTTAATAAGCATAGGCTGGGACCAGAGATGACCAGTGTACCTGTTATTGTTATGAAAACATCACTAACCCACCCTCAAATGTTTATTCAACAGTTAAAATATGTTATCCGTTATATATGTCTATGTGAATACATACTGCAACTTTGCATTCTGAACAATTAAACATACCCATTTATATAATTATACAAGTCCATATTGCTCTTTTTCCAGCCAATTGTGTATTTACTAGTTCTGGTATACATGCTGTAACTGATGAACTTGATTACATCCCTCGGGTCCCCCATTTTCATCTTAACACTTTAGCCCCCCCCCCCCCCCCCCCCCCCCCCCCCCCCCCCGGTGATGTCCACTCCCCCAAATCAATGTCTACCTTCCGATTTTTTGTTGGGGGTTGGACGAAAATACAATGATCATTTCGATGTAATGGGATTGTGAAACCAGTAGGATAATTTGGTTCAGACAGTGAGTTTTGCATTTCATTCATGCCCTACTTACCTGATCTCACCTCTGATATGTCCAGGGATCTATGTTTGCCCTACTTTCAGTTTTCTATTCTTCATGGGATTTATGCGATTAATCGTTGTTCATTATTTTCACTGGTCTACATAACGGTAAGAAAGAAATAAAGAAGTTTTTCCTTCAACGTATCTGCTTCGTTTGTTTATTGCCGCCATTGTGCACTAGCATTCCGGATAAATACTAACTACCGGATACGTCTCTTTCATTTCGCTCATTTCCGCGCGAGACCATGGGTTGTTTTCATCTGCCCGTGTAGCACATTCGATATTTAAAACGTCGAGTGCCTGTGGTTCTCTCTTCCACCAATAAAAACTGGGCGCCACCAAATAACTGAAAAATTGTTGAGTGTTGCTGAAAACATCAATCAATCCGCCAGAGTTCGTTTGCTCACAAACGTATATGAGGTCTCGACGGGGAGTTTGTGTTTTGGCGGTCTTTGTCTATTGATCAAATCCAGACTTTGCACCCAATCATCGCGTGCAAAAACGAGCCAATCAGGCGGCGTGCAAAATCCTTGGAAAGTATATAAGCACGATGCATTAGTTGGATAGAAACATTGCAAGATGCTCATCATTAACCGTTCTGTGTACATTTCTATCGTCATCAGGTCACAGTCTGCATGTAAACATGTATGAGTAAGACATATAACGCTCTATATTCATGTTTTATTTTTCTACATTGCTAGTAAAGGAAAAGTGTTCTTAGTAACGCCATTAGGATTTGTTTACAGGTTGGGTCGTCAATCGGATCACGCGCTCGTCCTTTTCCGTAACCGGTAAGAAGACTCGAACGTGGATCGGAGCAAGAATTGCATCAAATCGATGCATTTCTTCGCCGGAAGTGCGCCCGTGGATGAGTGTTAAAAGGCCAGAACCGAATCCCTGAATAATATGTTATTTATATTTTCACCATAGATTCAGTTTTGGTATCATTAACTTCTTATTCACTCTAATACGTAACACGTAAGTGGAAATTGATAGTGGTACAATACCTTAGATGTGTATAATATCTTAGATGCATTTGAAAGTGCATGTTTCATAGTGTAACGTACGACTGTGACGTCAAAGTTACGTTTATGTATACGTAGCAACCAACTCTGATGGCGTCGATCCACATACGAGGTTCATTTGCGGTTACGGAAATAGCCGAGTAGTTACGATTGGTTGGGTCGTGAGAAAAATGAGAGTGGAGTAAGTTTGTGATTCATATCTGCACTAAAACTAGAAGCTTCCATCAATGTTCCCATATTCTTCATTTTCTCTCTGTCAGAGTGATCTGCTTTTCATCAGCGAGATAGCATACGGTTATTTTGCCGCTACTCTCACGGTAATCTCGCACTGTCTCTCGTAGCTTTTCTTTCCTTGTTTACATCTGTTGTCGTCTGTGTTCAGTTTATTTGTCGATTCAGCATGGTTGCTGAAGATCTCAACAGCCGATTGGCGGATCTAGGGGAATTTTAATATCCTCTAGTGTAGTTTCTCGCTTCACCACTTAATGTCAATTTGATTCCCGTGGGGATCCGGGTTAGAATAGGTCCTCAGAACCCCCCTGCTTGTCGTAAGAAGCGACTAAATGGGGGCGATTCTTTGGATGAGACCGCAAAAACTGAGGTTCTGTGTCACAGCAGGTGTGGCACGATAAAGATCCCTCCCTGCTTTAAGGCCGTACGCGTACGCCTAAATTTCGCAGCCCTTCACCGGCAATTGTGACGTCTCCAAATGAGTGAAATATTCACGAGCAATCAATCAATCAATGGCAATTGACATTTTATTAACTGCTTACTGACATTTTTGCAGAGCGTGCTCATTTGAAGATGATGACAGCAATAGTGAATGGCGCAGACAGAGTAGAAAGAGATTCATCCACATACACAAAGTTATGCATATCATCATTTTTTCCCCAATGCATAACAATGAAATTCCACTTCCTATAAGAAGATCAGAAAAGCTTATGGGTATGGCTGAATTTTCATGTGGAGATGTTCAGCTGATGGTTTGTTTTCGAGAGATTGTATATTGCTCTAGGGTCCCTCACTTACATGGATATGTCACCATTGAGGTTGATAGGCTGCAAAATTAGACCTATGCTCGATACTTACGGCCTTTGAGCAGTGAGAGATCCTTATCATGTCACACCTGCTGTGACACGGGGCCTCGGTTTTTGCAGTCTCACCCGAGGGACTGCCCCTTTTAATCGCCTTTTACTACAAGCAAGGGGTGCTGGGGACCTATTCTAATCCAATATTCAATAGTATGGCTTTCATTACGTATATATCTGCATGACTGTATAATTACGTATACCACATATGAATAACGTTGGAAGCGAGTTCATATATTGTATGTTCGATTCATTGATGAAACTTGTTATTACATGTACAGCTTCTCCATCGTCCACTCCCCCATACTTATGTAGCAATATTCTGTTATCACCAGCATATGATGTACTTGTATATATATCTCAACAGATTCGATACGCAAGAACTTTTTCCGTGTATGATCAGTGTTGGAATTGAGGAAGGCTACTGATGACAAGTTCATGGTGCAGGGGTTTCAACAGTCTCGTTTAAAGTCTGCATTTCTCAAATTCTATGGTTGCCATAATAATCTAGTTTGCCAATACAACCTATCATTGGGTCAAATGCTGTCTGAAATGTTTCACACCGATTGTTATGCCTTTCTTGGCACACTGATTTTGACCACGCATTACTCAATTTACCTGATAAAATTTAGGAATCGAGGAGGTTGTGACCGGTCGACAGGGGATGATTACTCCTCTTAGACACCTAATCCCACCTCTGGTATATCCAGGGGTCCATATTTGCCCAACGCTCTATTTTATATTCTTTATAGGAGTTCTGAGATTGACCACAGCATGAGGTGAAGTGCTACAACGTTTAATCTATGCATGACGCATAAAATTATAGTGGAGTTACAAAACCTTATATGGCATATACTATTCAGCTGATAACACATATGGAATCGCTGAACTTTTTATCATGGTAGTTTGGTAGCATGTAGTGTATGAAATTGTTGGATCATCCAATATATTTGAGTAAATATCATTTGCATAAAATCGCTCCAATTTACGATATTAACTTACCATCTTCTCCATTTCATTCATTGCTGTTAGAAAATCACCGAAAAGTGAAGGAAAGTGATTTAATTAAATACAATATTAATAGCTCCAATGAATGCAAGCATTGAAGATTATAATTAGTCTCTTTTTCGGATGAGGATGCGGGTGGCTTTCAGTGGACAAATCCATCCCTCGGAACACCTCCAGCGTATCCCATTGAAAGTATCGGAGCCAAATAACCCGTTGACATTCCCACAGGTACACGCTTTATGCCACCACCCAGACTGTAGTGATCGTGCACAGGACGATTCTCGGTCTTTTGTACTAAAGGGATGTCCATTTAAATCGGATTGAGTCCTATCCTTAGTAGTCATGCAGTCTTTGAATCAGAATAATAATAAAAATTGATATATTAATAATCCATTTACATTGTATGATAACATTTGCTGTCCATCGCGTTTTTACCTATATGATATAGAAGAATATTTATTGTATTTTCATTGTAAGTGCAACATTGGAGGACATTGATCAAATATAGTACATGTTCTAAATTTCCTTCCAATAAATACCCACACAATGTATCGGATTACTAAGGAATTTACGATGATCTGTGATATAATCATTTACCCAGTCTCTTCTCCTTATCATGTTGTTTCAATATAAATGGATAAAACGTACCATACTTTCCGTTAAATCCACTGACGGTAAGCTGGTAATGCATGGCCTCATCTCCCACCCTAAAATCTTCATATTCCGCTTCTAATTGTTCCTCGTTAGTTTTTAACATCTCTACTCTCATGTAACTATATCCAGCATTTGTAAGTTTGTGAATGACGTCATTTCCTGTCAGGTAAAAGCTTTATCAATCGAAGAATTGATTATGGAAACTTGGTAGTAATTTGTGCAATCAACGAATCCCAATATGATTCCCAGCTAATTAGCATATCCAATAATCAAGTCTTCTGATTGGTTTATGCTAATTACTGAAAAGTTAACACTTTGTTAAAAAAAACCAAAAATGTCTGACGATATCTTTACAACATTGTCTTTGTTTTTGTATGTAAGACTCATTATTACAACTGTATTTTAAACGAAATTGGCATTAATTCGACTTTTGGTAATCGTACTTCTACTTCAACTGCCCTCTCAAAAGATGAAATTCTTCAAAACAATGCTTCAATTTTAGACACATTTAATATCCCAGTCAATGGGTCGGATGAATATGAGTTACCGTACCTATACTGGATTCCTAACTTCATAAAAACCCTTACAACGATATATTTCTGGATCTAGTTAATGGTCTACCAAGCCCCTATCTTTGCTCCTCACGAAAATATTGACAGCTTTGAAGGAAAATATTCAAACGTACTGTGCGACTATATATCCAGAAGCGGTGTAAATCAAATTTGGATTCTAAAAAACTTCTAAATAACTTTTAGTAAATATGAAATCGCAAAACTTTTCTCAAATCAACATCAAAATATATGACTTGTCAACACTTTACACGACCATTCCCAACGATAAATTAAAGACGACTTTTTGACATCATAGACAGACATTCTCCAACAAAAACGGAAATATTTATATCTAGTGATCAATCATCCAAAAAATCACTTTGTTAAACACCGATCTGAAGTTGAAACATGCTGGAGTTCCTCATTGACAATATCTTCGTAGTCTTTGGTGATCAGGTCTTCCAACAGTCTGTTAGAATTTCCCATGGGCACGAATTGTGCTCTTTTATAAGCTGACCTGTTTTTATATTCTTATGAAGCAGAATTTATTCAAAAACTTTTATTGAGAAGAAAAAAGTCTCTTGCTGTGGTCTTCAATTCGACATTTAGATATATCGACGACGTTTTATCTATTAATATAATAATTTTCATTCATATGTCGATTCGATATATCCCTGTGAACTCGAAATAAAATACATCATAAAGTCGTCCTTTTCTGCTTCATTTTTAGATATTTTATTAAAAGTAGATATTAACGGCAAATTAACAACTCAACTTTATGACAAAAGGGATGATTTCAGCTTCTCCATCGTCAACTTTCCATATTTATGTAGCAATATTCCATTATCACCTGCATATGGTGTGCATATATCTCAACTGATTCGATACGCAAGAGCTTGTTCTGCGTATGATCAGTTTTTTAATCGAAGCAGGCTAATGACAAACAAGTTGATGATGCAGGGGTTTATAGAGTCTCATTTAAAATCAACATTTTGCAACTTCTATGGTCGTTATAACGATCTAGTTTGTCAATATAACCTATCATTGGGTCAAATGATGTCTGAAGTGTTTCATACCAATTGTTAAGCCATTCTTGGCACATTGATTTTGACTGCGGATAACTCCGTTCACCTAATCAAGATATAGGACTCACTGTGGATGTGACCGGTCGACAAGGGGATGCTTACTCCTCCTAGGCACCTGACCCCATATCTGGTATATCTAGGAATACGTGTTTGCCCAACTCTCTATTTTGTATTGCTAATATGAGATCGATTACTATTCGTTATCTTCATCTTTTATTCATTTGTTTTGAAAATAAAGGACCCCGCACCCCCATCTGTAAAATATATTTTAAGGTAGATCGATCCTCGTGTGATGTCATTGGTTTTGCAAAACTCTTTATCAAATATAACATTGCGCACGAAAGAAATATATCTTTCAGAGGAATTCTATTCAATGCATAAAATAAAAAAGGTAAACTATTGATAGTGAAAAGGTATATAATTTCCATAGATAATCAATTATTTATGATAATTAAAATGTTTTAAGAATTTATCGATATGTAAACTCGTGATATTTGATAATTTTACCAAAATTACTTAGCATTTTTATTGAATTTGAGAGTAAATGTTAATAATTTACACATTGATAAATTCTTAACAAAGAATGTTTAATCCTACAAAAAGAACAACTCTGTATTGCACAGCGAAGCTTGTCTAATCCGACACACACTGGTAGACAAATATTTGTCGGATTCCACACTGCAAACAATTTGGTCAAAAGAGAATGGGAATGAAATTAGGGTTCATATTGACGGTCAAACAGATTATGCAGGTGTTGGTCTAAACCAGTTTAACTGTAGTGGTAAACATTGATAAACCGTGACATATCTTTGTTAGTTACTGTTTTGGAATTTATCATTACATCGTTTAAAGAGATGCTTTTTTGAGAGTGCTCGTATATTAATAAAATCTTGAGGTTTCCGTACCTGGCGGCCAACAAGAATCCACAATCGACACTTCGTACGTTTTACAAATTTCTGATCAAAATATTGAAATTATTGGACGAATAGAAAAATTGTCCTTGTTTTACAAGCGGGATTTGTATGTAAATACAATGAACGTGTAAAATGTTACGAGATATCGAAAATATTTCACCAACTGAAATACTAAGACAGCTTACATGGAGGAACTGTAATAAAATGCATACTATATCAAGAACTGGATGGTATTCTTTACATTAAAGACGATAATCCAATAAATTGTTAGTTTAGAGTACAGAAACGCGTGTTAAACTGAGTGGGGGTATTTATTCCAAGATGGCGACTTTCGTCCCTTGTATTGATATGATGCTACTTGCAGGGTGTGTAATTAAATGATGTATAAATTGCCGAAACGACTTCAAAGGTTTTTTTTTCAAGAGGATTCATATTTTTATTTATTTTTTATTTTCCTCAAACCAGAGGCAAGTCCCTGTGATTGGGCCTGTTCGGCGGATTGTCCTCTTCACCCCATACGCAACTGAATATAGTTTAAATGGCAGTGTATGTTAATTGTTTTGTTAAATGAAATCATTGCTGTGCACAAAAAATTCTTCATAATATCAATGGAACACTAACATTCTTTGTGAAATAACGTGAAAATATTTTAGAATCAGGCATTGATAGCAATATGCAACTGAGTACAGTTTGGAGAAGATGAGACTCTGTGGATATGGAATTAACACGGTATATCATTGAGTTTAATATTTGTTAATAAAATTTTATGTGATATATTCCATTTTTAGTCAAACAATGATGGTGAAAGACTTATGAAGTCTTTTGAAATAATACTATAGTTAATCGCGCATGAATATAAGAAGGGAGAATAAGGACTTCATATTTGCATTTAACCTTCGTGAAAATAAATGATATGGCAATTTATGAACTAATATTCTAACATAATTATGATGAAAATATATCTGAAATGAAATAACGAATTCAATATTCGCTTTATGTAAATACATAAACAACGAACGAGTGAACGTCATTTACTTAAATAGCATGGTACATGTATATTTGCGCAGGAATACTTGTGTAAACAAGATGAAGGAAGAGGCAATCCAGATATTCAAAGACTTCAAGAGAATAATTTGTATCGATACCTGCTACAAATGGTGTAGCTGTTACTTTTTTGTCTTTCATGGTGGGCTTTTAATATTGACATTACCGGAAAGTGATCATTAAATGCAAATGTTGGTTGGTTGTACAAATGTATATTGTTTACAGGGACTGTCGAGAATTTTCACTCAAATGGACACTTCACCATTGCCGGTGAAGAGCTGCATAATGTAGGCCTATGCTTGAGTCTTACAACCTTTGCGTAGGGAGGGATCTTTATCGTGTCACATCTGCTGTGACAAAGGGCCTCGGTTTTGCAGTCTCAGCCGAAGGACCGCACAATTTAATCGTTTATTACGACAGACAAGGGGTACTGAGGATGTTATTCTAACCCGGATCCGATGTGTAGGTTACCATGGATAATGGCCTCTGATCTTGAACATTTACCTACAAATAAATTTTGCGTCTTATGATGTAAGCTTTTGTAGGTAGATGTGTCTTGTTCCTAGTTTGTGACCTTGAAATTCCATATATATCTAGTTAAGCATACTACTTATATGCATGTAGAGTTTGTTCTACCGTACTTTTAAGATTAAAAATTAAAGGTCATAAGACGGTGCTGAATATACCCTCCCTTGTTGGAAATTGTGGACGAGTCGACCCAGATGCCTTTCAGGCCTTTGATTTATTTACATTCTACGAGATGCATTAATCAGGCTTTTATAATGTTACTATATTTAGATGAAGCTTATGTGACGGACAGTATAAGGGGGGATTTATACTGCCTCGCTAGATTTTCTATTGATGTGGTAGAGTCTCTCTCTTGATCACGCAAGTTCAGCAACGGCGAGCATGATCAGCACTTGGCTGGGTGACCGCTACACGTTACAAATTGGTGGCAGCGTAGTGACTGGTGTTTGACCTCCCGCCTGTTTCAGGTAGAGTCTCTTCGGAGCTCTGGGTACGGACGTGGATTCGTCCGACGACGATGGTGGTTGTCGTCGGGAACGGTGGATGCCGTTACTGAGCAGGTGCCAAACACAGAGGACTCGCGTTAAGCTTCGGGACGGAGCTTCCCCGAGTAGTGGGAAGTGTAGCGGACAGTATAAGGGGGAACGTGTACTGCTTCGCTAGAGAGCTAGCTTTTCTAGTGATGTGGTAGAGTCTCTCTTGATCACGTGATCAGTACTTGGCTGGGTGACCGCTACACGTTACACTTAGTCCGGAACTAAGTTAGTTGGATCAGACAAAGCAGATTTGGCCTGGGTAATAAGAAACTTAGGCGGGGGGGGGGGGGGGTCTTAGAACTGTTCATATTACTAATGTTACTATAGCAAGTGACCAGTCACGGTAGCGCAGGGGTTAAAGCGTTCGACTCGTATCCGTGAGGTTGTGATTTCGAGCCTCGCTTGTCAAGAAGTAAACATAGGCAGTGATTGCCCCTTCACCAAACGCTCCGCATTTAGATGTGAGAATAGTGATTGTTTTAATATAATCTTACGGAGGTCCTGTTGGCACGTTATTTAAAGAACCTTCACTACTATGACCCCGATTTATTGATTTAAGAGAAATTACTTCTCAATATTAGTGAAATATCCTCGTAGGAAAGTTAAACATACAAACAACCAAACCAAATCAGAGGCTTAAGTGACGATTAGAGCCTTGTTTAAATTTGTAATGTGCTAAAGTACAAGTACATGTTCCATTTAATCATGTTTAATTACATTTAATGCAATTTGAATTAATTAAATGAACTTGAGCTTGTTTGTTGAGTGTTGAGTATTTGCAATCTTACATCTCATTTATCGTTCTATGATTTAGAAAGGTCACTTTTGAGACGTTATACACCACCACTACAAGTAAACGTAAATTACACATAAGTACCAATAATTTAGCGAAGGCTAGGCATAAAATCCGTTTAAACAGTTTACGGATATGAATAACACTTATTCATTATTCTTTAGAATTGCATATAGTTATTTTCATTCAGAATTGTAGAAGTTTAGTGATGTAACGTTTTACATACCGATCCAGAAATCTGATTTTTGGGTAAAATTACCAAATCCAGATTTGTATTCTGACCAAGTTCTGTAAAAATTGACGTCATTGAAGCATCGTCTTTGAATAATCTGAATGTATAATAATATAAATATTAGTAATAAGTTCAACACTTGTAATGCAATATACTACGATGTTCTCAAAGTTTTTTCTTTATCTTTATTCTTCATTTCCTCACAAAGCATGCGATAATGTAAAAAAGTAATTTGTTTTAAAAGTGATTTCATTTTGTTGTTGTTGAAAACTTACTATCCATTTGTGTCCCACCGAGGAAACGACAGGCACTTTCACAGGTTCACCATCCACTATCAAAGCTTCAAACGAGGTCAGCTCAGTTGCACATGTCATAACATCTTTAAAACAATGCGTATTCTAAATACATGTACACCATTATGAAACAGTTAACACTTTTTTCTTCCCATGCCGCACTGGTTTTGTGAAGTTTATTGACTTTTATTCTAAATTTTGACGAAGATTTTATAACAAACCCCATGAGCACCCCGCCCACTCCTAAGTCCATGCTGACAGGTATTACACAAACATAAACCCCAGGAATTCCCCGTAGCCATAGAAATCATTTAATTGTTATTGTATTCATGAAAGTACGTCGATATTGGGCGAAAAAGTGCGAAACGAAATCGAAATCTACCGAAACAAAACCTGCTGAAACGAAACGAAACCTGCCGAAACGAAACAAAAGGAAATCCAACGAAACAGAAGGAAATTTCTTTATTATTACAAAATGCTGAACTACTTACAATATACGAGGCCCTCGTATAATTACATAAAATATTTTCCGTGTTCCGTTGTCCGTTTTTGCAACACCCCAAATACAAAAAGTTGTCTCTAAACTTACTGCATATCAATGATAATTTCTAATCGAATTGTAATCATATAATCAGTGGCGACTCTCCTCCCCTAAAATTTTCAAAAAGGTAAATCATGGTCTCTTGTTCAGATACCAAAAAAAAAAAAAAAACAACAACAACAACAACAAAAAAAACCACCGATAAAAGCAGCAATATTTCCCCCCCCCCCCCACTCTCAGAGAAATAAATGACAAGATCTTTTACTTTATAGAGTTACTTTCACAGGGAGAACTTATATTTTTTTAAATAAAAAATACAACCTTAAAATTTGTGTCATTTTTATAATTTCACATCATTAAAATTGACAGAAAATGACAACATAGGAGACATATTTCAAACCCTATAAAATCTGTAAAATCCAGGAGCTTCCGAGGGTTTCGCCCCCTGGACCCACAGGCAGTCGTATGGCTTAGGCTCAAATTCCATGTGTACTATATTCTTTGGTAGTAAATTCGAACCCAAGCGATATAACTGCGTGTGCCTGGACCCACTGGGGGCCTTAAGGCGCCTCCGACCCTCTACTTCATGAAGTTGCGCTCCCTAATCTCAATTGCTGGATCCGCCCCGATAATATGGTACTATATAATTTTTCCATAATTGAAAGTACTCGTACCTAAGCAGTTAAAGATAAAAATAAGATGTTACACGTCTCCCAGCTTTTCAACTTTCTAAGACACTAGCTTCTTCAAACAATGATTGATGCTAACCGATGGACCGCTTAAAAATGTATCAGTCAACCCCGAAAGATCACATAATAAATAGATGTGATAACTTTTACATGGACCACGAGATGCCCGTCTATACCATTTTTATGACAATTAACGAGTTCGGTTATACAGTTTCGTTTCCTTCTGTTTCATTAGATTTCCATTTGCTTCGTCTCGGCAGGTTTCGTTTCGTTTCAAAGCATGGATCGAGTTATCACCATATTCAATATCAGATTAAGATTCTAAAAACAGTGTTTGTAATTGACTTTGACTGTACTCATCAGGGCTCTTTGGTGGGATATTTGAAATTCCAAGTGATTTGTTTCCATGCATGATATCAAAATAATAAAATTTAAAAAAAAGGTATATTAAAGTAATTCCACCCTCCTGTGATGTCATCAGAATTTGCAAAATCAATTATTTATTTAGATTTATGCATGATACGAATATAAATTTTGTTGGAGTATTTTCCGATACTTATTGTAAAAAATCTTGTTAGAAATAAACTATTTTAAAAGTCTAAGTTATCGAGGAATAATCAATGAAACATGTCAAAATATTGAATCCAAGGGCAATAACTCTGTTTATATTGATTTCTTTATCTTGTCTATTATGAGATAGATTTCCTTTATTTTTTACAGACATTTTGTATATTTTTGTGAAGATATAGTTTCATGAAATTGTTATGAATGTTACTATATCGTCATAACCAGTTTTTATGAAAATTTGATAACGTTGTTTAAGGAAATAGCAATTTTCTGACGGTGATATATGATTCTGTTTCTGTACGTCTCTCATCTTAAAAAGTGTGATGACCTATGTATTTTATTTGATAATTTGTTAGTTTTAACTCTAATGAATGGAAATAAATACACCTTTCAAACTTGTATCAGATAAAACTGCGAGTATGGAGTCACCTTAAGAATTGAATGTATACCTGTATACCTCTTTGAAGTATTGCAGTCTTGTAAATCATTATGTCATCTCTTGGGTTGTCCATCCTAGCTATAGATTTATCAACTCTTGCATTATTGGTTTATTTCTTGCACGTCTTGAAAATGTCAACTCTTGAATTATTCAACTCATATAAATCAGGTTCATTGATGTTTAATCTCTTGAATTTTTCATCTCATTCAATTGATGTAACAATTAATCTCTTGAGTTCGCTAATTTTTAATCCGCTTTTCCCTGATAATCAATACCTGTGTGCACCTCTTAGATATTAATTTTTATAAAATTATATCCCGGGTGAGCATCAATAATTCTTACTGATCAGAATTACAATATTGCACAATTACTTTTTTCACATCTACATTTTATCACTCGGTAAATTCCAGGCCAGATTCACGGATACACACCACAAGCTGAACAATTTTGTTCGTATCAACTTAACAGCATTTGCTATACTGCCTGACTACAACATGAATTATGAAATAAAGTGAATTCCACGGGACGTTCAATTGTTAAACCAAATAATGATTAATGATAATAATAATAATGATAATCTGTAAAATCTCTACTTCCTAAAGGGTCAATGTTTTCCCCAGTAACGTTTTTGATATTCTTTTTAAAGATGTGTTCTTACCAAATGTGCATTAAAAGCAACCAGTCAGTCGTTTGTATGCAACTAAAATGGACTAGATCAATTTATATAAAACTATACAGACATGCCTTACTTCAAATGGGTCAATACGACATTCTACAGGCCAAATTATATGATCTCGATCGATATTGACCTTGCCTAGTTTTCGTTACCAAATAAACTTTTACTTCTGGAAAAATAGAAAAGAAAGTTAGATATCTTCGATAAATGACGATGACTTCGAAAATCATCTACATTGTATCGGCGATTTATGGCTTGGTTTTAAACACTGCAACGTGGCGACCACGATCACAGAGAAGTATAGCGATGTATCATTCAGCAGCTCTGATCCGAATTACCTCAGTAAATATATCGTTCCGCAAGTGTTCCTTGATACATGTGCATATACTTGTAGCTACCCAAACTCTAAACTGTCTTTGCTTTAAGAATAATGCACGTTTCGATATGCTTCACTATGTACAATGTACAACGAATTAACTGATTTTCCTGAAGAAGCGCAGAAACAAAGTTTCTTCCCAGAATCCTCTTCGAGATCAACAATAAACAAATGCACGCGAGTTACCAGTTATCGGATAATATCTTCATTGTAAACATAATGTAACTGATTTTCATTTTTGTATAGAATTTCTCATTCATGTAAAGGTGTGTTTTGGAATTGTATCAGGTTTATGAGGGGTCAACCTATGATACATGTATACTGTACAATTCTTATTCTGGTCTGGTTGACCCCCTTTTTTCCTATGTACATCTTGTTACAATGCCATTATGGTGCAGGGGGTCAGATTGGATTATATTTTACCTAAGATGTGTAATGCTCTTTATTTAAGTATCCCTTTTCTGACCCCCATTTTTGTACTTGTTAATCATATTTTACTACTTTTCGTCATTTACTTCAATAAATGACATTTTTTCATTTCTACATGGTGTTACGTGTTGTTTGCCTGCTTTTAACAAAAAAACAAGTTCAGTCGCTTGGCAGGAGAACTATGGAACATAAATGTAAAGCATTACTGATACACTAAAACTTTTATTTCTCCTTGTTAGAAAACATCTATTTTCAGAAGAAACATTACATCCGACCCCATCCCCCACCCAATGAACTCTTTTTTGTAAACTAATCAGAAATCAGCAATTTTCTATTCCAATTTGAAAGTTTACAGCGGCAAATTTCCTATCAGATCTTCGTGTAATGAAGTTTCTTTCATTATCCGGTGGAAGATGAGTTGTAATATTCAGGACAATTAAATGAAAATCGCAGCCATCCTGAATTGGACGCTGACTAAACAAGGTTTAACCTCATCACCTCGTAGATTGATTGATTGTATCTTGTTTAACATCCCTCTCGAGAATTTTTCACTCATATGGAGACGTCACCAATAGCGGTGAAAGGCTTCAAAATTTAGGCCTATGCTCGGCGCTGTTAAGGCCATAGAGCAGTGAGGGTTCTTTAGCGTGACACATCTACTGTCACAGGACATCCGTTTTTAGGGCCATCTCCGAGGACCCGCGACATTCACACCTGATGCCGAGTGTTTGGCGATGGAACTGTCACTACCTGTTTTTTAAAATGACTTAGGTCTGTCGCGACCGCGGGATTCGAACCCCGACCTTCCGTACGCGGGGCGAACGCTCTACCTCTAGACCACCGCGACGGTTCACCTCGTAGAAATTCATTGAACCAGAGTCTCTGCATATAGTAGATAAATGAATATATAATTCAATGAAAAACATAGATCAATTCTAAAATAAAACAATACTACCGCAAACGGTACAATATACGCCCGTCGGACAGTGAAATTCAACCTGGAAGCATATTATAAACTCTGAATTGATACAGCACACATTCTGAATAGAAAAAAGCCTTAAAGTGGGTCATGGTGTACAAATCCATCTGACATGTGAATGATTAGTATGCATTTCTCTGAGAGTGAGGTTGTGACAAAACTTCAGTGCAACATCTATCTATGATGATAAAAAGTCCAGGAAACCATTTGATCTACTTTTAGCCCTATAGTAGGTCATGGTGCACCAATGTAGTTGAAATGTGAACTAATTATGTATTTCCCTGAGAGGGAGGCTGTGACAAAATTTCAGAGCAACACCTGTGACCATACCTAAAAAAAATCTGGAAAACTATTTGACCTACTTCTACCTCTAAAGTAGGTTACAGTGCACTAATCCAGCTGAAATGCTAACTGCACTTGTATTTCTCTGAGAGGAAGCATTTGACTAAATATCAGGGCAATATCTGTATCCGTAATGAAAAAAGCTCGGAAAACTGTTTTTACCTATTTTAGCCCAAAAGTAGGTCAAGGATAAACCAATCCAGTTGAAATGCAAACTGAACTTTTATTCCCCCAAGAGAAAGCCTGTGACTAAATTTCAAGGCAATGTCTGTATCCATAATTTAAAAAGCCCGAAAAACTCTTTGACCTACATTTAGTCCTAATGTTGGTCACGGACGGATGGGCCAATTCAATCCAGCTGAAATGCAAACTGAACTTGTGTTCCTCTGAGAGGAAGCTTATGTGTAAATTTCAGGGCAATATCTGTAACGAAACAAGAATCCGGAAAACTGTTTAAAGAGCAGGAAAGGACCAATTATGCTGAAATGCAAAATTACTCTTCCACTTCATGACCAAATTTCAAAGTCAGACATGCATCTGCTACGAAAAAGTCCGGAAAACATGACCTCTGACGAACGGCCAGCCAGCAAACCAGACAGACAGACGCACAGACAGCGCTATAACATGCCGTCAAATGACGGCCGTATAAAAAAAACCCAGTGGAATTTCTTTGATATACAGTGTACATGTATATGTTGTAGTAATCGCTTTCTTTTAAATGTTTGAGAAAGCTCAACTTCCATGAATACATTCTGTATTTTGTACAACTACGCGTGCAATAACACGTACAATGTACTCGGAACGTTTCGGTTCGGATCCTAATTTCCCCCACTTTCACCGATTGGAACTTTTCAGAAAAAAAAAAACCCGCTACTAAAATTGGTAATGTATTAAAGAGAACGATTTCACGGTTTCAGGAAATTGGGTCTGGTAAAATAAACTTGTACTTTAACACCCCCTCCCCTCCATTCTTGTCATATTAGTGGTAAACTAAGTGAACACTTTATAAATGCTTGGGCTACATTTTTGCAGTCACTCCCATTACATTGCACATTGAGGGCGTTCCTAACGAGCTTCACATAAAATCAAAGTAATTCCGCAGTTTAAAAAAGAAAGATCTCCAAAATATTGATCTATATTTTCGCAATTTTTTTTTCAGTTAAAATTTGTTCAATGAATTTATATATTGATTTATTTGCTATATGCAGAAACTCTAGTTCATTAATGAATTTATATATTCATTTACTATCCTACCTCTGGTGTGTCCAGGGGTCCGTGTTTGCTCAACTCTCTATTTTGTATCGCTTATAGGAGTTATGAGATTGATCACTGTTCGTTATCTTCACCTTTTATTTATGTAAAGATGGAGTCAGATGTCTTAACCTTCAACCGCTTTCATCAACAATGAATTCGTCCATACAGTGCAAAGAGTTCGATGCTATTTCACAAATATAAAAGAGAAGAAGAAGAAAAAAAACCCCTCATATATGAAAATATCTTTGTTTGGTCATTTTGTAAAACAAACATATCTGCTCTTATGGTGCTCATAATGAAATATAAGTCCTCTTTGATTTTAAATTTTAGCCCTTTGATATAGGATGGTATTGTTTGGAGAACGTTTTCTGGGGCATACGTTGTTTCAAACAAAATGAGGATGTGGAGAGGCTCACACCAACATCCTATGAAACATATTCATGTGCGCAGTGCGTGATGGCGTCAACAAAATCAGCAATGTAATTGAAATTAGATCCGCTGACACATCCTTTACACAAAAATGAGCTCTGATTGGCTAAAAGACAAGGTTCAGCTCAAATAAAAATTATATTTATTGCTATATGGCGATATAGCATTCAATTTATAGGTCACCCGAGTGACTTAGTGACGTATTGCACTGCGTCCGTCGTGCGTTAACAGTTGAACAATTCTAAATTCTGATAACTACCCTAAGGCTATTCAATTTTCAATTCTGTGTAAATTTGGTTTGAAACATCTTTGGGAGAAGGGGGGGGGGTATAAATTGTTAATTTCAGGACTGCTGCACCCCTGGGACCTTAGGGGAAGGACAAAAACTGTCACGAATAGACAAATTTTCAAAAATCTTCTCTACGTACAACCGCATAATATTTATATGTAAGAAAAACTAATAGAATGCATAGTCATGTAGAGCATGTAAATTGCATGATCCCTTGGGTAAAGGTTCTGACTCAAGGGCGAGGCCAAACTATATAGTGTTTATGTGTAAACATTAAAATAACATTTTCTTCAATGTTAATGAAAATAAGTGGATATTCTATATATATTCTTTATCAAATTTGTAGATCCCAGGGTTAGGGGTTTGGTACCAGGCTGGGGTCAAAATGGTCATGTGATATATTGTATTCACCATTTGAAAGACTTCATATCTTCTTTAATTTTGCCGATATTGTATAAAAATTTAAATTCATATCTATTATTAATGCACCAATATTGTGAACCAGGGTTCGGAGTGTAGGTCGGGTTTAAAACAGTCATATAATGTTATAATAACATACTAGTATATTATATATAAAGTCGTTCACCAGTAGGGTACTTTTTGGGAGGGGGCGTTTTTGTTTAAGAACATGCCACCCTTATCAAGAAACACACCCACATAAGACAGGTATGGCAGTCCATACATTTACATGTCAAATATACGTGTAGTTTATCGTGTTATTTTTTATAATGTACTTAAAGCAAGATTTTCATATAACCGAGTCTTTGTAAGCAAACACCTCATTCTTTCTATAAAACCCTTAAATATTTAGAAGAGGGGAGTTTTGAGGTACCAGTGAATAAGATAAGTGTGCTTCCAAGTTTTCGCGTACCACATGATGACCGTGAAGACCAATGTCCATCTGACCCACAGATCATTTGGCGAGTGTATTTCGTCTGGTATGGCCATGGGTTGCATTGGAATGTCCTCAACGACCCAATTCCGAAAGTGAGAAACATTCCCTTCGGCGATACTTCTATGGCATTTCTAAATGGAGGTATGGGACCGCAGTCTGTAATTGAATCAATGTGCAATTAGTTATCAACACAACATGCAAAATCCTTCGATTGAAATGCAGATTTTTTGTTGTTTTGCTGTCTTTGAAAGCAAGGAATTATTTCAGAAGTTTTAAGATTTGCATTATACCTGACAATTCACATGTGTAGTTTTGTAAAGGTCTCGGTACACATTTCATATTAATCGGACACTGATGACCCGCACAGCTTCTTGCCAGTCTCTAGATGAAGTGAAATGTTAACACTAAGTAAAATACAATACAAATAGTCCGCGGCGGATTGGGAGAAGGGTACTGGTGTAACCCCCTCCCCCTCCAATAGGCTTGCAAGGTATGCAATCCCTGTAATTGAACAGAAATACCATATAAGACCCTCCCCATGAAATTTTCTGGATCCGCCTCTGATTGCTAAAAACGAGTTTCAAATTCCGCTGCATAGTGTATTAGATGATTCATCTAGACTATAATTTCATAATCAATGAATTCATAAAACTGACCCATGCATTTATATCACAGCGAATTTAACCTGCTAACAGCCATTCAACCACGAAGTTTCTAAAGTTGATTCATGATTCAATGCGCCCCCTCTAAATCCGCCACTGTTATCATGATTCAATGCGCCCCCTCTAAATCCGTCACTGTTATCATGATTCAATGCGCCCCCTCTAAATCCGCCACTGTTATCATGATTCAATGCGCCCCCTCTAAATCCGTCACTGTTATCATGATTCAATGCGCCCCCTCTAAATCCGCCACTGTTATCATGATTCAATGTGCCCCCTCTAAATCCGCCACTGTTATCATGATTCAATGCGTCCCCTCTAAATCCGTCACTGTTATCATGATTCAATGCGTCCCCTCTAAATCCGTCACTGTTATCATGATTCAATGCGCCCCCTCTAAATCCGTCACTGTTATCATGATTCAATGCGCCCCCTCTAAATCCGTCACTGTTATCATGATTCAATGCGCCCCCTCTAAATCCGCCACTGTTATCATGATTCAATGCGCCCCTCTAAATCCGCCACCGTTGATTGTTATCAGCTTTTGTAGTTTACTTGTAGTGTTACATGTAGTTTCCTTTTCTATGTAAATATTCTATTGTCCTGAGGAAGGGACAGATTGTCCCGAAGATTTGACAATTGCAATTCACTGTTGTTCGTGTCTTTGGTCATTTTTAGTGATCTCTCTCTCTCTCTCTCTCTCTCTCTCTCTCTCTCTCTCTATATATATATATATATTCAATCTACAAGATAATTACTCAGCTTAGTTACAATGTACATTAATTGTCATAACTCAGGGGATTAAAAATGAAACCGATTGAGTTCTAAGTTATCCACCTATGTGTGATATTTTTGGCGAATGGGTATATCATAGCTCAAATACATAAATTTACTCATTCGAGTTTGTTAAAATATTTACATTCACGGTACATGTATATAAGCAATAAAATGTCTTTCTTTGCAATCATTGCAGAAAAAATTACATAACCAGTTTATGGATTTTATTCTGCAATGCTAGCTACCTTCATCATCCGATAAAACAACAAAGAAAGCATTTTATTGATTAAATGAATCAATAACTCAAACTCGCACCTGTTTGTAGAAAGAATGTTGAGAATTTCAGTTGTACAAAAATCTCAAAATTATATTCTTTTACAAGGAATAAAAGCCACTCTAATTCTTCATAGAATATTATTAAATGTAAATCTTAGCTAAAGGTGTAAATGATAAAATATACCATTTACAGCATGGTAATTGTGTTAAACGTATCTTATTGAAAATATCTGTTATACTATTTTCCATAGGAGAATTCAATGGTTGGATTGTGGTACCTAATCTCCCATAGGATTGTGTAATTTGGAGTTCGGAATTTATGAGAATACACGTACAGTCACACGTGTAGTATGATGTGCAAATACAAGTTCTTAATATCCCTATCATAAAGGCAAATAGTATAATCTCACCGAGTCCAGAGTTACGTGTAACAGCGACATCATCATTTCTGTCGGAATCTCCCAGCCGTTGAAATATTCGTACTATATTTATCAACATTCATAAGCATCGTTCACGTTCGTCAGGCTATCATTTGAATTAACTGGCAAAGATATCGAAGGTAGAAACATTGAAAATGTGAATATTTCTACTTACACTCAAGGGTTTTGTTAAGTTCGATGAATTCTTAGATTTGATGTTTAAACAAATGAAACTGTTGGGTCATAAAGAGCATTTCCTTTCAGAGGTAAGATAAATATTTGATGAGTTTACCGGGTTTTTTTTTGGTTTGATGATCTCAGAATTTCATATATGTGCTTATGAATGCACTCAAAATTCTGACATTTATATACCCTTATAAAATATGTATTTAACTGCAGTCTTAGTTTTCTTTGTTTGATTTTTTCAGGTCTCGTAATTCTTTTTCAGAGGAAGAAATGATTTTATTTATTTATGAAAATACATCAAATGCAACTGTATATACATAATTCAAGGCAGACACATCATCTGTGCAACTACCAAACGTTTCAGAAAATGTCAGGGATGATTTTTTTTGTGTGTGTGGTCTATAGATCTACAGTAGTATCAATGGATGTAGTCAGTACAATGACATGACACCGCACCCTTAATTAGCGAAATAATGGGGTATTAAATACCTGTAGCACATATACCCCAATAAAAATTTCGTGACCGAGCCATCAAGCCAACTTAAAACACGTTTTATGAGAAAAAGGCTATCTACTCCTATTTAAAACTTTTAAACCACTATAATGGTCCTACTATCTACTCCTATTTAAAACTTTTAAACCACTATAATGGTCCTACTATCTACTCCTATTTAAAACTTTTAAACCACTATAATGGTCCTACTATCTACTCCTATTTAAAACTTTTAAACCACTATAATGGTCCTACTATCTACTCCTATTTAAAACTTTTAAACCACTATAATGGTCCTACTATCTACTCCTATTTAAAACTTTTAAACCACTATAATGGTCCTACTATCTACTCCTGTTTAAAACTTTAAAACCACTATAATGGTCCTACTATCTACTCCTGTTTAAAACTTTTAAACCACTATAATGGTCCTACTCTTAACCTAACCCACATGCCAGAGCAAGAACAAATTGAATCTGCAATAAGAGGATTACTTTCAAATTCAACAAATTGAACCCTTGCGGTTTCGAAGATTTTAAAAAAGAGTTTCCTATATATTCATATATGTTCACCATATCCGAATCATCAATGGTACGGACTACCTAATATTGTTTTGAACTTAATCACTCCATATCATTATCTTCCCAACATTTTATTCCATAATCACATTGTTTTGTAAGTTTTCCCTCTAAATTTATCTGATTTCTGTAATTTTTCAAGAATAATTTTATTTTCATCCCGACCCGACCATGGTACAAACTCTCTAAACCATAGTCAGTAAACACGCTTTACAACGAAACCACCACCATTTTTATCACTCAGTACAATAGTGTATCACTCTTGTCACCAATGTAGTTTATCGATACTTGTCGTTTTTGCGTGTTATTTGTTTATGTAATATACGTCTCTTGATAAAGACGCGGGTTGCGTCGAAAATTTGAGTTTTAAATAACCAACAGTGTCGTGGCCTTTTCAGTGCTTTTATATATATATATATATATATATATATATATATATATAAAGTTAAATTTCTATTCGTGACCTGGGGATAAATTATCTAAATAGCTAAATAGATGTAACTCTTCATTACATAATTAATTCTTCGTTATGCACCTTTATCGTGGACTCGCCATAATGTGAACAAACTTGAATCTACACTACATTAGGGTGCTCTCATATTGACTTGATAAGCTATACCTTTGTGGTTCAAGAAAAGCTTTCTTGTACAGAATTTTCATCTGTATAATGAACTAGAGAAAATAACGAATAATATCTCATGTATCCTAAAAACAATAGAAGGGCAAACACGAACCTCTGGTCATACCAGAATGCAATGTGAAACTTTGAACCCTTGATAAGACATCATCCTAAAGCAAGGTCATGGAGTAAATAAACTTTAAACCATGCTTCTTAAAGACGCATGCATACATGGTTATTGATAATTTGACAAATTGTTCCTTTGTAGGTCTAAAAAGATGATTTTACTTTGACACTTGTTGTACCCTTATGGGTCTTAAGAAAAAAATATATAAATATTTTTCCAACTTAAAACATTACAAAACAAAATTTGCTGATTGTCAAAATATTTGCCTCCCTTGGACGCTGTTAATTATAATGTACTTCACTCTCTCGGTTTACTGAACATTGAGGATACAGAGTGCGTTAAATTCATGGATTATCCTCGTACACCAATGACATACATGTATACTTTTATTCAGTCTGTAATATTCTAAAGTATTTATCACTCACGTCGAAGAGGAAATAAATAAAAGGACTACTATCATATCTAATTTAATGGCCCAATTCAAACGAAACATTCCTGATATGGTCAGTTTGATGTAAACAAAATTACACGTTTATAACTTTTATCGCTATTCACTTAACCAGTCTATAAATGTATGTATAAATCTTCTACCCATTTTATAGAATACTGTTCGTACCTCTATCACAAAAGAGCTGGTATCTTGGAAATTGTATAATGTGCCTAACGTTACATTAAAACCTTTAACGTTATTGAACGATAGATACAACTGTAAACGTAAATTGTTTAACATTAAATATGCCAATACAACCTATCATTGGGTCAAATGCTGTCTGACGCGTTTCATACTGATTGTTAGGCCATTCGTGGCACACTGATTTTGACTAAGGATAACTCCGTTTACCTGATCAAGATATAGATATTGATTGTACATTGTTTAACGTCCCTCTCGAGAATCTTTCACTCACATCGAGACGTCACCATTGCCGGTGAAGGACTGCAAAATTTATCTTCGGCCATTGAGCAGGGAGGGATTTTTATCGCGCCACACCTGTTGTGACAAAGGACCTATGTTTTTGCAGTCTCATCCGAAGGACCACCCCATTTACTCGCATCTTACGACAAGCAGGGGGTACTGAGGACCTATTCTAACCCGGATCCCTACTGTTGCTATATTCATTTGGATATATCTTGTTTCCATTTTGCGACGCAACTTTAGTTACTACTTCAAACAAGCTGAGCCACATCTTTCAAATGGATGAAATAAAGCGATGGGAATCGGCTCATCCAGTTCTTTACAAATCCGCAAGAGAAGGTAGGAATGGATTGAATGTTTTGATTCAATAAGAGAGAAATCGCTAATAAAGGTGTTCTTCCTGTAGCTAACATGAATTTAAGCAATTTATCGCCGTCTGTTAGGGAAGATACAAAGTTCAAGTTACTGATGCCAAATGACGTATTACATCAAAATCTTTCACCCATTGAGATTATTGGGAACTGTTTTTTCGGTCGATTTCCAATTCACCGTTTGGTGACAATGTCGAGTGTTGAGTCCGTTGTATTGTCGAATTATTGATAAACATTACAGGGTGCACTGAATCTCCACCAAGATACATGTTGTCCAACCAGACGGACTTAAAGTATGTTTTTGAAACGTCCGTTTCTGACAAAGCTAGGGTGTCAGAAGACATGACAAAATCTCGACAGAATGGGATATTACGATGGGTGAAAGACGGCTACTATTCGTCATTGATTCATATCTATGCATCTGCAAATGACTTGAATCGATCAATTGTCACAATATTTCCATCAAAAGAAAATGTGACAATAAATGGGGATATGCATAAACCAGACAATACATTCGCTTTTTTAACCTTCACTACAAAGCCATCCTATGTTTATAACGAGGATTCATATATCTAATAAATATTCAATAAACTGGAAACCAAACCTATTTCACATCTTGTCAAGAAAAAGGCAATTCTTCTCAAGAGTCCGCCTCAGAAAGTCCACCCCTAACAAAACAGAAAGTCTCGTATGGTTTTATTGCTCAGAATTGTCATTCCAATGACTTAAACAATCTCGACAAATATGTGCCAAGTAAAGACCAAGATGAGCACGAGAAAGACAAAATCTTGCCAGAGGAATCGACTACTCTCGGGATTTTACTTTGATGAAATTGTTCCTAACAAACTATTTCTTTCCTCTTTATCATAGCTTGAAACAGTAGCATCGCAAAATGTGCCGTTCAGATCTGTTTTGTTGGCAAAAAAAGGGAAAAAGAGCTTTACTTCCAAGCATCATGGATGCGAAAACATATGCTTGATATACAGCCATAAACTGGAAGGCGGTCTGTGTCAAATCAGAGTTGTTTTCCCACAGGTGGGTATGAGAAGTTATGACAATTTGTATCCAAACCATTCCCCAACTTAAAAAAAAAACAGGAAGCAAGGAATGATCCCTGGCAAAACACAAGCTATTCGATTATGACATGGTGGTAGGTATATAGTATCAGACTCTTAAAAAGAGTTGGGGGAAAACCAGAGTACTCTACCGTACAAAATTAGTCAACAAAACCAGGAAATTACGACAGAAACATGAGGCTGTTTTCAATTATAACCTTGCATCTTCTTCAGATACATACACGTACCACGTCATGACACATACACATACCGATGCACGGAAGATCTTAGTTAACACCTGAGATAAATATATTTAATAAATTACTATTCATAAACTGCTCTTTCTATTTACCTACACCTTTAGAATACAAGCATTTGGTATGATGGATTTTTATATTGTTTAACGTCGCACTCGAGAATCGTTCACTCATAGGAAGACCTCACCATTACCAGTGAAGGGCTGCAAAATTTCGGCCTATGCTCGGCGCTTACGGCGAATGAGCAAGGAGCGATTTATTGTGCCACACCTGCTGTGACACGGGGCCTCGGTTTTTGCGGTTTCATCCGAAGGACCGCTCCATTTAGTTGTCTCTTACGTCAAGCAAGGGGCACTAAGGACCTATTCTAACCCCGATCCCCACGGTATGCGGTTTCTAATGGCATTTATTAGCGCCTTTAAACATGACTCGTTAAAAGTGTGGTCATTCTTTTCTTTAAACTCATTCTTTGTTTTTGATACCAAAACTTGTGACCGGTGACAGGGGATGCTTACTCCTCCTAGACACCTGACCACACCTCTAGTGTGTGACCGGTGACGTTTACTCCTCCTAGACACCTGACCACACCTCTAGTGTGTGACCGGTGACAGGGGATGCTTACTCCTCCTAGACACCTGACCACACCTCTAGTGTGTCCAGGGGTCCGTGTTTACCCCACTCTTAATTTGGTATTCTTTTTATTTTGCTTTCACAAGTCTGCGTTTCCCATGATATTCACGCAAAATCTCCGTTTTCCAAATCAAAAACGCATTCAAAGTTAAAGTTTAATAATCATTAAAATGTATAAAACAAATCGCTGATATAAAACTCGTGATTCTAATCAATTTACAAAAATCGGCAATGACAGATCGGAGACCGGCACTGACAGACCGGCACTGACGCCATATTGTTAATAGGTACATGTAGTATAGGGATGGGAGTATATGATAGAAATTTCATTTCATTTCTATTCCATTTAAAGTGAATGCAAAAAGTGCATACCAATACTTGCTAGATATTGCTACCGACAGAGGTGTAGCATTATCGTTGTTGAGCATCGGACCATACCTGCATGAAAATGACTGAGCACTCGAGATTTCCGTTATGTTTGGCTAGGTAAAGTAAGAAGTGTGTGGCCGTGTTTGAACATCATGTTATTATCTAACACAGGTACTGGAGGTGGATTAAAGTAACACAAACTCGCTTTTCAAAAACAGTTATCTTTAACACACAAGGAAACACTGGGGTAACATCGTGTTAAACTTGACCACCTTTTGAACTATCGGTCCGTGAGCTTTTCTTAATCTTACAGTGTCTCACGAGACCCTATGGCTTCAGTATAATGACCCGTATTATAATGTTCCATCTTCATATGCAATACATATTATATATACTTAGCTTTTTTTCATTTATCTATTTTTTTGCTTGTCAAAAAATCTAAGACATCCCGGGCCCCCTATCTAAAATTCCATTTTGCAATAGCCACCGAGCCATTAGATTCTGAGGTCCAACAACTGTTCAGTAATATTTCCAATGAACTTTAAATTATGTGTCATCCTGGTGCATGTATTAACATTCAAGCCAGGCTCTTGTACGTCAACTTGTACGTGTACAAATACATGTACGTCGGGAGGCGTAATAATACAAATCAGAATGTGAACAAAAATATAACCTATACAGAACACATGGGATATATATACGTGTATGATTAAAGCAAACGACGGAACATCGGTCGGGTAATTTTTTTTTTATTTTCTTAATTTTTTAAAAATTATTTTTCAATACATAGTCCATAGTATATCTTCAAAATATTCATGTTATATAGAATTACAGAGGTGTTTATTTCTTTCACAGAGAGAGAAAGAAAGAGGGAGAAAGAGAGAGCTATAATTTTTTTTTCGTTCTATCTGTTCCAAAGGTCATCACATTTTTCAGTATCACCATTTTTATAAGAATTTTTTTTTTGTGTTTCATAGAATAACTTTAAAAATGATATTGCAAAAACGCACACTCAAATTTTTCTCTGTACACCTTGCTGTATAAATATAATACTTTAACCAAAGGATGAAAATATTTTGTATACCCTTGTTTTTCTCAAGGATGCCTATTACAAAAAACGTTTTTGTAAAGTCTAGTTGACAATTTGTTCTCTGTTCTCAATAAACTTCAAAATCAGCTAGAAAGGATTAAACACAATTACATTCCCATATTATATGTTCTATTGTTTCCTCCTCATTGTGACAAATGGTACACATTTGTTAGTTCACTTTTTTAAAATTTTAAATTAAAATGAGTTTGTTGCTAAAATTTTATTAAGTATTCTATATTGGAACCATTGAAGTTTACTATTTTTTGTTATTATAAAAGGTATTTTGTGGATTATTTTCCACTCAGTATTATCTATTTCTAAGTCCATCTTGTTTTGCCTGTTGTCACAGATGAATTTTTGTTGAGAAGTTCATAAAGGAATTTGGATTTTTTATATTTCAATACATTGTATATGTTTGACATAATAAATGGATTTGCCAACTTTTTAAAACTTACCGGTATGTTTTTGGAAGACTTTTTAATCCAAGTCTTTATTGCATGAATGATGCTTGCATTTTCTAAGAAATTGATATTCACATTCGGATAAGTATCACAAAAAGTTTCATGGCTAAACAAAACTACCATCTTCTTCAATAATATCATTTATGTGTCTGATGTTACTGTCAAAGAGTTGTTTATTAAAAAAAGTTCTCCCACCAATATGAATCATATGATTATAAAATAGAGGTGTATCTAATCTGCAGTAGCATTTGATTCTGTACAAGCATTTTGTAGTTCAATCCAGAATTTGAATGCATCTATCCAAAAGTTGTTTTTCAAGGATTTCAAGAGTAGATTGATATATCCAGATTAATTTCATTGATGCTATGAAAGATTTTAGATTAATCATCTTTAGACCTCCATCTTCATATTTCTTAACAAGGACATCCTTTTTTACTCCATGAGTTGAACCATCGAGTAATTTTAATGATTATGGAATATAGCGCGACGAACTGAAAAAAAAGCATACTCTTAAGAAATTTTAAAAAATCATGACGGTATGAACTGAAACTTTTCATACCGACATACTTTTTCTAATTTCCTTCTTTCTCATGTATTTTCAAAAGTGAAATTTATGATAATTACATTTTATTTCATTTCTGTCGGAATTCCCAGCCGTTACAATAGTACTCAAAAGTATCAAGATTCATCAGCGCATTGTTCGCAACTGCAGCGCATTCATGAGTAAATTGCTATCATTACAATTTGTAAACAAATCAAAGGCGAAATCGAATCTGAAAATAAAGAATTGGTGTTTAATCTTGTGTATGCATTACCTTGTCCCAATTTCGAATGTCTGTGAAAACAGTTCTGGTCTCGTCAATGAGCGCAGCCAAAGGTCCGGTCTTACTATTCATTTCACACAGCGTTACACTACTCCAGTAATTGACTGACAGACACCTTTTACGGAACAGACATTCTTCAATGCAATCAATGAGAGTGACCGTCTGAGCCACATCGATCAAAGCATTTCCGAGTCGTTTGCCATATTGTAGATGGAGAGTATCCCCGTTCAGTCGATCAAACGACAGACACAATAAAAGCAGGGCTATATGTACCATGGGCACGGTGATACTTTTGATAAAAATACCAGGCTCATATAACAAGTCCTGTTAACTAGCGTGTTTTAAGTCTCTACTAGTTTTCCTTCTTACAGATTTGCAACACAACCCGTGAAGAAAATGTAATCTCCAATATAATTTTCATGATCAGTTTTTACCCTAAAGTGTTTCAACGATGTGCAATCAATGAAATATTCGCAACGGAGACACATTAAATATTTAACAACAGAAAGGGCAATACATGAATTACAAATGTATCAACCTGTCCTTTCATGTAGAGAGACTCGTATCAATGCTTCGATATCATGTTCTTTGCGCACAATTAAACATTGTGAATATTATGTATTGTAATATTCATGCATTTATACTGTGCATTTATCAATAGTTAACCGATGCTGTTTCAATTTTCTCATTCTATATATACATCATGAGTATATAAAGAAACATAATTAGACATAAATAGACATAAAGGCCTAGAAATGATTTATAAATAGATACAAGGAAAATTTCAAAATATAGTGTGCCATTGTGATGTCACTGTAGATACCTGTTTAGTGTCTCATTGTAATGTCACTGTTTCTGTTTAGTGTGTCATTGTGATGTCACTGTTTCTGTTTAGTGTGTCATTGTGATGTTTCTGTTTAGTGTGTCATTGTGATGTCACTGTTATTGGTTAGTGTGGCATTGTGATTTCAGTATTATTGTTTAGTGTGCCATTATGATGTCACTGTTATTGTTTAGTGTGTCATTGTGATGTCACTGTTATTGGTTAGTGTGACATTGTGATGTCACTGTTATTGGTTAGTGTGACATTGTGATGTCACTGTTATTGGTTAGTGTGTCATTGTGATGTCACCATTATTGTTTAGTGTGCCATTGTGATGTCACTGTTATTGGTTAGTGTGTCATTGTGATGTCACTGTTATTGGTTAGTGTGACATTGTGATGTCACTGTTATTGGTTAGTGTGTCATTGTGATGTCACTGTTATTGGTTAGTGTGTCATTATGATGTCACTGTTATTGGTTAGTGTGTCATTGTGATGTCACTGTTATTGGTTAGTGTGTCATTGTGATGTCACTGTTTCTGTTTAGTGTGCCATTGTGATGTCACTGTTATTGGTTAGTGTGTCATTGTGATGTCACTGTTATTGGTTAGTGTGTCATTGTGATGTCACTGTTATTGGTTAGTGTGTCATTGTGATGTCACTGTTATTGGTTAGTGTGTCATTGTGATGTCACTGTTATTGGTTAGTGTGTCATTGTGATGTCACTGTTATTGTTTAGTGTGTCATTGTGATGTCACTGTTATTGTTTAGTGTGCCATTGTAATGTCACTGTTACTTGTTAATGCGGCATTGTGAAGTAACCCTCACGGGCGTAGCTAGCACTGTTTTGATTTGTAGGCATTAGGTTTCACGGGACAAGAAGCACCGAAAGGAGTACATGTAGGCGATGTAGGGGTCCCCCCTTACCGCTAAAGGGAGGGGGGGGGGGTAGTAACAAATTTCTATTTTTAGAAAAATAAGAACAGGTTTACATTAATTTTCGCATCAAATTAATTAAAATAGGTACAAATCATCGTACATTTTTATAGATTTGAGACTGTTTCGTTGGAGGAATTTATTTTAATGTGTTTCACAAATCGGGAGAGCATATTTGAACTAAAATGTAGACCAGCTGAGGCTTGACACATTAATTGGCATTTGATCATAAGAGTTTATATACAGATATCAGTAGTATGATAGGAAATGCTTGTAAATATTAAATATAATTTACATCTATACTTTGGGATACATGCCTACTAACATTCCCTCTTTCTTTATAATGATTCTGTTACTTTATGTACATGTGTAGATCGCAGAGATCGGTCGAGGCCTGGATGTTTGTTGAATGAATTATGGTTTGTGTTATCTTCATCAGTTTCATTTTGAGTAATTATTGCCATTCAACATAGCAGTTTTAATCATTCAATCAATAAAAATAGTCCCAATCTCCTATTTTCTGTTCATTCTGAACCAAATACTTTTTTTTTACAACATTTAAAAAAAAAGAATCTTGTCTAATGTTCACACACCCACGTGGCATTGTGATGTCACTGTTATTGTTTAGTGTGCCATTGTGATGTCACTGCTTTTGTTTAGTGTGTTTTTGTGACATCACTGTTATTGTTTAGTGTGGCATTGATATGTCAATGTTATTGTTTAGTGTGTCATTGGGATGTCACTGTTATTGTTTAATGTGTCATTGTGATGTCACTGTTATTGTTTAGTGTGTCATTGTGATGTCACTGCTATTGTTTAGTGTGTCATTGTGATGTCACTGTTTCTGTTTATAACGTTATTGTGATGTCACTGTTTCTGTTTAATGTGTAATTGTGATGTCAATGTTATTGTTTAATGTGCCAATGGGTGTCACGTTTATTGTTTGTGTCATTGTAATGTATTTAGAGCTGCCATCTAATAGAATAATCCATATCTTAAAGTTTTCATGGAAAAGTCATGTTCGAATATAGATATTTAAGCATTCAATGACGTTTATGCCTGTTTCACACCCATATTATGTACAGTTCCTAAACGTTCTTCTTTTCCATTTGAACGGTGAACGCACGGTGAGCGAACGGTGAACAAACACAGAGCGAAAGGTAAACGAACGCAAAGCGAACGATGAATGCAAAATGGTCTATCTATTAGAAATCTTTCGGATTTTCCCCTTGGATTGAAAGTATTTCATAATCAGGTAAGAAATAGAATATGTATATTTAATGAATAAATAAATAATAAGATAAACCGGAATCCAGACGTTCTACAGTTCTGAGGATATTCAGTCTAAACAAAGCATAGTATATTTTTGTTTAAGTACTGATTCGAACGTATAGTTCTCATGAAATAATGGTGAAGTTTACAGGATTGATACTTAATATTGTTCATGCAGCAATCATACAAAATCAAAAGCAGATATATATGTACATCGTGTACAGTATTACATGTACAGATACATATGTACATCGTGTACAGTATTGCATGTACAGATATATATGTACATCGTGTACAGTATTGCATGTACAGTTACATATGTACATCGTGTACAGTATTACATGTACAGATACATATGTACATCGTATTTAATTTTTTAATGCATTAGCATATACATATACATGCACTTACACTCCTACGTACAGGTTCCTTTTTCATTTTATCCTCGCTACGAAGATCGACCCTTTAACTTTGATGTTTCAAATGGCAGTGCAAAGACAAAAGACTGAACGTTGAACGAACGGTGAAAGCTTTGTGAACGGTGAGCGCACGGTGAACGCTAAATTGTGAACAGAGAGAGAGAGAGAGAGAGAGAGAGAGAGAGAGAGAGAGAGAGAGAGAGAGACAGACAGACAGACAGACATAGAGAGAGAGAGAGAGAGAGAGAGCACGGTGAACGCAAGGAGAGCGCACGATGAACGCTAAACTGTGAACAGAGAGAGAGCACGGTGAACGCTAAACTGTGAACTGAGAGAGCACGGTGAACTCACGGCAAGCGCACGGTGAACGCTGAACTGTGAACAGAGAGAGCACGGTGAACGCACGGAGAGCGCACGATGAACGCTAAACTGTGAACAGAGAGAGCACGGTGAACGCACAGAGAGCGCACGGTGAACGCTAAACTGTGAAAAGAGAGAGCACGGTGAACGCACGGCGAGCGCACGATGAACGCTAAACTGTGAACAGAGAGAGCACGGTGAACGCACGGAGAGCGCACGGTGAACGCTAAACTGTGAACTGAGAGAGCACGGAGAGCGCACGGTGAACGCTAAACTGTGAACAGAGAGAGCACGGTGAACGCACGGAGAGCTCACGATGAACGCTAAACTTTGAATAGAGAGAGCACGGTGAACGCACGGAGAACGCACGGTGAACGCTAAACTGTGAACAGAGAGCACGGTGAACGCTAAACTGTGAACAGAGAGAGCACGGTGAACGCACGGCGAGCGCACGGTGAACGCTAAACTTTGAATAGAGAGAGAGCACGGTGAACGCACGGAGAGCGCACTGTGAACGCTAAACTGTGAACAGAGAGCACGGTGAACGCTAAACTGTGAACAGAGAGAGCACGGTGAACGCACGGCGAGCGCACGGTGAACGCTAAACTTTGAATAGAGAGAGAGCACGGTGAACGCACGGAGAGCACACGGTGAACGCTAAACTGTGAACAGAGAGAGAGAGAGCACGGTAAGCGAACGGAAAAGTTGTAAAGTAGAACGTTTCAGGAACTGTATTGATGTGTAAACGAATATTTGTAAACATCGCGATATGAAAATTGTGTTATCAGCACTAAAATGTTAAATGAATAAGAAATATGCACATAAAAACACGCCATTGAAATTTTTATATTTGCATTATATTTACAAATGATTTTATGAGAAATGATGTTATTATTGATGATGGAAAAATTGCACTTCATTAAACCATACAGCGATGAGTTATAAGACATATTTGAACTAAAGATTTATATATTACTCCGCCGGATCAAAGAGTTTCTGGTACCCCGGATGAAGTATGAATTGGAGGCCCTCTGAGAAAGTCTTTCTGTTATAAGTTTAATCTTATACCAAATTCATCATGAAACTAACAAAAAATTATTCTTGTTGTTTGATTAGAAGTATAAAACTTAATTCAACCATTGATAGATATAATTAGTTGTAAGCAAATATGACCATTTCTTTACAATTTTGGTTTTAAACTTTTACGTGAGAAGTTACCTCCAATAATGCTGTGCAAGGCACACGAAAAATTTAATATCTAATGAATACAGACAACACATACGCCATTTAAAAAATTGGTATTAGACCCGAGATTCTGAATCAGTTCATCGCCAGAATCTTATACTAAAATTAATTTCCCAGCAGGTATATACATACATTAGTATGACAACTTTTATCATTTTTTTTTCTATAGATATTATTCTAAAGCAACAACGCATTGATATTTTAAGCGGGGTATGTTCCCTTATTACTTATTCCCGACTTTTGTACTGCAAACACCGAATTCAATTTATGAAGTTTAAAATCTGAAAGTTTTCACACACAGCCGACTTTAAATCAACTATTTCTCCCAAAACACCCTGTCTTTGAAATGTCACATCTCATGCATGTATTTCGCATTCAAAATTTCTTAATAGAATTTAAAAAAGAAAATTTGAATCAGCAGGTAAAATTTTGTGACTAGCACTTTGTGACCTTCTATTTGTTATCTTCATCAGTATATAAGCATGAAAAAATTCATATCAAACCACTGTTGAAATTCGACGTCTGCTTAACATGAAGTGTTGGGTTTTCATTTGTTTGCTAGGCATTGCCACCACATCAGCTAAACCTTACCATCATCAGCTGAGATCAGACGAGAATGAAAGTAACAGCAAAGAATCAGGGGTGTGTATACTTTTAATAGAATTATCAGTGATATCATCATTCTTAGCTTAATCAAATCATATGCAACCGTTTATAGTTTACAGTTGAATTGTGACGGTAGAACAATCCAAACAAATTTATTGAGCTATAATTACATATGTAGAACAATGTTCCGTGAATGCTAGCACCAGTAGTAAAATAGATGAACTATTCAAATTTAAACAGCGTTATCAACAACAACAAAAATCAGGGTAAAACGAAAAGACCTATAGTGGAGAACCATTTTCAAGAAAAGTCACATTGCTACCTATACCTGGTTTTCATATGTTCATTTCGAACATATAATTTATTATGTACAATGTTGATATTAACCTTCGAAACACCATTTCCCCCTTAAAACACCGATTATGACATGCATTTTGGCTTTAAAGTCCTTCAAGACAGACCTCCCCTTAAGATTAAAAAAAAAAAAAATTTGATAGGTTACAAACTTAGGAACAATTTACAATAGTTTTTTTAAGGACATCCCTGCCTTGGAGTCGATTAATGAAAAATTGACAAAAAATTCGGGGAAACTGTTCTCGAAAACCTGGTTCATATTTACAGGGGTGTTACTTGTGCTTAGAATAGCTCAGTCAGCTGCACCAGTGGCAGTATATGCAGCGATTGAGTTTTTGTTTTTTTTAAATAATGGTTCGAATCCGCCTCACTCCACATTTTTTCAACATTTTTTTCGTATCTATTATAAATATATGTATATTTGTCTTCAACAATGTAGTTTAAACGTATATCTATTCTTTATATAAAAGGAATTAAAGAGAACGCAAATGTGAATTTTCTGCATACAAATGCAGTTAAGCGGAAACATCCTCGCCGTGGTTGAATTCATTTCACGGACAATGATCATTCATTCTGCGATATAGGGTACACTGTACTCAAGTTCGACGATAAAACAAAAAATGAAGTCAAATTCTACTCTGTATTCTACATGTAATATATTCATACATAATCTATCTATATCACAACCAAAGTTCATCCCGAAATTTCGTATAATATAAAAGACATACTAAAATTAATTATTATTTTCTAAAACCTGAGTCCTGGTACTGTACCACTAAACAGAATGTTTGTGAATTGCAACAAGCAATTATATACATAATGTGCAACATTAGAAATCTTGTTAAGTTGAATTTCTTACATCAATTCATAAACTGAAGTTAGTAATAGCTTCAAGTGAGTTTTTATATATAGTTATAATTCCAATGTTATTTATTACAATTGTTTTGATTGGACAAAAATAAAGCTGAACAAGAGTTTATACATCAATAAATCCGAAAACGCGATGTATTCATACAAGCCTGAAAACAAATAACATAGTGCGGGGAAACTATTCAAATTTTTGTAATTGTTAATAAAGTGAATGAATTGGAATTATAAGAATCAAACATTCTTTTTGAAGAATTTATCGATGTGTAAACTCCGGACATTTTACTCACAAACTTAACATAAAAGTGCTTCGCACTTTTATTCAGTTTGTGAGTAAAATGTCCGGAGTTTACACATCGATAAATTCTTCAAAAAGAATGTTTAATCCTATATTTTAAAAAATCAAACAAATTTTTTAACACAGGTACATCTATCTTTGAAACTAATCACAAGCATTCTAACAGCATTGATAATGTCGCAATTTTTAGGGTAGATGTGATAACTGTGGTTACATGTAAACTTTGCACCGGCCATTTTTGTTTTAATTTTTCATTAGCAGATTATTGTTATTTTAGGAACAGGGAGAGGTAGATATTAATAAATGCCTTCAACCCTCTGTACCTGGAGGCAGTCCTCCGCCAGGATGTCCATCCCAACCTCCACCCAAGCACAAACCATCACCACCGCCCGAATGTCCACCAACACCGCCTCCAGGTGAAGAAGGAAAGTATCCACCACCACCACCAGGATGTCCACAACCAACGCCACAACAAGATCGCAGACAAAATGGAAACAGTCAATCACAAAAGGACAAACCATCACCACCGCCCGAATGTCCACCAACACCGCCTCCAGGTGAAGAAGGAAAGTATCCACCACCAGGATGTCCACAACCAACGCCACAACAAGATCGCAGACAAAATGGAAACGGTCAATCACAAAAGGACAAACCATCACCTACGCCACAACAGCAGCAGCAAAATCGTCAACGAGAGATCAATGGTTTTCTCAATGCTCTTGAAAGAATACTTATTGATGACGAATAGATAAGACTATCTCGTTGCCAATGCGAGAAGTCTCCGACACTGATGACCAATTTCTAGTATACTGTGTATTAAAGTTTGTTTTCTACATCATATATATTACCTATTTACTCCTTTTTGTGAATTCCATTTCGTTCTTTTTTTCCACACTGAATTTGAGAAATGCTGTATATTTTGTTTCCCTCTTAATAAAAGCTCTCTGCCCTGAAAATCCTCTTTCGTTGTATTCTTCGTATTCTTATAATAAAAACGAATAGATGAAAGAACTAACCATGCAACAATATTGATTCCGATCCGAATGATTTCTGTACCCCCATGGGGTGGTACAAAATTCCAAAATTGATCTTTATGCTTCTGTTGCCAACACTGACCTGTATATGCATGAGGTGATATGACTTTCTATTTACCCATGGTCAGAAAGTGTAAGTCTATGTAGAATTAGATAATATGATATAGATATTGTGTTTGTGAAATACTACACCCACGATCGTGATCGTGATCGAGTTTAATTGTGGCAAGTTTTAACGTGATATTTAAGAAATAGATTTGAAAAATACATGAAAAATATGCCGGAGTGATGCGTTGCAGTTTCAAAAGTAAAAATAATTTCTTATATTTACATTCTAAACAGCTGCAGAACTGTAGCTTTCTGAGAAAATATTGGAACAGATCAGAGAGCTACAGATCCACCCCTTCTAAAAACCTTTGATTTACGGCGTACAAAAAATTGCGCACGGTTGAGGCCTCACATCATTGTATTATTGTATTGCTGTTTCATAAATTTAATATCAAACAAATTCTTAACATATCTTCCTACTATACTTGTGTCCAAACATACCTTCAAATATTAATTAAAGCCCAATACGACCCGAAACTCACAGCTTCAATTGATTTCGTTTCTTGACGTAGCCATGTTAGGTAGCCGGTCCTGTTGCTATTGGTAACGATTCATAACATTCGTTACAAGTTATGTATTCGGTCTTCATTCATCATAAATACGAATAATTAATAGAAATTAAAAGATATAGTTAATCTTAAGGTGAAATATGCTCTTGATTATTGAAAATGCTACAAAAGCCGAGTCTGGTCCCTTACGCTCGTGTGACAGGGATGGGGACCGAACCAGATTAATCAAAGCCGTGTATTAAACGTGAGTTTACCTATTTGAATAAACACCATTTAACCCAAACTGGGATGATTCATTATCAAAAATGTTAGTAAAACATTTATGGGAATGTTAGTTCACATCTAGACATTATTGTGTAAGTATGGAAATGAACCGGGATTCGAATTGACTGGCAACCTAACATGGCTGCGTCAACGAACAAAATCATTAAAAGCTGTGAATTTTCGGGTCGTATATTTAAATATGAATGAATATTTAAAGGTATGTTTGGACACAGTATGTAAGGACTGTTTTGATATTGAATTTATGAGACAGCAATACAAGAATACAATGATATAAATCTTCAACCGTGCGCATATTTTTAAAAATAATTTTTTATTGCGCATTTTTTTTTTTTGCGCCGTAAATCGAAGGTTTTTATAAGGGGTGGGACCTGTAGCTCTCTGATCTGTCCCAATATTTTCTCAGAGAGCTATAGTTCTGCAGCTACATTCTATCCGACATTGCATTCATTGGGTAATGAAATGTATACCATTACAATTGGTAACGATATCTAAGGCAAAGACTTTTGAAATGTAATTATATTTAATATGATGAACTGACAATCTTGGTCACATGGTTCTGACGTTTATCTTTCATTAGTTTCAATTATTTATAATAATAATGACATCGAACAAGTCTTCCGTTCGTTTTGAAATGATGTGATCAAAGTTTCCCACATAATTCCCCTTAAACCACTAATTACGTGTGATCAATTATCGTGTATCAGCAATATCAACCAAATGCCAAATAGTTTTCGTCTAAGAGATAGAGAGCAGCTAAGTTTCCTATATCATTGATATATATATATATATATATATATATATATATATATATATATATATATATATATATATATCTTATTGCGTAATCAATGATTATATTGCAAATGTGTTGTTTATAATGGTAGTTTTGTCCTGTGCTACAATTTAAGGGCAAAATTATGAATGTAAGTGGTTTCTTCTCGTCAAACGCAATAATCGAAAACATAATGCCCTACATGAATGCCAAGCAGAAAAACTTCTATATTGTAAACAATGGCCTAATTCTTTAACATTACCAGGTAGTGTACAACCTAATTTTGATAATATGTTTTAACTTTAAAGTTATAACTTTCCAGAACAGTCCCGGACCATTCGATATCTGACATCATGGACAGTTTTCGACTTATTACTAACTCTCAATATCTGTGTCATCACAAAACGCGTTCAACCAAAATAAAAAAAAAACTTTCTTGTGTTCCAGCGTGTGTTTGTACATATCAGTAACTGTTAATGAATTATTACAAAAAGTCATGAAAGTGACTTCTATAATCATGGAAAAATCAAGAGTTTATTGTTCAGCTGTTGATCTTAAAAAGATCTTTTTATCGACCTTTATTCCCATAAAAACTTTTAACCCCATATTGTGGCCCCAATCTAGCCCCAAAGCATCACAACATAACTGAAAACTGAATTCACACAACACAGATATACCCCAACACCAATATGACTACTATAGACTGAGGTCATGATGTCATAGTTCATGGTATTATATGAAAGACCTTGCCATAAGAAATCTATATACAAAATATCAAACCTCTATCTGAAGTAAATCAAGAGATATTGAATAGGTCAGATTTCAATCAAAACTAGGTCAAACTTTCAGGTCAAGGTCATAAGATCAAACACCAAAGTATATCAAGTTCTTACCATAAATAATTTGTATACAAAATATAAAAGTTCTACCTCAACTACTTCAGGAGATATTGATTAGGTCAAGCTTTTTAAGAAAGTAGATCAAGGTCAAAAGATCAAATTCGACTGTATCACAAGAATTGTATAAAAAAAAAATCTATATACAAAATATAATACCCCTACTTTAAATAAATCTGAAAATATTCAATAAATGACGTTTTCTTAAAAGTATCATGTCAAATCCCAATATCACAAGGTCAACGATAATAGTATGAAATAAAAATTCTGTAGGCAAAATATGAAAGATCTACCTTAGATAGTTCAAGAGACATTGAATAGGTCAGGATTGAAAAAGTAGGTCCAATTGTAAGGTCAATGTCACAAGGTCAAACTTCACAAAATAACAAAGTTTTGCCATAAAGAACTTTTATATAAATCATGAAATAGTTCAGTGGAAATTGAATACGTTAGTTTTTTTTTAAGTATGTCAAACTCCAAGGTCAAAAGATTAAACACCATTGTGGACAAAGTCTTGTCATATAGAATCTATATACAAAATATGAAAGCCCCACTTCAAGGAGTTCTAGATATATTTAATAGGTTGTGTGTTCTTAAAAGTTGGTCAAACTCAATGTACAAGGTAAATGGTCATGTTATGAAATAAAAGGTCTTGCCGTAAGAAATATATATATATATATATATATATATATATATATATATATATATATATATATATATATATATATAAGATATGAAAGATATCCCTTAAATAGTTCAGGACACATTGTATAGGTAAGATATTTCTGAAAAGTAGATCAAACTTCCAAGTCAAGGTCATAGAATTACACACCATTGCATCACATAAAAAGTCTTTTCATAAAGAATGTATATACAAAATATGAAAGTCCTAGCTTTGATAGTTCAAGAAATATTTCCAAAGACTCTTTTCCTGTATTAGCATGAAAGGTGAAGATAACGAACAGTGATCAATCTCATAACTCCTATAAGCAATACAAAATAGATAGTTGGGCAAACACGGACCCCTGGACACACCAGAGGTGGGATCATGTGCCTAGGAGAAGTAAGTATCACCCGTCGACCGGTCACACCCGCTGTGAGCCCTATATAACACTTTGATACCCTATTTTGGCTCCATCCTACCTCCGGGGACCATGAATTGCACAAACCTGGATCTACTCTATGCCAAGTTTTCATGTAAATTGTCAATTTTTTTTTTGGCCCAGTGATTCTTCAGAGGATTTTCTAAAGATTATCCTCATATATTCACATGTAAAACTTTGATCCCCTATTATGGCCCGATCCTACCCCAGGGACCATGCTTTTAACAAACTTGAATCTCCAGTATGTTAGGAAGCTTTCATGTAAAGAACTTTTCTCGAGAAGATTTGTAGATGATCCACCCTATTTTTACATTTTCGTAATTATCTACCCTTTGAAGGGGGCATGTGAATCCCCATCACCCAAGGATGATGCCGGCTATTTTTTTTTTAATTTAAGGTAAGTCGTGGTATCTTGTTTAGAAAAATGTACTAAACGATAAAAGAAGCAATAATTTCTTAATTTCTTCCACTCCCGGAGAAATAAATGACAAAATCTTTTGATTTCTTAAATTACTTTATTGGGAGAACTTAATTTTTTCCCAAAACCCTTAAAATTTGCGTCATTTTACTATTTTCACCTTATTAAAGATGATAGAAAATAGTAGAAATGACTTAAATAGGAGACATATTTCAAGCCCCGTAAAACCCAGGAGATTCCGGAGGCTTCGCCCCCTGGGTCCCCACCGGGGCGAAGCCCTGGACCCAATGGGGGCCTCAGGGCGGCCCCCAGCCTCATAAAGTGGCGCCCCCGTAACCGCAATTCCTGGATCCGCCTCTGCCAGTGGTTCTGGAGAAGATGAAAATGTGAAAAGTTTACGGACAGACAGACAGGCGGGCGGACGGTAAACAACAGGTGGTCAGAAAAATTCACTTGATCTTCCAGTACAGGTGAGCTAAAAGTTAAAATTGGTCTTCCGTTGGAAACTGGGAAACCTTAATAATGAAAATAATGTTCTCCAATTTCCAATAGCTGGAAAATAAACTGAACTTGTAGTAGCCCCCCTCCCCTCCCCCCCCCCACTTTTTTTTTTTTTTTTTTTTTTTTTTTTTTTTTATACATGTACATGTATTGAGACCATAGAAAATAAAACCTAGAGCGGTACTTTTGCCAACCGTCAAAGTCCTAAGCCGTGGGGGAAGGGGATTTTACTAGCCAAAGGTGACGAGCCACGGTGGAAGATGAGGGAGGGTGTGTGGGTTGTTGACCCTTTTCACTACATGGGATCAATTTATCAGTTCAAAGTTCACATTCTTACATTTCCACTACCATTCACTACTGCTATAAAAATTAAAAAGTGGAAAAGGTGTCAGCCAATCTATTTCATTTCAGGTCACATGTGAAAATAACTAACTTTGCATGTAAAAATAACGGAAAATGTACCTTGTCAAAAAATGGGAAGGGGAGAGTCCCCCCCCCCCCTAACCCTTGCTACATGCTCAAGAGTGATGTTACTATTTATTCACAACTGAATTATGTAAATTTCAAAACCTGTTTATGTCATACACTTTTATGAAAAGACCCCCCCCCCCCCCCAACACGAGGAAAGAGGTTTCATTATTTTGTACATGTATTAAACCACTTGATCGCGATCTTCCTTCAATGAGTAAATCAAGAATATTCTTTAGAATAGTTGTTTTCAAACAATTCTACAAACAACTAGATCACTTTATAACTACGAACAAAAAAAACGTCTATCCGAAAGAACAACATCTGTGACTTTGGTCTAACCATTTGTCTATTAGAGGCAAGTCGGTAAAAGTTAGAACCAGGACCCGCAAATCTCCGGAACGCGCGGCTGACTCAGACCGCCTTTTGAAGTAATTATTTAGAGTTTTTAAACGATACATAAACAATCTGAAAAGGTATGCTAAATAGGCAAATATTAGGGTACTAAGCCTCCTGATCTACTACTGTATTGACTGGTGGGTTTACGTGACTCATAGTATCCAATTTTACAGATGGTTTGATATTGTTTAAATACGTAAGAATTCAGAAGTTGCCTACATTTAAAAACAGTAATTTCCAAAGTCTTGTCCGTGCCACGAGACGAAGACTTCATCACCAGCTTGCCTCCATATGGCCTGTGTTCGAAGGTAAGACAGATTTGTTTTCTTTTCCCATAATGCACAATCTGACTCTTGTAACGGTAAAAAGCACGACGTGTTATGTACCATGTATATTTATGTTAAAACCTCACTGATTATCCAAGGCAACATAGCAGCTTTGTTTGTTTCCAAATATCATAACAGAAAACATGTTGAAGTGTAAAAGGTTGTCATTTATTTAAATGACGAGAAAATGTAAATCATAAAATAATAAAAGAATTGGCTGGGAGACAAACCAGCATCAAAGATATTGTTGACATATAAACTGTTTCTTGACTAGAAATGCAGGTCAATAAATTATTACACAACAGTGGTCTCCCAGCCACAATATTTTTACAAAACACAGATGTGATAATGCTATAGAATATATATGTATATTTAAGAGATGCTATTGAGTTGTTTTAAAACATAAGGTACCTGTAGGTCAGATACTAATATGGTCCTCGATTCCAAACTTAAAAATCACAATAAAGTTAGATAAATTAAAATGTTACAGTCATACTGATTAAAACCAACTTTTGTTATACCTATTTAGAACAGATACATCTCTGATTTTGATGAATATGAATAACAAAATTCACAATTTTCATAATTGTAACAATTTTCCACTAATTTTAGAACACCGTGGACGCGTTTGTTTACCTATACTGATTTTATACTGACACTGTAACTTAGTGCGTATATATTCACCTCTTTTTCCTTAATAAAATGAGGACATTTAGAATTTCGGTCCGGAGTACAATATTCGTATTTATTGATATTCGTCTATTACGATTACACGCTAGTTCAATATGCGACGTAAGCCCCGCCCACTTCATTACCACATTCTGCTTAAACATTTCTATATTCTAAGAACTAAAGGCAGTTTTTCGACGCGAAGAAAAAGAAATCAATTATTTCTCTTTTTCCAATTTTGTTTCAAAATGGGCAGGCTTGATTAGCCGTGAATTCCAAGAAAATTTATTCACTATTTCGATTGATTCGTAAAAGAAATGTTCTAAGATTTTCAAATAGAACTGAGTAAATGTAAGTAAAGCGTAACATAACATTCCCACTTTAGTCCCTTGGTATCAGATCTAAGATTCTCATTTCATTTTAGTTTTAAATCTAGGCCTTATACCACCCAAACATAAATTCATTATGAATTAAGATTATAATTAGTCTAGATCTGAAAATAAATGAATTCTGAAAAAAGTCTACACCAAACTGTCTGCATGTATGTATAATTAAATAGGTATATTTTTTTTTCAAAGATGTTTCCTCCATTAATCAAAATTACCTGCCAATTTACTTAATTAACTGTCTGTCTGAAAAACAAAACGATAGCATTTAATTCGTTTCCAATATGTGCATTGTGCACCTGTTAAGGATTCATGAAATTTGCCCATTTACATTTTAAGAAAGTTTCATAAGAAAAAAAAAAAAAAAGGCCTTCACAACAGTAAGTGCAGTCTGATTCATGACATTGGAATATTGTACACTGTCACATTTACATTTCGAAAAAAAAAAGTAAGAAAATATATGTTCAAACGAAAGTGTCCTTCGAATTGTAAAACGACTTGATCCGTCAAAACTAAGTTTAATATTTGTTTATATTGCACGAAAACACTTCAAGACACCGATGTATAGCGTGTACTATTTTCTTCTGTGTGTTTTATCTAAATATCATGACAGTTATCCTACAAATGAAGCGGTAGGATGCTATTGTGCGGAGGAACAATCGTGCCATCGGGGCGTGTTAACATTAATGCCTTTGTGTTACAGTCTGCGTTGTCGAACAAAGGCGCGTCAGCATTGAGTCCGCCCCTCTATTTGTTTTTAATATGTTCATGAGCTCCTAATTTGATCTAACTGCCACTTAATCCGAACCCGAAGCAAGATTATGTATGTAAACATCTTCGATTTCGGAATGTCTTTTTCGGTATTTGCGCAGGCCCATAGAGCCGTCTATTTGAAGAAAAAATTACGAACCCGAGACATTTGTCATATTTGTACTGCGGAGGTTACTAACGGACCTGTAACATTTATACATGGATCAGATAAGGCAATCTATATTTCCATTTTTTGCGCAAAGATTTGCTAATGCACATTTTCATGGGTAAGTATGATAAAATTGTGTATATTTCTCTTAATAACCATTTTCTTCATTTCTTTTTTCTTCTTCTATTGATGAATGCATTGAAATGAATTTATCTAATAAAAACAAATGTTCAACATATAGCGCATTGATTCCCCTTTATTGATTTATTTGGAATAGCTTTATAATGGACTGAAAATGAACTGAATACATAATTTTTAATTTCCCCTCACATATGACGTTAAAAAATGCATATGAAAATATTTGTATTTTTTTGGTAATTATTTAATCTTCAATCGAGGTAACAGAATTATGATGCTTTGATGGATACTAAAAAATGAATAAATCGTTTTCTTCCTTTTTTCAGAATTCCTGTGGAGAGGTTTACGGTTGGGGGTCATGGGTTTCCCTTCTCCGCCCCCATGTTTCTCGCGCCGCAACACCATGCCCCAGTCCCGCAGTCAGCGAATTCCCCTATGATGGCTCCCCCCTATCACGTTCGTTTGGCGCCCCCTATGGGAGTTCCCACGTACAACTTTTCTCAGGCGGAAGTGGACAGTTTGCTTTACGGGTATTCAAAGACCCGGGATGACAAGTGTAGTGGACACGCCCTGTCTTGCTTACGAATCGGGGATCTCTCGCACGGTCAGTATGCAAATCGTAATAGAGAGGGTAAAGGGACAACATTCAAAACAAAATGCTACTTTAAAAACATAATCGGGAACATCGGGAATAAATATTATAAATCCTTTTACTTGAAATTTGCTTTAGATAATAATTTTTTATTTTATCTCTTAAGATTAAAAAAATTATACCCTTTATTATGCTGTTTAGTTTAAAGAAATACATTGTGAATTTTTCGTTGTAATCTTGAAATTAATATTACTGAATCAAACTTTCTTAAATTGGTAAAGATATGTAACAGTTTTTATCTGAATTTAATATATTTGAATTTACATTGTCTAAAATAAGATGATATTTGGTGAAATGTAAAATATTAAAAAGAATACGAAAAAAGTCGGAGAGGTGCAGATTCTTTGAAAATGATATTATGTTCAGAAAATGAATCAGTTCAACTCTCTGTGAATTGAGAATGACATTACAACAACTGTGACGTATATTTTTGGCCTATTTTAAACATTATAAATTCAAGTTCACGTTAATGATCAGAATCGTAATTTATCATTGCCGGTCAAAAAGCGTAAGCTCACTCCGCTCAAAATCAGTATAGCTCATCCCTGTCAAAACGCGTAAGCTCACTCCGCTCAAAATGAGTAATCTCACTCCGCTCAAAACGAATGCAACTCCCCCTCTCAAAACAAATACACTTCAAACGATATAAAATTATAGCAACGTATTGTTTTTAATAATTAGATACTAATATTATCGAAAGGATTATTTTCAACATATCATATCGTATACACGTACAAAAGAGATTTTGTATACATGTTCATTGCGAGTTTTATGGGTCATCTATCTTAAAGCGATAAGTACTGATTTAACCATTTTCTTAAAGTTGGGGAAAATGTTCCCCCAAAAATTATTCATTATGGATATTGTAGATTTAGTGAATTTCTGCACTCTGTGACTGATGCTGTCAGCACCAATTTGTTAAGGGATGAAATTTGAATTATATCAATAACTGCTAAATACTGTACACATGTTGCTTTTCTTCAAATTTTCGTCGTTGTTTAAGTTAACCACATCGGACACTTTGCAATGATATTTGTCAATATTTGAAATGGATGATGATATCTTTATTTTTCTAAGTTTCAATTGTTTCAAAATCTGAACAGACCAGTCTTCTAGTATTGTGAAGGCAGATTTGCTTTTGAAATTTTGTTCTAAAATCATCACACAAATATATAATGACTAATCTTATGCAGGTGAAATCGTGGTATCTGAGATATATTTTTATGATTTATTATCATTTTTAGAGATATCACTTGATTGATTTACATGAGTATTTATTTACTAATTTTTAAAGG
>NC_079170.1:60858585-60928585 GCF_947568905.1 Ostrea edulis | reverse complement strand
GCACGGTAGAACACGATAGGAATGTCAAGAATAACGTTGCGGGTACTGTAATAGTCTGTAATAGTCTGTAGTAGTCTGTAATAGTCTGTAATAGTTTGTAATAGTCTGTAATAGTCTGTAATAGTCTGTAATAGTTTGTAATAGTCTGTAATAATCTGTAATTGTCTGTAGTAGTATGTAATAGTCTGTAATAGTTTGTAATAGTCTGTAATAGTTTGCAAATTCACTTATAGTGTGCAGTTATACCCGTGCTTTCTAAAGAAAGATCGGGTATAGTGTTGTTACCCTGGCCCGCCCGTCCCACTTTCTTCTTCCTCATACTTCTCTTTTACTATAAGAAGTAATAAATAAATCTTTATGAATATGATAGGTGGTGTCCTGTAGGTGTGGCTTTTTCGCTTTGAGGGGCAAATTAAATGGAAAACGACGAACAAAATACATGTACATATGGTATAATGTATGTTATGTGGTAACGATTGCGGCTTCTTGCTAGTTACACAAGTACGACCTAGAATATATTTGAAGGCAAACACTTGATTGCAGGTATTACTATCCTGTGACAGCATCTAGTTCCGTAATGTTATCTGCGAGTTGGGAAAGTCTAAATACACCGTTCTTTGACGCTAGCCAAAGGAAAAACGAGTTGTGTGGATGTCTTGCAGAAAAGATGATAACAGACAGTTGTTTGCTTCTGAAACATATGGGTACGGGGGTATACATCAAAGTCGGATTATAACAAACTAATGAAAAATCACATTTCCCTTTTTTGTTTTTGTATTTCATATTGGTGTAACTAATCAATTATGACCCGAAATTAAATGTAATTTATACATACTGGTGTTGGTGCACAAACCATGGTCTGAGGAGGTGCCCCCTCTCATTTGGGCTTTCTTCGCACCACCCAAACCCCATCAGAGTACCATGCAAGGGGATTTAGACATTGTGCACAATCAAGAACTCTGTCTGGCTTTCTTAAAGATCTGCCTTTCATATGCAGCCATCCATCTCAGCTGCGGACTTTTTGCTGGACAATATCGGTATTCACCTGAACATTTCTTCAGCAACTGATCACGCGTGTTAGTTTCTTATTTGCATCCATCTATATGTTAGGAATCATTGTGACACCTACACATACCAAATTTTTCATTAAGCACTCGACTACTCTTGACATGTATCCTAATATTATTTTAAACATTTTTACATCATATATGGAGTATTTCCATTTTTTAAAAAAAGAAAGTTGACCGAGCTTATGGTACAAAAATGTCCCATGCACCTAATGTAGGCAAACAATTTAGCCCAAACTTTGAATTATTTCTTATAACCATGTTACCATTAGAGCTCGCTTCGCGAGCGGCCTTTCGAACAGGTCGTTGCACTTGCTATCAAGTTACATATAGCAGGTTGACTTGTCAAATTGTGACAAGTTATCAATTTCAGATTTTTTCTCTCTATGCTTGTATGATTCTCTCTATGCATGCATGTTTCTGGTGTTGTATGATTGTTAATAAGTAATTTGACATTTATTTTCTAAACAACGTGGGATATCAGATGATATAATAAACTTTATGTAGTTTTTGTATATTTATAAAAGCCGTTCCCAGCTAACAGAGAATGTTAATATTATGAATAAAATTTCACTCATTAAAAAAAAAATCCTCATAGATATGTACAAAAGGCGTTGACTGTTTTCAGTATCTCCACAATTTTAGCATAATTCGATTTGGTGACATTCAAGTAATTAAAAGAGTTGTATATAAAAGGTGAAGATAACGAACAGTGATCAATCTCATAACTCCTATAAGCAATACAAAATAGATAGTTGAACAAACACGGACCCCTGGACACACCAGAGGTGGGATCAGGTGCCTGGGAGGAGTAAGCATCTCCTGTTTACCCGCCGTGAGCCCAATATTCTGATCAGGTAAACGGGGTTATCAGTAGTTAAAATCATTATCTATTTGGATAAAAAAGACGTGTATTTCTCAACCTCTAGGCTCTATAGCAATCTCTAGAGGATATTCAATGTTTTGTTGTTGGATATTGAATCTATTTCAGGAGTGACACAGGATTTTTTTTTATATTATCAAGAGTGCGACGAACGAGCAAAATTTAAAAAAAATCCTGTCTCACGAGTTGAAATAAATTCTATATCCAACAACAAAACATTGAATTTTCTGTTTATTACATTTTTTTTCAGCTGTCTCTGTTTTAACATTGATAAATTGAAATCATTAGCACCGCACAAAGACATAACGACGAAGCGAGAAATCGCCATCTTGATTCTTATGCACTTTATTGATCAAATTTGAAAACGCAAGGTAGAGTTTGCAACGGATCTTGATAACAGAAGATAAGTGTTAATCTACAACTACATCTGTGCACCTAATGTTTTCTTCTCAGCTTGAGTCGCTCCGACAGGAAGTACTGGAAAGTTTAAAATTTAAGCCTGACATCACAAAAATACGTCACGTACCCCAAACAAGAGGCCCATGGGCCACATCGCTCACCTGAGTCACCTTGGTCCATATCAGAAGAATTTTCATATATATTTTTGATTGTAAACCCGTAGTCCCTATTATGGCCCCACACCTACCCCTGGAGGCCATGGTTTTCGCACACTTGAATCTACACTATGTCAGAAAGCTTTCTTGCAAATGTGAACTTCTTTGGGCCAATGGTTCTTGAGAAGAAGATATTTAAAGATTTTCCCTATATGTTTGTATGTAAAACTTTGATCCCCTATTGTGGCCCCATCCTACCCCAGTGGGCCATGATTTTTGCACTATATCAGAAAGCTTTCATATAAATCTCAGCTTTTCTGGTTCAGTGATTCTTGGGAAGAAGATTTTTAAAGATTTTTCCTATATATTTGTATGTAAAACTTTGACCCCCTATTGTGACCCCACCCGACCCCCGGGGGCCATGATTTTAACAATTTAGAGTCTTCACTATATCAGGAAGCTTATATATAAATTTCAGCTTTTCTGGCTCAGTGGTTCTTGAGAAGAAAATTTTTAAAGATTTTTCCTATATATTTGTATGTAAAACTTTAATCCCCTATTGTGGCCCCATCCAACCCCCGGGGGCCATGGTTTTAACAATTTAGAATCTGCATTACCTAATAAAGCTTATCTATAAATTTTATCTTTTCTGGCACAGTGGTTCTTGAGAAGAATTTTTAATGACCCTACTCTAATTTTACATTTTCTTGATTATCTCCCCTTGGAACGTGGCCAAGCCCTTTATTTTACCAATTTAGAATTCCCTTTACCTACCGTAAGGATGTTTTGTGCCAACTTTGGTTGAAATTGGCCCAGTGGTGTTTGAGAAGAAATCAAAAATGTTAAAAGTTTACAGACGGACAGACAGACGGACAGACAGACGGACGGACGCCGGAATATGGGTGATCAGAATAGCTCACTTGAGCTTTTAGCTTAGGTGAGCTAAAAATAAATCCTATATAATTTGCAGTTTTTTGCTTTAAAAACGCGTTTAATCTACATTATTGTACATATATCACATGACTTCGAGGGTGTCATTCTAGAATATTTGCCATGAGATATCAGGAAAGTCCTGGGATGTTGTGTCTTCCAATTCCGCGGGCAGAGGGCGACAGACATGTAACATTCCAGGGTTTTCCTGTCACTGAGAGTAAAGAATCTGGTATAGTCGCCCGAGAAGTCATGCAATATATGTTATATAACGTTTTAAAAAAAGAACACCAAAGAGATTAATTTGTTAAGACATTTAGTATACATTTTTCGACACATGAATGAAATTTAATGCAAAATTTGACAAAAGTGAAAAAGACGGATCCAATGATAATGATAATGTACGTTAATGCTGTTATTAATATTCCAGCTGACGTTTCTAAAACTTGCTTTCTGCTCCAGCATTGTTCATAGCTTTTTTCTGTTTTTCTTTTTGGTTTCTATTCACTAGTGAAGATTGTTTCAAGTAGACTTTTCTATTTCCAGAAATCCTTATTTGTAAAAAAAAAAAAAAAAAAAAAAAAAAAAAAAAAAAGGGAGGGGGGGGGGGGGGGGGCGGGGCTTGGATAAAATTATCACACACAAAATATTGATAAATTTAAAAAAAAAAAAGATAATTTCAGGAACATAAGATTATTTACTTTCAATAAATGCTCTCCATCTTCTTTCCAGAAACAGGAGGAGTCGACGAGACATCCGGAGTTTTGAATTTCGAACCCGAGCTAATTGATATGCAGAATTTAATGCGCGCGAAGGATATAGTTGTTTTTGACGGGTAATGGGGAAATCTAATACAAAAAAGTTGTATAACTTACAATAGCATGCGGCATTGTCACCAATTGAATCCAAAACAGTAAAATGTCTGCAAATTCACAGTTGTCAATCGATATGATGTGACTTCATCAGGTACACTGTGTAAGGCATGATGACGCATTTTATGCTTTGATAGGCGGATCAAGCAATGCCCCAGTAAAAGTGAAAAACATGAAAAATCAACCATATATAACGTAAAATGAGGGTGATCTTCAGTACCGCGGACAAAAATAACAACACAGTGTGAAAATAACAACACAGTGTGAAAATAACAACACAGTGTGAAAATAACAACACAGTGTGAAAATAACAACACAGTGTGAAAATAACAACACAGTGTGAAAATAGAAACAATGTGTGAAAATAGAAACAATGTGTGAAAATAAGAACTGTGAAATTATCACTTTTTATTCAGGGGATGAATTCTAGTATTTCACTCTTGAAAATGTAATCACTGACTTCATATGCCCTAAAGGAGAGATTTGTTTTAAACACAATTTCATTCTAGATTGATAAACTTTTAGAAGGGAATGACTGTTCCATGCAGCCAAATGTAATGAACATCATAAAGGGAGATATATATGTATACACCTGCACGAGAAGGTATGATAAAAATGAGCATTATGTCCTTATCGCAATCACGATTAATGATTCCGATTTCAGCACTAAAATCATAATTTACATTGTTTTCCGATAAATCTTATCTACATGTAGTTATTGTCTTCAAAAGTTCAAATATTTATATGGATTTTTTTTTCAATGAGAACGATGTTACTGAAGTTACGATATGATGTCATACCAATTATGATTATGTGATGTTTAAATTTTGATTAGAAAGTTCACTTTGTTATAGCTAAATGATTTATATTTTACTAAATAATGTCTTTCAAACTTATCTTTCCAGGGACCGTGATTCATCGCACCGTGTCAACATCGCTTTCGAAAATAGTGAGCGAAGCTAGCGATGCGTTGTCGAAGGTCACTCTAATGATTATGCATGTGACTTACGCGATTTGCTTTTCTTCAGCTGAAAAATGATGGAGATTACCCAAAGAAAAACTTCGTCACTGCGGTACACTATCGAAAATAAAACTTTCTATAAGATGAATGAATTGTTTATAAAGTACCACCAACATTTTAAAGACCCAGACAATACATGTATCTCCCATACCTTCGTGCATGTACGTTTTCTTGTTATTGATAATTGCGCAATTTGAAAGAAAAATATAGTCTTAATCATTTAGACATTTGCGTATTCTTCCCACTAACGTCTGGGCGCTTTCTATAGATAAAAAAATTCTTCCACTACCGTTTGGACACTTTCTATAGATAAGAATTTTTTCCACTAACGTTTGGACGCTTTCTATAGATAAGAATTTCTTCCCACTAACGTCTGGACGCTTTCTATAGATACGAATTTCTTCCCACTAACGTCTGGATGCTTCTATAGATAAGAATTTCTTCCCACTAAAGTCTGAACGCTTTCTATAGATAAGATTAATTTCTTCCCACTAACGTCTGGACGATTTCTATAGATAAGATTAATTTCTTCCCACTAACGTCTGGATGCTTTCTATAGATACGAATTTCTTCCCACTAACGTTTGGACGCTTTCTATATTTAAGAATTTCTCGTTAAATGGCGCTTAGTTAGATCTAGTAAACAAAAAATAAGGACGCTATTGAAAGAAAATGTATTAATTTTGTAAAAAATACCTATTAAAAAAGAACAACGTTCATTTGCATACGTGGGTATGTTAAAGAAGGTCATACTCCATTTGTACATGTACAGTGTAATTAGTCTTTAAAATCTGTCCTAAACAAGGGTAGGGAACTATTCATCTTTTAAAACGATTTTTGGCCTGTACATGAGAACATTTTGTATATGTATCGTAACAGCATGACTAATGTGCGCTAAGTCGGTATGACGTCATTACAAGGCAGCTATAAATAGATCACGAATGTATCTTGATGCGACATTCCAAGAGGCATCAGATGGGGCACTTTCTTTATTATTGAAAACCCGGACTTTGCAGACGATATTGCCTTGCTCTCACACTCCCACCAGTATATTCAGAGTAAAACCAATACACTCCATAGATAAACCGTGTACATTGGTATAAAGATCAACACCAAGAAAATGGAGGTCGTGACTTTGAGTATGAACAAATCATCACCAGTCATGATAAACGACCAGACCCCCCCCCCCCCCCACTTGTGTTAACACATTCACATATCTGGGGAGTGCCGTAACAACTGATGGTGTAGCGGACATCAAGCAGAGATTATCGAAGACAGGAATATCATTTAAGAACTTGTAAGCTGTATGGAGATCCAGCTAAAATATTACCCTCACAAAACTGAAACTGTACACTAGCTGCATCTTATATATTGCTCCGAATGCTGGTGAATGGTAGAGAATGACCTAAACAAACTGCCAACATTTCACACCAAGTTGTTGGGAAGGATCTTTAAGATGTTTTGGCCATATTCCATTTCGAATAAGGACCTTCTCAACAGATGTCAGTAAGATGACGTGGCCACAAGCATTACAAAACGACGATGGAGATGGACTGGGCATGTCCTCAGAAGGAAACCGACAGTATCATCAAGACAGTCCTCCTCCTAACACCAGTGGGAAAACGAGGAAGGCCAAAAGTCACATTGCGGAGGGTATTGGAGGTAGAATTGAAACAACTAAAGGAAAGTTGGAACACCCCCAGAAAAGACCGACAGGGATGGAGAACCCTCGTTGCTGCTTCACACGCCAAAGGCGTAACGGTCAGTAAGTACCTTAATAGAAAATCAAAAAGTGTAAGACTACCCCAGGATTTAAACATTGATCCACCGGTGATGATAACGGTAAAACACCTAACATTTATCAAACGTGTTGAAAGAATACTACCGCTGTTTTAGTATGAAATGATTATCAAACATATAAACATGAAATAATCTCAGGTTCGTTCACAGTTAACAATGGTGATTTAGAGCTTTCTGTGAATGTTTCCTTACCAGACAATTTTAGCAGGAATTTTCCTGTACGTATTGTATGTTAGAGTGTTACCTTTCACCCAGTGTATAAACGACTCAAAAAGTAGCGTTATACTTTTGTATTTTTATTTCAGGACATGACAGAGGAAACTCGGACCGACATGTCAAATGGAATCTTTTTGCCGTTGAACAAAATTGTCAGTGAACAGAATTAACCAACTTTCGTAATATCGAGCAATAATAAGTTATGTAATTCAAGTAAACATACCCAAATTTCTCTTGCAAGTCTCATAAAATGTAAAATCAGTTTGATCTTACTTTTAAATGTCAAGAATATTTATTGTTAAATATTTCAATACATCAACAACGTATATTAACCAGGTTTAGAACAACGAATCATAAATTACCTATAAAAACGGGAAGGTGGCTAGATATAGATCGAAATCAAAGAAAATGTAATATTTTCAACTCTGTTATTGGAGATGAGATGTGATTTATTTGTCCTGCTTTGAATGATATTAAGTGACTTTATATACATATTGCATACTAGACCTAATATTATCCAATTTCATGATCTATTTGCATCCAAAAATTTAAAAAATACTTTTAAAATGTGTAAATACATACAATTAATTAATTACCGAGAGAATAACTATATGTATATAGTCCATTAATGTACTCAATTATTGTCAAGATTGTGATATATATTTATATGAATTACGTTACATGTGTGAATATTGTGATATATATTTATATGAATTACTTTGTGTGAATATTGTGATATATATTTATATGAATTACTTGTGTGAATATTGTGATATATATTTATATGAATTACTTGTGCGTGTGAATATTGTTTTTGTATGCTTGTTTGATATGTTCTAAATATTGTGTAAACAGCGAATGAGAAAAATAAAAACTTGATACAACCACTTTCACCAACAAAATTGAAATCTTTCTGGTAATGACCCAAATTTGTCCTCACGGACGCATGCTGTGTCAACCAATGTAAGGTGTTACGAATGTTTTCAAGAAATGGGCAGCCCATAAATATCTATATAATATAAACCATTAGAACTGTAAAACGTGATCAATCAGTTTCATGGATAAATGTGTATAAGCAATCGAGAATTGCTTTTGATAACCACCGTTCCAAAAAGGACTGTTTCTAAGTAAGATACCATATTTAACACCTTCATGAAGCAAAGCACACTGGACAGCACATAAACTATAGTCTATATAAGAATTGATTTCAGAATTTGCGTGAATCGGTGATCATTCTCCAACCACGGATCTGGACAAGTGGATATTGGCTACAGACATCTGACAGTGCGGCCAATATGCGACCAAGTTTATATCTTTCTTATCACGTTCTAACAATTCATCCGGGCACTTACAGGCAGATTTCAATTTTTTAAAATACCAGGATTCTTGGACCAGAAAATTTAAGATTAAACCCAATGACGATTTTTAAAAGAAATTGAGCTGTACTAACATCGGAATACTCATCAAGATAACATAAAAAACGAACCTGCATTGTCAAAAGTGGTTTACCCTAACGTCAATATAATATCTCCGAAGGTTCATTAAGAGAGAACTTGTGGGGTCAGGTGTGGTTGGGATCTTATTGCGGGACTGGATCTTTCCGGGGACGAAACTGCGAGGAGCACGATACAGTGGTGGGTTTTTAAAATGTATTTGGGTAGCTAGAGACAAGTATATTGAGAATAACTACACTGCACTCTGTAAACCTGTGTATCAACTGACATTTAGGTTGATCAAAACTACTTCTTTTATGGAAAATGAAATACTCAATATGTGCGTATGGATCAAATATAGGGTTCACGGCGAATGTGACCAGTCGACAGGAATACCTACTCCACCCAAGCACCTGATCCCACCTATGGTATATCCAGGGGTCCATATTTGCCCAACTCTCTATTTTGTATGGACATGTCCATTGCATAGTAATTGGCCTGTAATGGCCCCTGTCGCTGACTATACAACCGTCATATGGTACGTAGTCTTCATCCTCCTGGCTTTAAACCCATTTGTTGTTATATACAACACTACATTGTTCAATGAAGACGCGTTGTCTGGAAGGATCTATACCCAGGCAGACAAACAGAACGGACGGAATTCATAAAGTGATCCCTAAATGTCACAAAATCATTTCCAGAATAACACATCGTCACAACAAGTATGTAACGTTAACGAATTGTATAACCTTTTGATTTAGAAGATAGAAGGTTAAGAGGATCTACAGCGCACGAGAGCGGATCAGTATATTATGAGTTAAAGCCCCGCCGGGCATTGAGATACGCTGTGCCCTCTCAAAAGATTGATGATACTTGAAAACCCGGTCACATTTGACATGAAATATTAATTTTTATGGAACCAGTGAAAGGGAAGCATGCTACAATGCACGCGGTCAAGCACGTGACAATCTACAGTACAACCATCCATAATTAGGGATTGTCCAATATTCTGAAAATCTAAACGTTAGTACATGTAATAGATAGTTATACCATTATTACAGCTCAAAATATACTTTAGACAATAGACATACTACGGAGGCGATTCGCACGAAAATACTTTTCAAATTATTTTCGACCGTTCTGGACGAGGACAGCATCAGAAAGGAGGCTGATCCCCAAGCGCTTAGATATAAATTATCCGGATATCAATGAAAATTCATCTAGTTGAGGGTATTTTTAATTATAAATTCTGTAACTATGACAACCAATTTCCATAAATGATTTGTAGGTTTATTGAAATTAAATAAATTAAAGAATTTTAAATGTCCATGATCATATCGAATGCTTGCCTGGAAGTGAGTTGAGATTGACTGAAGCACATACCATCCTAGGAAAAATCTTTCAACAACAAAAAAAACTGGTGAAAATATACGAAATTTCACTCATTTGTGATATATAGGAATTTTTACAACTTCTTCCTTGAAACTTGTAACGTATCCAACGAGGTCAAATTTGATCTACATACCCTGATTCATTTTCAAGATTGATTACATCAAATGTGCAGCAATCTCTCCTTAACTTACCGTTGAAGTGAAAATAGAATTGGCCGCCAAGACGTCCAGTACTGCCACGCTTTACTGTCAGAGTTTCGAATCCTAAACAAGACACTTTACCAATGCAAAATGGCCACCTTGATATATTGAAACAGAAATAACCATGTTGAAAATATTTAAATTCTATGATATACATTTTGCATTATCTATGCTCGTAACCCCGGTAAGTTTACATTATGTACCTTCGTATTGGCAATCAGCCAGATAGATTTTATACTGAGGGACCCATGTATCCCGAACCCGATCTAATTAGTCACATAAAGACACACATGTAGTATTGCAAAACAGACCATACAAATATAGTTTTTTATACCCCGCTATGAATATGGCTTGGGCATAAAGTGTTTGTTATGTCCGTCTTCTGTCCTTCCGTCTGGTTGTCCTCCCGTCCGTCCATCCGTCACATTTTGCGAAGAACCCATTTCAAAGAAACTATTCAAGATATTTTTATCAAACATTATATGCTGATACATATTATTGATATATATTCAATTACATCAATATTTTGACCATGACATTTCCTTTGACCTTGACCTCACTTTTCCCTATTTGGATTGATTGATTTTTTTTATATTTTCCGCCACACTCAACAATTTTTCAGTTATATGGTGGCGCCCAGTTTTTGTTGGTGGAAGAGAGAACCCAAATACAATGCACCTGGGAAGAGACCAATGACCTTCCGAAAGTAAACTGGGAAACTTTCTCACTTACCGGCGCGAGCAGGATTCGAACCCGCGCCGACAGAGGTGAGAGGCCGTGTGATTTTGAGCGTGATGCTCTAACCACTCGGCCACGGAGGCCCCGCTTTCCCTATTTGGTGTTTAGCATAGTTAAAACTATTGACTATATTTTTATGAAAACTCGTATACTATTATATATAAATGGTAGCTTTTCAACTGTGTCATTAATTTGTATTTTACCTTCCCCTTCCCTATGACCTTGACCTCACCATTCCGTATTTGGTGGTTAGCACTGACTTGTTCATTTTTTGTCCCTTTCCGAACATGGCCGGGGCATATAGTATTTTCATGTCCGTTTGTGATATCCTTGTATATAAATGAGGATTTGCATTTCGTGTCAGTATCATTTTTTTTTTTGTGTGAAGCCCTTTTCATACATACGCAGATAAAAAGCCGAATGACACCGGATGCAGAATTCTAGTCATCCGGGGTGACCCGGCGTCTTTGGGTTCTGTGACGTTGTAATGCCAATGTCAACATGGTTTTATCACGATGCTGACACAGAAAACGCCGTTTTCCCTACGGATAAGCACGGTAGCTACTCGTACGTCTCCGAGCAAAAAAATGCCGGTCGGCGCCGGCGTGATCATGGGGTGTACAGAAGATCAAGTTACGCGGATTTCCACTGATTATCATGGTCTTTTCCCCCTGCGTTTATCGCGACTGTCCGTGTAGTTTCCGGGAACAATCCCTGTACAAACCGTGGATATACGTGTTCTTCAGCAGAAACGTTTCGTACACGAAGGACCCCGGACTTTATTTGGATACTTCGGACTGGCTACATAGACCGCTCGGTTGATACTTGGACCTCTCGGTTGATAGAAAGATAAAAGGTTGATACACGGAGGATTTTCTTCCAGGACGATCCAGGGGAAAAGTTAAACATGTTTAATTCGTAACTGGATTGACTTGAACAAGCCGGATGGTCCCGGACGACGCCGGAGTGAATGAACAGTTGGTACACGATGTTAGCTCATTTTCACGAACCATCACGTATTGATGATCCGGTATCTCATCCGTGAATTGTGTGAGAGGGGCTTTAATGGTAACCTTTTTATATATAGCTAGGCAACATTTAACCAATGCAAAATTGCTATTTATTCTTATAACATTTTTCTTAGAATGTTGGTATAAGTTTGAATAACATTCACAGTGAAATGAATGAGTAATACTTGAGTCAAAAAGTTTTTTTAAAAAATAACATTTCGAAAAAGGTGACACTTCACCTTGCCATAGAAATAATGCATTAGATTGATAAGGGGGGTTCTTTGAAGGGTTTTCTTTATCATTTATGTGGAATATGATTCGTAAGCAACTTAGATTTAATAACAATAGAGAAGAATATTTCAATGTTTCTCTTTATGTTGTATACATTAGTGATATGACTTGAACACAACTTAGATTTACCTGTATATAGGCTAGCATCACACCAGACCAAGCTCACTAAAGGTTTAAACCCTGGTACTAAATTAACAAAGTGAATTCCCTATTGAGAAAACACTGTATTTCTCTTCTTGTTCATTGATAAGGTGAATGAAAAAGTGTGCAGCAACTTTCTCTCTTCATTGAAAAGCTACAATGTTTTTTTTTATGGATAGCTGATAGGGGAATCCGATGCTATGTTTGACACGCAATCTAATTAAAATCAGACTTCTTAGATCCGCGCCGTATACTCTGCGTAAGAAGATCTGACATAACCCAATTAGGGGTCATGTTCAGATGAACTTTATATCAGTCAATCAGCGCGTCGGCTTTGAAACCGTCGGTGTTTACAATTCAAGGGAAACGGCCAATCGGAACCCCTCGAATGTCTCGCGCACTCGACATAGATCTCGGATGTAATACGATGGCATCCATGAATGAATTTGATGCATTGCTAGCTATGACGTACGTAACGTAGTGCAGTAGGCTGTGACGTCATAGTTGACAATGCATCAAATTCAATCATGGATGCCATCGTATTACATCCGAGATCTCAATTGTAACTACTCGGCTATTTCCGTAACCGCAAATGAACCTCGTATGTGGATCGACACCATCATAGTTGGTTGCTACGTATACACAAATGTAACTATGACGTCACAGTCGTACGTTACACTATGAAACGTGAACTTTCAAATGCATCTAAGATATTATACACATCTAAGGTATTGTACCACTATCATTTTCCACTTACATGTTTATGTATTAGAGTGAATAAGACGTTAATGATACCAAGACTGAATCTGTGGTGAAAATATAAATAACACATTATACAGGGATTCGGTTCTGGCCTTTTAACCTCATCCACGGGCGAGCTTCCGGCGAAGAAATGCATCGATTTGATGCAATTATTACGCTGATCCACGTCCGAGTCTTCTTACCGGTTACGGAAAAGGACGAGCGCGTGATCCGACTGCCGAGATCTATGTCGAGTGCGCGAGACACTCGAGGAGTTCCGATTGGGAAAACGGCTGCGATTATTTGGTTTGAAAGAAAACACATCACAGTTAGATATGCCGTCACAATGCACCGTTTACGTCGACTGGCGTTATATCCCTCGCGTTAATTAAGTAAACTATTTTGAAAACTATTCAAATTGTACCCATCCCTATTCATACATAAATCGCAATTCACAATTAATTTGATTTGGGTGTATTTCATCTTGTACGTTTTGTTGTTTGTATGGACGGAATAGATTTGGCATTGTTGCGAAAGTTTAGAATTCGTTATGTGAGAATATATACAAAATTACAGTGTGGAATAAAATTCGTTATGTGAGAATATACAAGTTTATAGTGTGCAATAAACTTCGGGAGAAAGCTATTACTGCAACTTGTTTACGAATTGCCGGGAACCGCCTGAATAGCCATCATTGTCTGTATGGTGCAATCTGATTGGTTGATAGTGCTCATGAATATTCCAAGCAAAAGGTCATGTGGGCATGACCCCCAATGGGGTTATGTCTGATCCTATTATAGCGATTGTGAGCGTATCCTAGGATCTGATTTTAATTAGATAGTTCGACACATAGCCTAGTATTAACACAAACACATTTGTAAGTGTAACTCCACACAAAAATCAAAACAAAAACACAAAACTAATCAGAAAATGAGACGTATGCAAAAGTCGTGTTACACAACTTTGATGATGCAAAAGTTAGATACATACAGGAATGATTCCAAAAACATGATCTAAAAATAGTATTAAGAAAAATTCTTAAAATACCTTATTCTTAAGAGTGAAAGAGATGGGGCAATTCCCGCTTTTCAGCAAATGACACATATGCGACAATTATGTTAAAGGCGGAGGGAGGGGGGTGAAATATTTTCACTGATCTGGTGTATGATTTGAGGCAAAATATGGCGACTGACGCTATCAACTTGCGCATGCGCAAAGAACTTAAGTAACAATTGCGTTGTTTGGGCTGTGTTGTTTTCCTCCAAAAACATATAGGGCTTACATTTGCGCTATATATCTATGCTAATAAATCTGCACAACTATTAACCTGTATCAGTTTATTACATTGTCACTCTTTTGTAAAATTCAAAGCGGTCGCGGTATCCTTGTGGTGAGGGCCCGATTCTCGGTCCCGCGTTCAACATTGGTAGTGATTAATTCTTTGCCAAGCGCCCGGAATTTGTGGCACTTCAGTTTTTATTGTCTCTTCATGGATGAAAACTTCTGTATTTATGGGTGATAAAACACTAGATTATACTTTCATGTAAATTAGTTGACTCTGATTGGTTGAGAAACATTTGATATAACAGAATATTACCCTCTGAACGTGGCAACGGTCAACATTAATTGAAAACGGGTGATATTACCAAAGAATGTTGACTGCGCAGAATTGTCCACCATGAAAAACGTACAACACTTCATTTAAACTTTGCCAAATGTAATAGATTATAACATTCAGTATAATGGATATGCAATAATTATTGCATGCATATGCGAGCGAGAGTAACTTTGGAAATTGTAATCCTTCGAAAAATAATATCAACATCGGATTCACCTAAGTCGGCAAAGGTTTTTTCGGGTTGACAATATCCAATGTTGCATGTACCTCCACTTGCATGCAATATTCACACAATAAAATAACATCGGAATCTCACACGGGTGAGTTTAACTCTAAATGATAATAGCCCAAGCTTCTTCGTGTTAGAATCTAACCGCATTGCTAGTTATTTGTCTTCAACATCTGAATGATCTAAAAACTCGTGCAGGTTTTTTCATCTCGGGGCGTTTTTGTCCTGTAAATAGAGTTTCCAAATCAGAAACTAGAAACTAACTTTTATTGGCAACTTACTATCACAGTCGATTTATAACCCATTCATTTGCAGCTAGTGATATTCACGAATTAACCACATCGATATTTTGTAACCAATCAAAGACAGTTGTTTACAAAGAGAACCATTCACAATCAAACTACACTTGCGTTATGGTAGATATATGTCACAAACACACAGAACATTGAACTGGAAACGTGAACATGCTTTCTGTTGGTAATCTGCGAGGTAAGGGGGCATTCAAGAAAGTCGCATAACACGCTAAATATTTGATACTTTTTTATTTTCGGGAGCAAATACGTTCGAAACACATAAATTGGAATATGCAATCCCTCTCCCAAGGCAAACATCTCCCGGTACCAACGCTCGAAATCTGTACTCTTTACATACTTTCAAGTTTTAGAATTCTCAGACAGAATGCATTCGAAAGATACATGTAGTATGTGCTGTGGCCTGCAACTCGACATTTATTCAAATCGACGAGGTTTTATTAATGCATTAACAATATTCACTTTCATTCAAATGTCCATTCAACATAACCCAGTAAACTCGAAATAAAAGACACTGCAGAGGTTTCTAGATCTGCTTCATACGTGGATACTTTATTGGATATAGACGGGAACGGCAAACCAACAACTCAATTTTATGACTTCAGATTCCCCATCCACAACTCCCCATATGTATGTAGCAATAATCCATTATCACCTGTGCTTACATATCTCACCGGATTCGATACACGAGAGCATATTCTGCGTATGCTTAATTTTAACCCGAGGTTTGCTGCTGACAAGTAAGTTGATGTTACAGGTGTTTCAACAGACTCGTTAATTTAGTATTTCGGAACTTATGTGGTGATTTTGATAAATACGATTTGCAAATACAACCTATCGTTAGGACAATCGAATGCTGTCTGACGTCTTTCATACGAATTCTTGGGCCATTATTTACATTCTTATTTCTACTACGGATTGCTTTGTTTACCTGATTAAGATGTAGGGTTCGCAATGGGTGTGAACGGTCAACAGAAGTGCTTATTATTTCTAGGCACTTGATTCTACTTCTGGTGTTTCCTGAGTCCGAATTTGTCTCGCTCAGTATTGTATCATTTATAGGACTTATCAAAATTATCACTGTATTCATTATTCTCAGGGTTGGTTTTTTTTTTCCTCCTTATATTCTATTGTGTGTTTTCAACTTGCTGATGGACTCCTCAAATTTTATGAAAGTATTAATATGACTGATCCAGAACTATTTCTGCTTACTAGATAAAAGACAGTCATCCTTGATAAGCCTTCATTGACCTAACAAAAGTCTTTTGTTAGGTCGATGAAGGTTATCATGGAAGAATGACTGTCTTTGCTTCATCCGTAGTAATCTGATGGAGAAAATCAAGTCAATGGTGATTATATTGGTCTTTAGGAATTCTGGATCAACTCTGTTAAATAGTACATGAGCGACACAGGAAATATTTGCAAGACAATGCCTCACTGTAAGAAACGAGGTGCCGAAGTCAACACTTTACAAAGCACGGTTTACCGTGCACACATGGAACTAAAGTTGAGGACAAAATAAAGCACAACAAATTCCTTTAGAGGCTGGAAGCCTTCTTCAAATATAAACGCATGCATTGGTCTGGCCACGTGGTTCTGATGAATCTTCCACAGAAAGACTACAATTCCATTACAAAGATGCATAATGCAAAACGGGCTATAAAAATCGTGTGTACATTAACCTAAGCAACTTTAGATTCACCATCGTGAGTAAAGAAAGGATTCCTCAAATTAGAGGAAATAATTGCCAAGGAATCAGAATAAAAACCCCTGACCAGATGAAAGATAAAACGACCACATAACCGCTTAAAATTCCTCCACAATTTGACACCTCCTATATCAATCTAGCCGTGTATATGCATGTATGATACCGACACTGTTTGACTACATTGACCATATCATCTTGTGAATGACGAGTGCCGTCATTGGATCCTACTTTACATGATCATCCACCTGTTCAGTACTATATAAATGGGTCTTATTCAATCCGAATCCGTTATTTTGGTCTCTATTGAAAATATATTAACATATGTCAATGAAACTTTAGGAAAAATCAAACATACATGTATATGATTAATTAATTGATTGTATATTGTTTAACGTCCCTCTCGAGAATCTTACACTCATATGGAGACGTTACCTTCGCCGAAGAATGCAAAATTTAGGCCTATGCACGCGGGCATAACGGCCTTTGAACAGGAAGGGATATTTACCATGCCACACCTGCTGTGACACGGGGCCTCGGGTTTTGCGGTCTCATCCGACATTACGACAAGTAAGGGGTACTGATGATTTATTCTAACCCGGATCCCCACGGGACCCAAAACTTCCGTTGCACATCAATGGTTCATATACAGTCTATTCCGGTTAAATTGAAATTAGGGGCCACCCTACATATTCCATTGGAGTATATCGTATACTGCAGTTGTATTCCGTGAATGCCGAGTATCAAAAGAAAAATACACAATGCTTAGCGCCAGTATCTGTACGTGCATATGTCACATGATTAGGCAGGGTATAATACACAGTTTGAAGACAGCATTTCGCAAAATTCTATGGTTGTTATAACAAGCTGATATACCAATACAATCTGTCATTGAGTCAAATGCTGTCTGACTTGTTTCACACCAATTGTTGAGTCATTCTTTACAAACTGAATTGTTTTTACTGCGGATTGCTCCGTTTGTCTAAACAAGATATAAGGCCCATGGCGGGTGTGACCGGTCGACATGGGATGCTTGCTTCTCCTGGGCGTCTGGTCCCACCTCTGGTGTGTCCAGGGGTCCGTGTTTGTCTGGTCCCACCTCTGGTGTGTCAAGGAGTCCGTGTTTGCCCAACTCTTTATTTTGTATTCATAATAGGAGTTTTGAGATTGATCACTGTTCGTTACCTTCACCTTTTTTCAAAAGAAACAGTTACACGCTTATAGGGAAATGCTGGGAACTAACAATTTTGATATGGTATAAACATACTTCGTTATATCCAATGAGTTCAAAATGCGTTTTAGAGAATCACTTCGCTGTAAGTGTGAACCCATAAAAACATGTTTGCTGTAATCTTGTTTAGCTGCATATGTAAAATCTTGTGAAAGTTTTCGTTTTCATGCAGGTTTGGTGTTTATAAATGGTGACTATTTGGGGGAACAACAATCTTATATATACTGTATATATGCATATCAGGGTACTGAATTCTAAATTTGTGATAAAATCTGACCACATTCATCTTTTTGAATCAATGCCCATGATTAAAGATCGAATTGTACAATTTTAGCACAAACTGTTATCATTTATCAGAATAAGATAAAATTGTATAACAATATTAGCGTCATACAACAATTATAAATACATTTAGTCATATAAAAACCCAGTGAAAAAACATCACAATGATTGTTTTGCTTTTTAAAAAATCAAAAAATAGATAACAAAATTGTATATTTGGTTAAGATGATTCACGTGTATTGTCATGCCGATGTAAATTGAAAATAAATGAAATACACGTATAAAAATTATGGAGATTGAATTAACTTACTCAGGGAAATAGAATAATTGATAGTAAAGATCACAGTATACTTTTGTAAGATATACGAATAAGTAACCAATTTACCCAAAATCATAGACCTTACGTAATATTTCAAGAACTACAAAAATCTTTTTATTTATTGGAAATCCAGAGAAATCTGAGTACGTCTTTATGAAGATGATGCAAAAAAGATAAGATGTGCCAATAAACCGACAAATAATATGAAGCGCTTAGTAAGTTTTCTGTCGATGACCGACTCTGAATTTGTTTCGCTACTACAAGACACTTCTAGATATTTCCTAACTGAGCTATCACTTTATAGTAGAGCTTGGCGTGTAGTGAACGTCTGAGCTATCACACATATTACCCCCAGATTATCATGTCCTATGTGATGTGTGGTAAGGGATTAATAAACGGACAAATTTTAATGTTCTAATATTTTAAAGATGAAATAAGATACTTCTGCTGAAATCACGCCAGGTCCAGAGTGTCGAATTTGATTAATAATTCATCAATTGTCTCCAGAGAATCAATGGTATTGACATAGCTTTCAGTCTGATTTTGTTTCTACTTAAAAGCCAAGGGGAGACGTCGGTCCCCCACGTACATAATCATCACGCTTTCCAATACAGTTCCTTTAAACAACCACATGCCGTCATCGCTGTTTTCCAATAGGGAAAAGGCGGCAAAGTGACGTCATATAAGTCCCACCCCTTTCATTATTGACATTTCTTGTTTTTACGCGATGGGCATAAATAGAGATACATAATTCTCTAATTGCAGTGATACGAGAGAAATAAATTGAAAAAGGAGACGGTGATTGTCAACACGAAAGAGCAAAGAAATTCGTGAAACATCAGCAAAGGATTCTAAAAACCAAAGGTTGGTTATTTGTTCCGTAAATAAGCAAGTGATATGTTCTTGTAATTTTATTATTTTTGGCAATTTGTATTCTTTAATATATAATACTAACGATAATTTGATATGTTTCATGATTTTTAAAATGATATAGGAAAATAATATTTTGTTGATATTGTGTTTTGCAGTATAAAAATGCACATGTTGTTAAGTACTCAGATTTAAAAGTGGTATGGTATAGTCCATGTTCATCCTTTTACTATCATTATTACGTTAACATATATCGTAAAATGTGTCCATGCTAATTGAAATAGCAGACTCATCCTCGGATGAGGGCAAACACATAGGATTATTTCATTTCAGTAGTTTGTACCTGAGGCAATGATCGCTAATTTCTTTAATTACGCTCTTCCACTGTGCTCCCATCATTGACGGCTAATTTGGTCCGAGATAATAAAAATCGAAAAAGGTTCATCATCGACCTACTACCTTTATGAAACATCAGTCGTATTGCACAGAAACGCATTTCTCTGAAATCAACGCTGTGACTTTTGAGTTTTATTTTGATGGGGAACTTATTTCCTGTATGGAGTCTTTTTTCTCTCTACCTTACAATAGCTAGATTTCGTATGGATTTTCCTAGTGACATTTGCGGCTTCAGATTCTACACAGTTCATGATCTTGGCACAGTCTGATTAAACAAAGGGTTGCTAATGACGGAACTCGTTCTCGTTGTACACTTTTCCGCCCCTCAAAAGTAGAGAGCGAGATAAAATTATGACAAATGATCTATATCACACAAATTACCCCCTACGTATCGAAGAACATTGTTATAAAAAGTTGATTACTGTAACATAGGACAAATCCTGTCAGTTCTCACATTTAAAAAGTTTAGAAGTAGGAAAAAATTCTCCGCGATTAAGAAGGGAAACGTTAACTCAACAATACCTTTCCATAAAATATCGTGTACCTTCAATTTACCCTATGTGCAGAAATCTTTTATTAATCATTCATGTCCGTAAATAATTAGTTATAGATATGTCAGATTCTCAGTTTTCAAATTAGATTTACAAGTGTTACTTTTTCCATTTAACTCGTGTTGTGCTTGTCTTACTACAATAAGCACACACACCTGCAGGTATTGCATTTCTACTGTCTTAATAAAATTAAGGAGGCTGTGGTCTCAGTATTGATTTCACTTAAGAAGCATCAGCACGGCCTTATCGGTTGTACAGGATTTAGTGATAGTCTACCGAAACGTATTACCTGTCTCAAATTCAGAAATAAAAAGAATAATAAAAATGAAACAAAGGATTGAAAATCTGGTGAATAAGAGGATTACACCGAATGCAGTGTAATAATCAATTCTGATTATTCTCAAAACAAAACTTGGAAAGACGTCATTTGAATTGGATTTTGAGAGGATTATCTTTACGAATTCCCACCATCCATTTTGTATTTATAACACCAATTTAATTGGTTATAAAATCATGACTTTTAAAAAAGTAATATTGCTCTATTTAGAACATATTTTTGGAAACGTATAGTGCTATTTCATAATGTTTGCTGACATCTCAATACAATGCCCTCTTAAGGATAACAATTTGTAACAATAAATGTTCTCTACAGCCACTTGATTGCATTAGATCTAAAGAAGGGAACGTGTGATGCTCGTAATGCAGAGCTGAGTGTAAATTTACGGGGCCATTACAATAGAGCATCTTGGAAAGAGAAATTTTTTACAAAATACATGCTGAAAACAAATAGGTTCCCAATGATATCACACCGTACCCTGTGTTTGAATCGTCATCTATAGGTATTTAATTATCTTTATTTTGGAGTTTGTAAACGTCTGTTGCAAAGAAACTAATCCATGTACCTCATGATAGAAAGTTGATCAAAAATACGAGACAAACTACCTACATGTGTCAGTTCATCGATGAAAATAAATAATTTATCACATAAACAAATATCCCGCTCCCAATAAAGACCTCATATAGTTCGCTGACTATCCGTTAGTCTCTGATTAGAAAATTAAACTGCATTAATTATGAAGTAACGCTTAGGGTCAGTAAGAGGTCGAGTGTTCGGTATCACCTGGTGCTGCAAAGAACAATAAATACTTCAGGGTAATTTATCTTGAAAATACTGTGGCAGAGTTTTGTTGTTCATTGACAAAATGATCGAAGTTTTAAACGGCGGAATTAAAATTTAACGGACATCTATTTCGGAAAATGTTCTTCATATGGTGTGCTGGTCATCTAAACAATGAGTTCTAATGAGTTAAAGATAATTAATAAACTATGATTACAAGAAATATGAAATGAAATCGTGGAGTGTATGAAATCTGACGTGATCCAATCTCTCCTTATAACTCTCAAAATTGTAAGGGCTTATTTTATTTCACTGTGCTGTCAGTGCTTTCCGATATTATTGAATGAAATTAATAATCTATAAAATGTCATCTGAAGATATTATAGAGAGAAAAACTGCAGAAAAAGAACGTTGAAAGCTCCTGGAAAAGTAGTTTATGTTTAGAAAGATACGACCCAACCATGTGCAATGAATGATTGTAATATGACATTTACTCTTCTGATTGAAAATATGACATGCTTATGATAAACCATGAATAGTTTGTTTGCATCGTGGTGGAAGTGTTTGGAGATGATGTAGAAGTTATCCTATACTTTCATTAGGTTCATATACCTATAATACAAACTAGGCGGGCATTCCCATGGGCACAAATGGTGCCCCTCTATCACCTGATCTGTTTATGTAATATTATGTGGCAGAATGGTCCGTGTTTGCCCAACTATCTATTTTGTATTGCTTGTATGAGTTATGAGATTGATCACTGTTCGTTATCTTCACCTTGCATTCAATAGGTTCTAAGTGATAAGAAAAAAGTTCTTGTTGTGGCATTCAGCTCGACATTTAGAAACGCCGACGACGTTTTCTGTTTTCAATATTCACTTTCATTCATACCTGTATGTCGATTCGATATATCCCCTTAACTCGAAATAAAAGACACCATAGAATCGTTCGTATAAGCTTCACAATTGGTTGTTTGTGCATTGTTTAACGTTCCGCTCGAGAATTGTTCACTCATATGGAAACGTCACCATTACCGATGAAGCGCTGCAAAATTTAAGCCTATTTTCGACGATTACGTCCTTTGAGCAGAAAGGGATTTTTATCGTCCCGAACTTGCTGTAACATGGGGCCTCGGATTGTGCGGTCTCATCCGAAGGACCACCCCATTTAGTCGCCTCTTACGACAAGCAAGGGGTACTGAGGACCTATTTTTACCCGGATCCTCACAGGCATTTTTGGATACTTTATGGAATACAGCCGTTACCAGTATAAAAAAAAAAACTAAAAAAAAAAACCCCAAAGCTTCTCAATCTTAGATTCCCATTATCATGTAGCAATTCCATTATTACATACATATGATGTTTATGTCTTTCAACAGATTCAATATACGAGAGCATATTCTGCGTATGACAAATTCTTAAACCAAAGCAGGCTACTTAAATTAGATGATGATATAAAGATTAAAAAGTTTCATTTAAAATAATTTTTTCGCAAATTCTATGGTCACTATAATGTTGTGATTAGCAAAATGTTATTAGGCCGAATACTATCTGAAGTGTTTCATACTTACCAGTTTTGATAACGAATTATTCCGTTTACCTGATCAGGATATATAGGCTCACGGCAGATGTACCGGTTAATAAAGACTGCTTACTCCTCTAAGCATTTGATCTCACCTTTGGTGTTTCCAATGATCCGTCTCAAGTTTATGTTATCTATAAGATTCATGAGTTTGTTGTTATCCTTACATTTTCGACAACATGTATTCGTAATTTCATCTTTTTTCTTTAAATGTACATTCTATACAAGTTGGAAAGTAACTTCCGTGTGACAAATTACATGAAAAATTATAACTTAAAAAAGCGATAAATCTAAATATACACGTATATTTATTTGTATAATTAGGCATACTTCATTACCCGCATTCCATTGATTATGTTTACATTTATCTGCTTGTAGTACGTTTCAAATTTAGCAGAAATTTAGCTTAATATTAATGAACCATATTCACAACTCTCACATATATCTTCATTCCCCAGACGGATTTCTCTCAATTCGCGTCAGTGAAGTACTGAATCTCTCAATAAATATAGCTTCTAGAAATCCTGCAGGCTGTCACCTTATTGATTATTTTACAGGAGACCCCGGGGACTCATTTTACAATTAAAAGCACAAACAGATTTACGTACACATTCGTCTTAGTGGACAATCGCAAAAAAGTAATGTGTAGGTTTTCGTAAGCTAGTATTGAAAAGATAAATAGCACTCCTTAAAATATGACGCACGCTCATTTGTTAATCTCGGAGACTTGCCTCACTTATAACCTTTCACACTTTCGACTGTTACATTTCTCTGCATGGTAATCGATTGTCACTTGTTAGAATTTGCATTATTTAGTTTTTGTGTATATCTTTTAGCGTTAAATACCGATCATTTGACAATGATTGCATTAATGAGAAGTGCAAACTGATACATTACACGGTGTGGAATTTGAATAACGCGCGTTATGAGAATCTGTTTTTTGTTAGCCCAATGAAAAGGTGAAGATAATTCCCTTAGGGAATGCAAATAAAATTGGGTAAACACATACCCTGGATATACCAAAGGCGGGATCAGGTGCTTAGGAGGAATAAGCATCCCCTGTCGACCGGTCACACTCGCCGTGAAGCCTATGTCTTAATCAAGTAAACGGAATAATCCGTAGTCAAATTCTGTGTGTAAAGAACGGTTTTACAATGGGTGTGAACGACGTCAGACAGCATTTGGCCCAATGACATGCTGTATTGGCAAACTAGATCGTTATTACGACCATAGAAGTTGCGAAATGCTGATTTTAATTGAAATACAAGTAAAAAAGTGAAAAAGAAAATCAACAATATGAAACAACGATATTTTAGCCAAGGCCCATACACACAAACTTGATTTTTAAAAAATATATATCATCGCAACATCTCATTTTGTACACCTCTCCGTGTCTATCAGTTAACACGTTTTATTTTCGATGGAGTAGTCTGATTTTTCAACGTAATTGGTTGGACCAGTTATCATTGTTTAGGATGACATTGTTTAATGTCGGCATGGTTATCCGGGCAATACTGTTGTCCAATATCACACTCATAGTAAAATCTAATTGGAATATATATGTAAATATCTATAGATATCCCCCAGTATCCCCCAGTCTTTTTGATAGTTGGGTTCGTTTGTTCGTTTGCGTTTGATTGTTGTTGTTTTTTAAAGAGATATCTAATTTCTTTATGCATTGGGGATTTTTTTATACATACACATATTTATAAAACAAAAGCAAAATTTAAAAAAAATACATGGATAAATAGAAATAAAATGTGTTATCAGCAGCAAGGCGCTTTTATTCTTCACATTTGATATGTATTCATACATGTATACAACAAACTGACCTCATACATCACTCAAACATCACTTTTAAAACGGCATTGAGCTCAAAATCACACAACTTCTCACCTCTATTCGGCGCCAGGAAGTGAGAAAGTTTCCCAGTTTACTTGCGGAAGGTCGATGGTCTCTTCCCAGATACAATTATCTGGGTTCTCTCCTCCACCAATAAAAACTGTGCACCACCAGATAACTGAAAAATTGTTGAGTGTGGCGGAAAACATCAATCAATCAATCACTTTTAAACTCTTGAATTAATTTTACTAATTTTAATCCCATTGATGTCGTCCACTAGAATGACACATTTGTAATTTTCGTGACCATGATAATGTTTTATCTACTTTGAAAATAAATATAGTATGCTAACTTTGGGCATAAGTCCTCCAGCATACACCTTACATTTTCTGATGTTAATGCTTACCTTTTCAATTCAACAGCTTAGACAGCGTACTATTGAAGCGTAGGCTTAGGAAACAGGCATGCTCATGTAATTATAAAGTGCTACAACGTGCGGTGCTCCAAGAATGCCGTTGGCATTGCCATATTAGAATATTTGTATTCACTGATTTGAGTACATGTTTGTTGCGAACTAGTTAGGTTCGGTATTTTGTGCCACGTGTCCGCGTAATCATGACCAAATACGGAGCGTCGTCAAGGTCAAAGGATGCATTGGCCGTTCCGTTTAAAGTTAAACATGGGACAACGATATGATATTTTATACATAAAAATATATTAAATGGAAATAATAAAATGTTTTATCTGGTGATGAAGGTAACAATCATTGCAGAAAAATTCGCACAACCCCATAGCGCGGGTTATGATTTTGTTTACTCATCACCGATGAAACAACAAAGAAAGCATTTCATTATTCAAATGACGCCATTTTTCTGCCGTTTATGACGTCCTGAGGTTGAAAACCTGTGTACTACGTGGGAAACATAACTGATTCCATTGATATAAATCTGAATGTGGTACATGTATATCTAATATGAAACAATTTGTTTTCATTTAATGGATTTGTACAATGAAAATATCTACGTATTTTTGTACGTGCGTCAACAGTGCATATGGATCTCTTATTATTCAGTAATATCTCATTTATCTCTTAATTAATCTCATTGACTATTTCAAATTTTACATTAAAGTTTGCATTAAGATAAGTATGTAAAATGAAAATCATTTTGGATTTGATGCGTGTTTTGAAAATTATTAATATTGTCTACAACATTTGGGACAACTCTCTTATACATATAGAACTTATACGGTATCAATTTTGATGCACCAGGTGCGCAATTCGACAAATAATGTATATAAACAATTATTTCATGTTCCTATTCTGAAATAATTTGTAAGTATATAATAACAAGCATACATATGAGCAATATCGCTGTGATCTAAAAAAAAAAAAAAAAAAAAAAAAAAAAAAAAAAAAAAAAAAAAAAACACTATCAACGCATGGAAAAAGAATCACTTTATGTGAATTCCACTGCATTTCTTTCAGTAAATCGACTCTGTAACCGCCTGGCCATTACCTAAAATGAATTGATATCCCTAAACTGCCCACACTGAAGACTGATATTTTCTCAGCTCGTTTCTGACAAATTGACTACAGATAAGCACGATCAAGTATGGCGTTATCGCTAGATGTATCAGATCAAATTCAGTTTAACTGTCTACATTTCTTTTTCAAATTGCTTGCTTTTAATTTAATTTCGGGTTGAGTTATATATAGCTCCTTGGGGATTTCTGGTTTGGTGATGTTCGCTCTAGTGCTATATTTGATTTAAGAAAATGCAGTGACTTTTCATTTTTAATTTCGCGTTTGTCTTTAAAATGTCAGATTTTTTTTTTGCGGTTTAATTCTTTGGAGTGGGATCTATATACATGCCCAAGAATCTTGCAATTGTGCATCTATAATCAGTCATGTCGATCCAAAAGCATTCGTGACCGCATTTTAAAGACCCTCTTGTGATTCAGTGCAGGCGTGAAAAGCTGTGAGATTCTGCTATAAAGCATTGGATTAAGTGAAATGATATTCCGTCTTTTCGCAAATGCAAACTACTTACAAATTGGCCAAACACGCGAATATAATTTGTCGGATTTAGGGAGAAATTCGTATAAACATCCCGACAGGGGAACGATAAACCAGTAATGAAGAAAATAACCTCCAATAGCCAGACTCTTTATTTCAATTTCCTGGCCGACGCGAACACTTAGTGTAACCCATATTCCAATTCATGGTCTTGTGGTGGATGAAAAAACTATTATCATAAAAGCACAGATTCGATCACAAGCTACAAGCATGTTGAAATAGATAATATTAAACAGTAGTAGTTAAAATATGCTGTTTTATGATCCATTAAGTTTTTTGTCACCATTTCGGTTTTTTAAAAAGGAAAAGAAAATGGAAGTAATGATTTTTGTCGCTTTTGAATGCAGCGATTCATATCAAATTATTTATCAATGTTATCTTACAAAGTATATGACATCCAATGGACAGACATGAATAGGAACAACCTTTTCCGATTTTACCTTTTCAATCTCATTTCGAACCTTGGTGATGGACGATCACATAAAGGTCTCATTCTCCAGAATGTTAGAGTCGACGGGGGCCCTAAGAGATTTTTCGGAATATTTCTTCTATCGTGTACTCGAGATGTAGACATTTTATCATATATGTAAAAGCATGAGGTGACGACTGAGGCATGATTGTATTAATTGCAAAACTTGTTCTTTATTCTGTGTTAGCCTTTGTGGAGAAAAGTTCCACTCTTAAAACAATGTTGTGATTTGAATATGTTTAAAGAAATACTTGAAATAGTACACGTGATAGGGTTTTGAAATTTGTCTAATCACTTTCGCAGTATATACACTAAGGGAATAAATGCTGACATTGCCGCTTAATGAGGCGATTTCCCCGATGAATAGTATAAGTTTGTCAATAAATTTCTTGAAATTGACTTGACTGTTCCAAATTCAAAATATTTCTACAAGCATAATATTTGTGGAAGTCAACGACATCAATAAATCACGCACTCAAATATATATTTGTTAATACTGAAAACACGACTGAAGAAGACCGCTTACACGATCGAAATATATCTAGAAATTTTTTAGAGCTGTTTTTTTTTTAAATTTCCCGATAAAGGGGACTTTATATATATATATATATATATATATATATATATATATATATATATATATACATATATATATATATATACATATATATATATATACACATGTATATATATATGAGAAAATATGGAACTGCAGAAATATATCTTCCTTACACAATTTCAAACTATCGTACTGGAAAACAATAAACTTTTCAACTGCAATTGGATATATGGATATATGTACTTATATCACTGAGTATGAGACAAAAACATTTCTTAGAAAATCCATCCGTCGAGGGATTTGGAATTCTCACTAAAACGTCTGAAGATCTAAGTAAATATGCCATCTGTTGTAGAACTCTGGTGATTGCGTTTCAGAATCTGGCCACACCAGTTCGTCACTTGAGCTACCGCTCTACGACAATGAAACTAGCAATTTCTAGGTGTTTGTTTTAATGTCAAACCCCCGCGATGTATTCTTGGTACTGTTGTAGAAGTTCATAACAGTAGCGGTTAGATTCCAGAGATATCCTGTCATTTGATGGAATTTCTCGATAAAAGTTGTAATCGATCTCGGCTATCTCTTAATGGATGTCAAGACCGAAGTTTGCATTTGTTTGTGCAATTGTTCATTTTCGTGTAATCTTACCCTGGTGCTTTAATGTGGGAAAGCAAAACCTTTATCACTGATGAGAAGTTTTTACTATTTTATATCCGGTGTTTCTTTCACTGTCTCAGACATGTAGAGAATGTTATTCCAATATTGGAGGCAAGCAGAACAACAAAACAATTGTTAAATAAGAGTTACACCACAACCCTCTACACATTCCTAGCTCAATATAAATAGATTGATTTATATAGATGGAAAGTTTGTTTACAGTAAATAGTCCTCCTATTCTAGAGAAACTTAACAGAGGGATTAGGAATGAATAACCAACATTTGTTACACAGTACCAGCAGTGTTAAAGCGATAGGTACTATCGCGTTAATACTGCTGGCACAACAAGGGCTTACCACAGCAAAACGGAAATCTAAATGTTCATTTCATGTCTTCAATTAATGAGAAAAAATGGTTTAAGTTTGAAGCATAGCATTCTTGTATTCCGAGAACAACTTTGTCGGTGACGTGTTTTGTTAGACGAAAGGTCTTGGGTTAAGAAGAACCGGGGTTTCCGCTTCACCATTGAGCACAGTGTTAATTAGTTTCGTTGTCAAGCCACTACTGCGTCCGGTCTATGGTTTTGACTTAACGATAATGGTGAAAACTTGTATAAAAGGAATTCACGGATAGGGCACCATTGTTAGAACCTGTTTTTGATAGATTCTTTGGACAGAAATAATGATTTTATCCATGGTAGATTTTAGAGCTTATAACTGTTCCCAACATTCCGGTTTTTTTAAAGCTACATAGTTATAACCCGTATGTTGGAATTTAAACATGGTCTCTACTTCTGTCTCCTTTTTAAGTTAACAATGGAAGTAGGAAAATAATTACGTTGTGCCTTTTCGAATCATCTATTGTAATTAACCATAAATATCCAAGAAGTATCAGTAATAATTAATTGATTTTTCAAACTTATGTTATTCACGCATGAAATGTGTGTTGCAAGGAAATAATACTTAAACTTTCAAAAGAAAAAACCACAAGAATGATTATGCTATTGATCATTGTAAAACACTGTTTATTGTACCATGGAGAGTCAACCATTGACTTATCGAAATCAAGGTCATCAAAAGAAAGGACAAAATTGTTTCAATTAAAGAATGATAATGACTTTATTTTCAAGTAATTTTCTTTACATTTTTATGTGTAAAAATATTGAAGTCTTGTATTTGCAAAACATTGTTACAACCTCGCTTTTTTAATCGTACAATCGCCCAATAGTGCAAATAATATATTTCGTTATTACAGACGTTAAACGAGAGTTCAGTTTAGAAAATTTTCCTTACGGGAAACTATGAAAGCCACGTCCTGTGGCAGAGACAACAAAGCTCCCAGATGAGGACCTATGAACGACTCGTAACACTGATGAAATTAATTATCTCTAAATTTGCTTATTATAAAAGTGATGTATAAAAATGCATTCCCTCTACATATATATTCATGAAGTGCTAATTGATTGCCGCTCACCGCGTTTGTATAGCCATTACCCGATGCACCGACCATTTTAAGTTATGGAAGGAAATTACATCTGTTGTGTTAATTGACCTAGGTATTAACATTAAATGCGAACACCACCACGGGTCACCCAAACGGGCAATCAACTTTAAAACTACCTTTCATAGCTGATGAACCGAGCATGCACAATTCTACAAACATCTTGTGAGTGATCATCCCCAGGACCCCAAGAGACTAGGACGATGATCTTTTAAGGTAACCTGTGGACTTGATCGTTTTAATTGTCACCGCTCCAATCATCGATCTATGGTCTCTCGGGGTCCTTGGTCACCAATCATATGCCTGAATTTTGCCTCTCGCAACCGTTTGTATTACTGACTGTTCCCATGCGGTTACGGGGCATTTTATTTTGCTATTAGTTCACTCATTAATTAAAATGGTTTGATTTGCGATGAAACCTACATGATTTTAGTGCGTCAGTGAAAATGTGGAGATTGCCTGTGTCTGTTTTTCTTATCAACAGATATATACTCACTAAATAGCATTACTTGATGAATTAATTATTGAATGATAGGTTAACTTACATGAGGAATATGCATTGGTTTCAGCTGACGAGGTCTGAAGCAACATTGCCTTTAATTGTTTGTAATGTTCCATTCTAAACAAACTTTACCTTATTTCCACATTTGGTAATTCAAACTATATTCTGAGTTCCCTTTTCAAAGATGAGATACATGTACTTCAAAATCTGATTTCAGTTTTAAACACATTTCATATCCAATTTAATGGATTGGATGAATATAAATTAAACTTTACAATATCCATACTGGATTCCAAAACTCTACAAAATCCTTTCCAACAGAGGTACATTACAGGATGCAATAAATGCTCCACCAAGCCCCCACGACAATATTAACTGATGTGAACGAGAAACTCAAGATGCATTGTGCCACAACATGCACAAGAATTGTTGTAAATCAAACGTGGATTCTCAAAAATCCCATAGAACGTTTAATAAATTTGAAATCAGAAAACGTTTCCCAAATCAATATATTCTGTGCCCGATAACTCAATCATCCAAAATATTATTTTGTTAAAATAATTCCGATTCTACATACAGTTACTATGAAATTGATAATAAAAGGTTCTGTGGCTCCTCATTGACAAAATATTTTCGTTTGTCTTCCATCCGTTTGTTGAATTTCCCGTGGGCGCACATTGTGCCTCGTTATCACAAGGCATGGATTTGTATTCTTATCAAACAGAGATTATTCAAAATTTCTACAAAAGACAAAAAATGTTTTTATCTTGTGGCCTTCAACTCGACACTTAGGTATATTAAAGATATTTTATTGCCAATACTCATTTTCATCCATGTGTCAATTCGATAAATCCCAGTGAACTTGAAATAAAAACAAAACACCACAGTGTCTTCCGTATCTGCTTCAAAGTTGGATATTTATTGAACATAGATGTCAACGAAAAAATACTACATCAACACTATGACAAGCGAGATGACTTCAGTTTCTCCACCATCCATTTCCCGTACTTGTGTAGCAATAATCCATTATCATCTACACATGTTTATATCTGTCAACTGATTTGATACGCAAGAGCGTGTTCTGCGTATGATCAATTTTCAAATTGGCGCAAGCAAATAAACTAATGAAACAGGATTATCAACAGTCTTGTTTAAAGCCAGCATTTTGCAAATCCTATGGTCGTTATAATGCTGTAATTTGCAAATGCATCTATCGCTGGGTCGAATGCTGCCTGGGGTTTTTCAAACCAATTGATAGACCGTTCTTTACATACTGATTTAACTACGGATTACTCAGTTTAACTGATCAAGATATAGGGCTTACGGCGGGTGTGACCGGATAGTAAAGGATGTTTACTTTTCTTAGTTCCCTGACCCCCAACTGTGGCATGTCTAGAGGTCTGCGTTTGTTCATAATGTTGTATTATTTATAGGATTTATGGTCACTGTTCGGCATCTTCACCTGTTCATTCTATCATAAACATCCATAACAATGACAATGTATTGATGAAACCAAAACTTTCTATGCAATTTTGAAATATCATGAAATATATGTATTTATCATATCGATATAGTATGCCATATTCTAAGAATGACCCAGATAAAATGATAAATAATTAACTTTTCTCTTTGCTAATGCAGTCCATGTTCGATTTATATTTTCGCAATTTCTTTTAGAAAATGAAGCGCCACAGTAACACGTCCAAAGTCACTTAACCACAAACCCCTATAAAAGCATATACAATCTCCTGTACATTGGACAGCGTCATGGGGATATGATGTACAAATCAGATGATTCTAAGCGATGCATTGTAAAACTAAGGAAAGTAGATGACGCTTTGTAATCACCAGTCTGGGTTTAATTCTTTTTAATTCTCCAGTTCTGGCAGAGAAAATGGTGTCAAATGACCCACATTTTAGAGCTTAATTTCTCATGTGTTCCTAAAGCGTAATAAAAGGGACAAAATGCCTGGTGAGAGACCCTTAGTCATCGGATTAATTCATACATCAACATATTTTACTTGTACTCAGGTAGAAAAATATATGACATTGCTGGTTTTCGTTATCACAAAATTGAACTATCGCCACTTGCCCCTTAGAAAATAATACTTTAAAGCAACATTGAAATATAAAAACAACATGTAAGACATTGTTGGTACATAATAGTTATATATATAAGTAAGATATAAGTAAAACAATACGTATTTCTAATTTAAAAAGAATACAAATAAGACTACTACAGTTGTTACATGTTTATAAGATGTAGTATTCAATGAAGCTTTCAATATATTTGTATAGAATTGAAATATTCTGATATATTTACATTTCCAATGTTTTCGTATTTGATATCTTTACAAATTGTAACGAAAGTCATTTTTATGAATGCACTGCAGTTGTGAACAATGCACATGTGAATGTTAATAAATATAATACGTCTATTAATTGAATGTAAATACATGTATAATATATATGTAAAGGTTATTAACTGCGACACTTCGTGCAGGTATATTTCATGAAGCATGTATCATTCTGTGTAAACACTGATGTCTGCCAAATAAACATTGGTACAGAAGATCTCTGTTAATGTAAATAACATATATCGGACTATCGTGTGCAGTCAATGTGTTATTTTCTTCCACGACAGACGGCATTTTTGTGCAACTCAGTATTGCCTCTTCAAGAACGGTGGCCTACAAAACAACTGTCAGTTAGAAAGTTCAGCGAGTCATATCTATCCAAACCTTTACAGCGATCTAGCGTTGCTAGGTCTCAACAGCTATCTGATATCACTTTCTGAATCCCCATCAAAGATCAGCGTTACAGACTACAACGCGATTCCTTAAGCTCGCCCCCCACTTAATGGTAAACTTGAAATCCCTCTATATTCTACGATTTACTGCTTATGGAGTATTGGAGATGGCCAATGTCAACAGAATATGTTTATTGAATTAATGACATCCCTTGATATTCTGTAATTTGATACATATGAGTACCACTCTGTAGGAACGATTTATTTCCAGTTCTCTGATAATGGATCCGTCGTGTTCTTTGCATTGTGGGTATTAGAATTCGCTCACCAATGTCGACAATTGAATCATGGTCATAGCAAGACTTAATGTGGGGATTACACCATTCCCTGACCATATCTCTCAATTTACATATGATTATATACATACGTGCAATATTGATAATCTTTCTCGTAGTTCATTGTCATTAATATCACTGTCCGTCAGCGCTATGTCTTATGTATGATATTGAATAGCCAAGTTAGAAACGTCCGTTACGATGTATACATGTACATGTACATTCTGAGCAGAATCAGCGGAAACTGACGACTGACTCCTGGATTCGCACGTGCATTCTGTCGGTTTATTTGCATGTATTGTATAAATCAAATATTCACTATTCAGCAAATGCAGTCGCTTAATTATGACCACAGGCACCTGAGGTGTGGATAACCTGTATACATCCTATGTACATATCCCCTCTCTCCATCACAAAACCAATAAGTTATCCACAATACGGTATTTTATGTCCCCTTTGATCACCGCCATACGTCGTTTTAAAAGGTCAGTTTCTACTTTCGTTAAGCTTTTGAGATGATCACTTGTGATACACTTTTGGATAAACTATTGGTTCTAGATTTATTTTTTCATTGGGTAGAGGGGGGGGGGGGGTGTATGTACCTACATGTAGGGGATATGGTTCCGCAGATCATGAGTTCAACCTCGGGTTGGGCAGAGGTGGTATCCAAATGTAGTGGATTTTTCTGTGCTTTATATTAATATTCCTTCACTTATATTAATGCAGTTATTGCTTTTGTAGATGACGTTTACCTAATCAAAATTACAAACATTTCCCAATATTTGTAAATAAAAACATTCTCGCATCCCTGCGAAATTTACAGAGCAGACTTGAAATGTCAAAAAGGGCTTGGAATGTGTAAAAAAGATTGAAATGTAAAAAAGGCTTGGAATGTGAAAAAGGCTTGAAAAGTGGAAAAAAGGTCTTGAAATGTGAGTACCATTTGGTTTCTCCAGATTGTTTTTACTTCATTGCTTTATCTTTTATTTCAGGCTAAAAGAAATGAAGCTAACATTTGGGACGCTACTAACTTTACTATGGGCTTTTTCTTCTCTAAAGGTCAAAGCAAATGGTGAGTCTAAAATTACAGTGATTTGAACATAATGCAAACTAAGTTTAATGTCTACTCAAATATCGATTACTTCCGTATGACCTGATTAGATTAGGGTCGGTGTGGCAGTTCACGCAGAAGCTATTTCCTTTATAAAATGATATTATATGAGAAAAGCATGAAATTAAATATCATTTTCCAATTCGCGTGAATTCATTCTGAATGCAATTGCAATTTATGATAACTTAGTGGAGAAAAACCATCTGGTGCTCTGCACTTTCTCAACTTAGGACGTGACAAAAATAAATGAAAAGGCACCTTGTTTGAAGAGACAATTTTCACCAATGAAATAAGTATAGACGGGAATGACTATATAGCATTCCTATATTGGTCGATCTTACAGTATATGGACGGGATACATAATTCAAATAACACAAGCACCGACGATATAGGCCGTGGGAGGCTAATCTGCTTGTTTGATGTTTGGGTGTGTCACAATGAATAACGGAACCCCATACGAATATGTTAACAGAGATCACTGATAAATTAGGATCCTGACCTAAGGGATGGTGGCCTAGTTTCGAATTGGGTTGCATAAAATGTGGAAACATTTAGTAAAAAGACCATCATACTTATGACTATATGATATTCTCCAAAGAGGATTTCTAGGCCATGTCTAGTCCGAAAACAAAATGAAAAGGATAAAATAAAAATAAAAAATATATGATAAAAAACAATAATCTTATCCCAACTCTTTTTTATCCATGCAATGTTTGAAGTCTTATACTTGTGTAGGTATTTTCTCTAAATGTTCTTACTTACTTTTTATATTATTCGTTATTCTGTCAATGAATATTTACTCTCAACCATATTACTATTTATGATATGTGTTTTACAGCAGAAGTTAAAATTAATGCTTTTTATTTTTGCAACTTAACAGAGCAAGCAAAAGCAACAGAACAAACAGACGACAGAATAAAGCGTTCGCCATATGTTCCTAAATTCATCGGTAAACGCGATGACAACAGCGACGACGCATTGCAAAAACTGGAAGCAGCAATTCGGGCTGAACTTCTGAAGCAAGAGTCTTATGACATTTACCCAAGTGACGAAGATGACGCATTTGAGCGAGTTGCTCGCTTAAACAGACAGTTATTTGTTGGCAAGCGCGATAGCAACCCGCTTGGAAAACGACTGTTCCTTTCTCCTCAGGTGGGATTTAAGAGGTCAACACTTCTTTTTCCAGAATCGGCAGAAATCCCAGAGCTTAATGCTGATAAAAGGGCAAAGCATCCAATATTTGTTGGCAAACGCAGAGCACCTTATTTTATAGGAAAACGCCGCATGCATCTTGTCGTTGGCAGGGGAGGGAATATGAATGCTCCTAAACTTGTTGGTAAAAGAGGAACGCCTTTGTTTGTGGGTCGACGGAGAGCAGACACGGAAGAAACGCCTACATATTTTAGCTATATTGCACTACGCAGGTCAGTGCCAGAAGACCCGCGCTTGCGCATTAACCTTGCAGATTCTTTGCTCAAACGCTATAACTTAAACTCTGCGGCTGATATTTTGAGTAAGGGTAGAAGTATTCCTTCGGAATATGAATTGTTGAATTCTTCCAATTTTAAATCAAAGCGATTTGAAACACCAGTGTTTATAGGAAAACGAAATGGTAGTGTAGACTTGGCAAGCGTCAAGCAAGCGCATAATCACATACTTCGAAAGCGTTTCGAACCGCCCATGTTTGTAGGTAGGCGAAGCGAACAGCAAAAGCAGCTGCAAAAAGCTCATTATCATCACCAGGTGCCCTTGGCGTAAGTTCAAATATTTTGTGCGTAGATGTAAATCTGAACTGCAGTGGGTCTTTACTCGTCAATACAATCCCTTTTGAACCCGAGTTTATCCAAGAATATGTTCTTCACAAACTGTGTCTACTAATGGAAAATTTATCAGAAATACTAAAATTCGAGGACAGCTGATGCTTAGAATCTATTGAATTAATTATTTGTGTATGTGTATGCAGTAGATAAGTACATTTCTAAAACTATTTTTAGCAATACCTATGCTGTTTTTTTGGACAGATGTATTTCAAAAACAATTATCAAATGATCCAAATTTGAAATTCAGAACTACATGTAATAATGCAATCGTTTATCGTGCCAAAGATTTGAATACGTGTTATGCTATTTTCAGATTAGTTCAATTCAACAAAACGTTCAGTTTATCATTACATTTATACCTAATTTCATTTTATGTAGATTTACAGTTTGTGAAGATTCCTATTAAAATCCCATAGCTGCTGATTGTTCGATGCGCATGCGCTAAATGATCGCTGGATTCCACCTCCTTTGTCAGTTCTACGACTCTAGGGGAAAATATTAAAATCTGTTCTCAGAATTACACTTTTGTGGTTTTACTGTGATTTTAAATCGCGAAATTTTTTCCATGATTTTATAAGATATCTACATTAATCTGCTAGTCAATGACATTACCATTATGTATAATTCTTTCATTTCGAGTTAAAAATAGATGTATGGGAATTGAAATACACGTAAAACCACAAAAGTGAAGGATATTGATAAAGATCTTTTCAAAGATGGCTTCGAGAGATTCACTTCAAAATGACACGAATATTATTCAAATTAAAACAAGTTGCCAAATATTGAAAAGTAGAAGAAGAAAAAAAGCCAATAAGATTTTTTTTTTCTTGCGAAGCTATCTTATGCATTTTAATGCTTACTGCATGAGCATTAATCTGTGAATGTCTTTGAAAGCATGTGTACATTTTCCTTAAAAGCATGCGGAAAGATTACGATTTTCACATAAGTAGAACTTGGTGTGAAATTGTTAAGACAAAGTTTTCAATTTTCCATGATTTCTGCATACTGTCCTTGATAGGATCGATATTACTCTATAGTTTACATAGAACCTGTGCATGAGAAAAGAATGTCACGGAGCCATTATGATTCTCATGGACATTGCATGTTACTTTAAAGCATGTTTATTCATAATGGTAAATGATCCTTAGCATGATTGAATGTTAAGAAATTTGTGGTCTCTCTCTTTCTCTCTGTCAACTTTCTGTTTATTAATAGATGCAATGGAAATCGGTATTTATATTTGCATCTTATCTACAGCTAATCTGTGAAGCAGTATTTATTCTTCATTCATTCATCTATATACATGTATACATATAATCACATTCATTTGCAGAATGATAAACAATAAGCATTAGTATTGTATGTACAGTGAAAATGACTAGATTTGTGCTAATATATGTAGCAGCTAACATATCTTAGGTACCAGCTAACATGTACCAGCTAATGTAATATGTCAGGTACTAGCTAATATGTCCTAGGTACCAGCAAATAATGTAGGGCCTAGTTTGATTATCAACTATAGTAACTAGAGTTGAACGAAAGTACGATCGAACTGCAGTTGGTCGAAACCGGAAAGGATGCCACTGCGCATGTCTGGTCTATCATATAGCAACATATGCTTACAGAATGGTTGAACCAGACATGCGCACTGAAGATCCGGAAGCAAGCTAGACATGTGGAATGACGTTTCGGAAGTCAACTAGACAACTACTATGGGTGATGATCGAACTAGGCCTAGGTACCAGCTAACATGTCCAGCCTATCTTTATAGAAGATGATTGCCGTCATCCTATAAGAAAACACTAAAGGACCAAATAACCGATAAATATATCTTATTTAGTTCCAAAGCAAGAATTTGTGGGTTGAATTACTCAACATTATATGGTGTGCGGTAAAATCATTTTATCTATTAAGTAGACTAAATGATTTTAAGACGTCGTAATCTCTTAATTTGGCGAGAACGAATGCATGTAAGGGACACGAGCAATGCGGGTAATGTTTAAACAAAGTTACCCACTTCTCATAACAAATTTTATCATACAACTTGATTCATAGATTAATTCAATTGTCTTGTTTCAATTTTCAGATGATTCCGATAAGGAAAATCTTCTTAACTCTGCATTGAGAAGATTGTCAGAAAACATACTTGATTCACCAGAGGAAACATTAGCCAATTCTCCATTAAACATCAAAGAGGAGTACCAGGACAATTCCGAAAATTACGATACTGATCATCTTAAAACACAAAACAATTTGGACGAAAATTGTTCTGATTCCCTCCACTTCCCCATCAAGGAATATGATGACGGTTTAGATGAACCAAATAAGCAAGACCCAGATGTAAATGACGTGGAACATCAAAAGTCTAAGAAATATTCCGAATTTCTTGGTAAAAGGTTTTCGGAATTTCTTGGTAAACGCGGCTTGCCGAAGAGGTATTCCGAATTTCTTGGCAAACGACTAGGTCAGGGAAAACGCTTTTCGGAATTCCTCGGAAAGCGAAGTGACGATAAAAATTTATCTCATTTGCTTGGGAAAAAAAGTCATATAAGAAAACGATATTCGGAATTTCTTGGAAAGAGATATTCCATTGGAAAACGCTATAGCGATTTTCTTATGGGAAAACGGTACAGCGATTTCCTAATGGGCAAGAGAAATAACTGGCTACATAAAAGACAGGGGGAGTGGATAGGAAAATGAACATGATCGTCATAAATAAATATGAACTATTCAAAACATATCAACAATATTGCAAAAAATATAATTTCTCAAACCTAGTGTAAAAACAATAGTTGCTCAATTAAATTCTATATGTCTTGATTCTTGTCGTTGTTTTTCATTATGTAGGAGATGGAGAAAAGTTGTATATGTTTACTTTTAGTTTAGGATTTTCACTAATCCAATCACCGTTTACCTAAAACTCAAACTGGTTATCATCAGAGGTCGCTATGTATGAATTTGTTTACGTCCCTTAGAGAAATTTTCACTCACACTGAGACGTCACCAGTTGTAGGTGAAGAACCACAAAATTAGACATATGGTTCGCGCTCAGGGCTATACATGTGAGAGTATGGGTTCTTTGATTAACGCGTTAAGGACGTACGCTACACCTGAGACATTTGATATGGATGAAAAGTGGAGGATATGTACAATAATAATTTGAAATTGAAAACTTTCAAATTTACTTTATTTATTCATACAATGTAGCTTTAGTTGCAAGCAATCTGGGAAAAATTTAAAACCCTTGCTGGACTCGAACACGCGATCTACAGTTCAGCGGTCGACGTGCAAACCTACTGAGCTACTCAGCTAGACAAGAAATTGGTAAATGAATCGAATAGACAAATATTGCTGATATGTTTATTTTCATCCATGTTTTAAAAGGAAACAGGCGCTTCGATGTGGCAACAGCTACACTCTGGAACTCTCTGCCTGATACCCTCCGCCGTTGTCAGAGTTTGAACACTTTTAAAAAAACATTTAAAAACACATCTTTTTAGACTTGCATATTATTAGTATTATAGGTGGTTAAATTTTTATGATTTCTTTACCATCATTTTAACATGACTTTTTCAAGTGTATAATTGCATATTTATTTCAACTATTGTATTATTTACATGTATATACATGTATTTTGATTGTACGGCGTGGAACTTTCTTCATGCACATCATGTTTTAGATTTTAGTAATTTTACTTCACATTAATAATGTTTTGCTAGCATTGTTTTGATATTATCTGTCTTAATGCTATTATAATTTCCTTTTACTACTTTAATAACATTCTGTATCATTTTTATTGTGTGCAGCGCTTTAGAGTGGTTATTCATAATCATATAGGGCGCTATATAAATAATAATTATTATTATTACTAAGTCAGCCATTATGACGATGTAGAGTACCTCCATAACTTCTTCAGTGACACAGGACCTACTTTTAAAGGTCATATCCCTTTAGCTCGCACACATCCTCGAAACTTACCAAACTACGTCAGGACCACCATCTTTGTTTACATCTACATGTAAATTGCAACATTTTTAACTCGTACCCGGAACGTTATAGTATAGATCTAAACATCTCACTAACGATGATTGGTGTATTTGTGGTGAACGTTAAAAATGTACGTAACTTTGGTACTGCACACATCCATATCAGTTTCAATATCGCTTCGAGTTTTAATAACCTAAGTCGTTAAAACAGGTAGTTGCAGTTCCATCGCCAAACGCTCGTCATTAGATGTGAATGTCACGGGTCCTCGGAGATGACCTTAGAAACGGATGTCCCGTGTCACAGTAGGTGTGGCACGCTAAAGTACCCTCACCGCTCCAAGGCCGTAAGCGCCGAGCATAGGCCTAAATTTGAAGCCCTTCATATATATATATATATATATATATATATATATATATATATATATATAAAGCACTAAATAATCACAACTAGGTACTGTTATTTAGTGCTTTATATATTAATTAATTGATTTTCATATGTATCGTTTAGATCCTAGGGGTAAACGTAAGGTTGGGTGTTATAATTGTTTGTTTGTGCTTTATATATATATATATATATATATATATATATATATATATATATTGTATCAGCTCTTTGGACGAATAAGGCATGTCCTAATTCGCTCCACTTTTAACATTGATTGGCAAGCCTAAATAGTCTGCGTTGTAAATACGTTTGTAGATTAGTGTAGTTGTAGTGCTAGATGTATTTATATGTAGTTTTTGTTATTATTCTCTGTTGATATTGATCACATTAAGTAATTCTTTTCGTTTGTCCTGAAGAAGGGACGGGTCGTCCCGAAAATTTGGCAATCTGGTTGTTCGTGTCGTTGGTCATTCTAGTGCTTTGTATATAAACATCGGCTCCCAATAGAGACAGGCAGGTGGGCAAATCTTCCTTTGAATCAAAGATTTTGTACACTTTGTAATTCAGGTCAAATTGCAGACGAATTTCATTCTATTTTAGAATGCAAATCAATGTATGCAATAAGAAAACAATCTTTACAGCGAAGGTTATGTACAAATCCAAATGTGGTTAAATCTTCTGAAATAATGTCAACTACAAGTGTTGAAAAACTGAGAAACCTATGTTTGTTTATAACAGAAATACACGATTTAGTCTCTCCTCCATAACTCATACATATAATCTATTTTGTTTTTGTTTTTTCTCGCTTCCTTCTTTTCTGTCCTGCCCTTATGTGAACATGATTATGTTTGTGTCTCTCTTCCCTGTATCTCTTTTCCCATTGGAATGTATCACATGTATTTGACCTCATGTACCACGTATTGTTGGTTTGAGTGAATAAAGAAACTTTAAACTTGAAACCGGTATTGGTGACGTCTCCATATGAGTGAAAACTTCCCGGGAGGGACGTTAATCAAGATCAATCAATCGAGTTTTAATCTTGACAAGAAAATGAATATATTAGATTAACAACATTAAAGAATTGTTCTCAAGCTCAGGAATTTCCAACTTCAACGTGTGCCAATGTTCAGCAATATAATAATAAAACGTATACATAATTGTTTGAACCTTTCCGTTACCGCCTTTAACTCTGATTTCACAGAAAGCTAGTATGTGAACTAATATCAATTCACCCAAAAGTGTCTATACCTTATCTTCACTTACAGTGTACATGTAAAATACAAGTTTTGATATTTACATGTACATGACTGTTCGATAAAACTGGAGCACCAAAAAATGTAAATTAAAATTGAAATGATTAAGACCTAGGCATAAAATGTATATACTACAAACAAAAATCATGGAATTGAATACTTATTAAAAACAAAGTGAACAAACCAAAAATTAAATAAGCAAATATAAATGAATAAAAGTGAAAAAGCCGGTAAACACAAGTGAACCTAAAGACGGATGCAGTATCAAAGATTAACAATTAAAATACCAATACACGCTCATAAAAAGGTCATAATATTTTCATGAGTGAAAATTAGAAATTAATGAAAAAGCGGTCTTGTTGACATTACGCTGTCATGGATTAACATAATCAAGTAATGATGCTCTACGTTTTACCGATGTTAAACATGATATAATCAAACGTGGGATAGTTGATGCTTTATAAACCGTGAAAAGGTTTACAAAAAGCGAGAACTGACTCAGCTTAATGTATCGTGTGACATAAGTAAAACTAGGCTTCATTCAGTTTAAATCGAGGCAGGCTACTGACAAACAAGTTGATGGTGAGGGGATTTCAACAGTCTCGTTTAAAGTCAGCATTTCACAAATTCTATAGTCGTTATAACGACCTAATTTGCCAATACAACCTATCATTGGGTGACATGTTTGATACCGATTGTTAGGACGTTCTTGGCACACTGATTATAAGTACGAATAACTTCGGTTACCTGATCAAGATATAGGGCTCACGGCGGGTGTGACCGGTCGACCAGGGGGTGCGTACTCCTCCTAGACAGCTGATCCCACCTCTGGTATATCCAGGGGTCCGAGTTTGCCCAACTCTCTATTTTGTATTGCTTATAGGGGTTATGAGATTGACCATTGAACGTCTTTCATGTAGTAATAAAGATTAGCAATCAAAATATCATTATACACTCATGAAAAAGGTCATAATATTTTCATCTGAGTGAAAATTGACAATGTGGCGTCATAGATTATCATAATTAAGGAACGATGCTAAGTTTTCTCTGTGTTAAACATGATATATTCTAACCCGAGGAAGCTCACGCTTTATGAATTGTGAAAATGTTTTAAAAAAAGCGAAAACTGTTAGTTCAATTAATGCATCGTATAACATATATAAACCTTAGCTTCATTCCTTATGATTTAGGGAGACACAAATGTGGATAAACACACTCACAAATACAAATCTTTTCCGCCATGCAAGGATTTGCTTGTCAACTACTGAGCCAGATATTTAGTCCAGAAAATGCAATAATTTGAGTTTTTGATTTTATAAACGTTATAAACTTACCATTGCATGCAACATTGTTATCAAAGAAATCCGACACATTGATAATTCATACGTATGCAACTGACTGATCACGATTCACAGGTCAATTTAGCGTGTGATAATATGGTAGAATGTGGCGGATCTATTGCTTCGAGAGGAAAATTGATGATTTTTCCACAGAAAAATGTATTTGAATATGAAACAGAGCAAAATTTGCCAATACTTGATATATCATTATTTCTAATAGGATCGATGTCTTGGTTTTACGCTATCATACAGAGAAGGTCGTAGGTGATTAATGTACGTCTTGTTTGATATCGAGAGAGAAAAGCTATCTAGCGAAAGTATCTTACTGAGCAAATTTAATTCCATTGACTTAACACTTCCCAGGGGGGCGTATCCTCATACATATACCAAGTTAGCTTGTACAATTTTTATATAACTAATTTCAAGCGTGTAAAGCCAAATAAAATTGCGTGTAAAAAGTAAAATTAAAGCAAACATAATTGCAATAACAATCAAAGTACTGAAAGTACTGAGAATCGCTAGGCTTGGCTTGTAATGATGCAGTATGGATATGCAAATTATGGTAGTACTATTTAAAAAATGAAACTTATAATTCTTTATTTGCTGCATGTATCAAATAAGAAATTGGTCGAAAAACTTGATCAATGCGTGTGTGTGTATTGTTTCTTTAAAGTATTTTTTATTTTATTTATATATTTGGTTGTGTTTATTTTTGGTATCATCAAACGAATACATTTCGTTTACAATGCTTGTGTAGAAATTTTCGTCCTATAAATAGCGCTAAAATTAGAACGGGGAAGACGCATTCCAGAGAAAAGTAGTCCGCGTGCTTAGTGCAGATGAATTCCGGACGATTTTTTTTTACTAAGAAATCAAACGTATTTTTCATCCAATCAGCATCGTTGTTAGTCAAAGATTATTAAATGATTAACATATCAAAATAAAGTGTTCAATAATTTGTTGCAATTGCTAAGTAAAGGATTAAATATCAGAAGTTTAGAACACTTTTCTAAACAATTATAAATTGTGAATTTCCTTTTCTCAAACAATTTCTTAATTATACCTAAAACTTGCATTATATATGTGTCAAATCCAGGGACCTCTGGCACTCTAGGCGAGGATTATTGAAAATGGGGTACTTGATAATAAAAGAAAGAAAATTAGACTTAGATCTATATAATTTTGAATGCTTTTCAAATGATTCCAAAACAATATTTTGATTTTCTTTAATTTTCATATAAAACGTTATCTAAATTTAATATTGGTTTTATAGGATGATTGTATCAAATTTGAAAATCACATAACGTTATCTCTGAATTAAAAGTTAGGGTCTAAATATGTTTGCTTAGCATTATAGTATAATACCAGTAAAATTGCTATATAGCTGCAAACGACACTTTGAACGAAAGTATTATACATAACAACGTCTACAGGACTCATCACTATTTTATGAATACATTCATGATGTATGATAATGTGACATATCAACAGAGGTAGATTCATTTCATGCACAGTCAACAGTTGATATTGTTAATCTGTCTCCAGTAGTCTACGTGTATTTCATACAAATCACAGGTAGGATACTCTGTTCGATGGGGAAAAAAAAGCAAAAACAAAAAACGGATCGGGATATCCAAAATAAATAAATCATATAGTTTTCTTAACAAAATATAACATAGCAGGTAGATTTTGTCTTTATTCATGCATTGATGAATATCAATGCACATCAATTTATCTAAATGAAAATCTGATAATTTTTTTTATGTTACTCAATTATTTTACACAATGTATTAAAATTTCCTGTACCACAACACTAATTATATAGAGTGCATACATTCAGCAATTAACGCATTCTAAATAAATCGAAACTTTTCAAACAAAAAGCATTGTGAGCATCAAATACCACTGTATTAAAAAATAAATTACAATTAAACACATACGGTGAAAAAAATACACTAACCTGTAAGTCTACGTTTTAGTGAGGAATATCTAGCACGTATATATAAGATAATACTTAATCTGTTATTCTCCACATCATGCTTCAATCTGTCTTCAGTAAAGAATGGAGGTCTGGGTAGTTAAACCTTGAACTGTCCTCGTTTCAAAGGACAGCTGACACGTTTTAAAAGGACATTGTCGTCAAGGGGCAAAAGGATGCTTATCTTTTCTGTCTTCGTAAAATTTCGCGATCAGACAAAGCTGGTATTAATCTAGTCAAAATGGATGAATAGAAATGACAAATGCAGCGAACTCAGATGATTTTTTAAAAGACAAACTGGAAACATTGTGTTCAATATGATCATATATTTTTAAAGAAAGTTTTCCCGATTTGTTATCTCACATTCTAATTTTTGAAAGAAATGTAACGATATATAACACAGTGACCAGTCGGTATTCATTTGAACAAAATTTCCAAACTACTCACAGCACTCAATTACTAGTATTAAATGTCAATGGATCGGTTCATTTTTTTTTTCGTTTCTTACTTTTGTTCTTTTCTTTTTCAGGGAGGGAGGGTGGAGTGAAAAACTCATTATGTATGTAGCTGCTTGCTAATATCTCTGTCAACGCTGGTTTACAAGACTATTGTAACCGTTAAAAAGGCAACCAATGATTTTGTTTTACACAAGATTAATGAAGATTATATTATTTTAATTAATACATGTATATGCAACTAAGATAGTTTTAGAATCGGGCAAATACATTAATTTCATCAAAATCAAAATTTCAGGAATTTCTTTACAAGCGGTAAAATTATTTCTTCTTAAGATATTCTGCAACATAAATTGATTAAGTTTATGCCGCGTTCACACGGATGCGCATCAAAATTTCCGTGTGAACGCGGTTCAGAGTTCATTCGCATTAACTTACGTTTAATGCGAAATAAATTCTTCGTATGAACGAGGCATTAGGTAAATGTTTGTATAAAAGTTAGAAAGTGTTTTACAAGAATATTGTAATTGCGGCACTATGACAACGATATATATGCGCAGAGAATGGAAAGAACACGTTATCAAATGGCGATCACATTTTCACAAGAAAAGGGAGAGAGAAAAAACAACTGAAGAACAGACAAAGAGGTTGCCATTGTAACTTTATCTTTTCAAAGTTGTTTTCAGGGGAATTAAAACCTCTTAGTAATTAGATAGGCTTGTAAAATCATTTCTAAAGGTGAATACCAGAGAAGAAATAATAAGATTTGAAAGGTTATTTCGTTTTCGGTGTTTTATTTTTTTCATTTTCAATTTTCTTTATATTTGTGAAACAACATACTGTCACAATCGGTGAGAGAGAGGGTGCCAGAAAATGGCAACTCCGGGAAAAGGGGTAGTATACACAAGCGCTTGATTAAATAATACGTTAACTTTATGATTTTAAAATAAGTACATACGTACCATGTAAAATGTAAGTATAACTTATGAAGTATATGAAACGGTGGAATATAAGGATGACGTCCCGTTTTCAATTAAAATTTCTGCTGCCCTTGTTCATAATACAAAAAGCCTTTTGATTTTACAAAATGTCGATCACCTCCATAATATCATCTAAGCATTTTACGTTCCGTTCCATTTTCCATTCCACATTTTAGCAACACCCGATGATTGTTTGCAACTAGGCAATCTCTTCCAGCCCACGCGGACTTCATATCCTACGCTACGCGTTTCAAAACGTGTCACAAAACATTCGTTTGCTATTGCATCACAAGATTATTCTAAGCACTTTAAAGAAATATATGATACTGCGTCGGTATTTTGACAGAAGCGCAATTGCATGAGAAAGACATTTTTAATGTCTACCCAGAGTTATTGTTCTTTACAGTTTATTTGTTCTGAATACTTTGCAAATTTGTCGATGGGTGCCGTTGATTGGAAAACTTTTGAGTGCATTGCTCTTTCAAAAAAGTCAACAAAGCCCAAACTCATCAGTGATCTTAAACCCCTTGATATAAGCTTATCCGGGACACTGTCAATACAGGGACGCTCGGCTGGTCACTATAGGGATCTGTAGACGCCGGCCGTAGAATTGCATATTGATACATGAAACATTGGTACAAGCACCAACTTTATGGACCGGAAATATTCTTATATAATATTGATAATTTAAATAATACAATAAAAAGACATTCCATGTATGTTTACCAATTCACATCTGTATCCGAAAAACAAAACGCGTTCACTTAGCCTACCACTGTTTCGTATAGACCTCGATTCTGCATTGCCCTTCGTTTTCTGAATCATACATGATCTATGTTAGGCCCGTTTTTGGCCCTAATTTGGAATAAATAATGAGAAAACTAAACTAACGAAATTTATTCTAATATTGACTATTTTATAATGTATTGCAATGTACACCAACCAGTAAAATTTTCAGACACTACTTGCAGGAAATAAAGGTATTAGAAATCCATAGATTTTAAGTAATTCAAATTATCATTACATAAAGATAATTAATTAATTAAACATTTCTGATAACCTCTTCTCACATAGTATAATGTAGATAATAGATGTGGTACTAACATTCTTATACTTTTCGAATTATATATTCTTAACACGGAAGTCGCAGATCTTGAATTTTGACGCCATCGCTTCATACAGACTTAGAAACCCTTTATACATAATGCATATCAATCTTGTGTATTTGTGAATATTGCGATATGTGGTCCACATACGTTGGTAAATCGTTTTACATATTATATCATGACTTACTTTTTCCATGGCTAAAAATAAAATAATAATTTAAGAAGATGATGATAAAACACGTAATAGAAAAACCCAAAATAGCCCTCTCCTAAGTTATTCTTTATTAGAATACATCAGCGGAAACAGACAGCAGTCCCACTAAATAGCACACAACGTTCAAATCTTATTTCATAGAATGGGTCAGCTCCCAACCATAATTACAATCGATATCCTATAAATAGCGATAATGCAGATGAATTTGCAGTTGGTATCTGAAAAACAGCGTTGTTAGTGATATAAATGTATACTAGGTGTACTATGAATAGAACCAAGAAAGAGCTGAAATGTCCTATTAAATTACGAAAATATAGAGATGAATATAGAATCTGTGAAGATCGTCTATCATTGTATCCCAGTGTAATAGGCCTTGTGTATACAATCATGGTAGCTTATTATAACTTGTATCACAATATCTATCCAAGTCAATGGAACGAATAAATTTAAGTTACCGTACCAATGCAAGATTCCAAAAGTTAAAAAAATATCCTTAAAAACGATACATTGCAGGATCCAGTCAATGTTCTACCAATCCCCTATCTTTACTTCTCAAGAAAATATTTCAAGTAAAACTTCTATATGCCCAAGCTACAGGTGTGGCCTTCAATGAAGCTAATTGTTAGGCAAACAACAGAAAAGTGCAGACCTGTAATATGAATATATTTTTATAATATAGGTCTGCACGTTAGTCAGATTGACAGATAACGAGTTTGTGTTTCCATAACTGTCAAATATAAAACGATGAAATTCACCATCGTATACTGAGAGGTCAATCCAAACACATATTATATAAAACAAACCATCTAGGCCCAAACACTGGACAGATCACAAATGCTATGTAAATGTTGTCTTCCACATCATTCACCTGTGTCACCTTGACCCTGCCTTTGTTAAGCTGTTGTGATTTTGAAAAATTATTTTTATCAATACTTATACTCGTGAAAAATTATGCCCCATATTGTGGCCCAAAGGATAACATTTCTGAAAATAAATTCACATAAAACAGAGATACATCAACACCAATATGAATAACATGATCTTACTGTTCTTGCTAAGATCAAGGTCATAAGGTCATAGTATGATATGAGGAACTTGCCTTAAGAAATCTACGTACAGAATATGAAAGCTCAATCTTAAATATTTCAGGAGATATTGAATAGGTTAAAATTTTATCAAAAGTAGGTCAACATTCAAGGTCAAGGTTACAGGATCAAACACCGAAGTTTACCAAGTTCATGTCATAAAGAATCTCTATACTAGATATAAAAGCTTTACTTTAAATAGTTCAGAATATATTGATTAGGTCAGGTCTTTAATAGGTCAAGATCACCAGATCAAATGCAATTGTATCACAAGGTCTTGTCATAAAAAAAATATATACAAAATTCAGAACCCCCATCTACAATAGTTCCGAAGATATCATAGTTTACGTATTCTCATAAGTAGGTCAAACTTTAAGTCACAAAGTCAAAGGTCATAGTATGAAATAAAAGGTTTTGCCATAAGAAATCTATATACATGTACAAAATATGAAATATCTACCTAAAATAGTTCTGGATAGATTAAGTTATATGAAAGTCAAATTCTTAGTTCTAGGTGAAAATGTCAAATATCATGATATAAAATGAAAGGCCTTGTCACAAGAAATATGTATACAAGATATAAAAGATCTGCCTTAAATAGTTCAGAAGATATTGTATAGGTCAGATTTCTATTAAAAGAATATCAAACTTTCAGGTCAAAGTCACAAGATCACACACCATTGCATCTCATGAAAGGTGTTCAACATATATTTTCCAAGAGATTTCCTATAAATCAAAATATAACAATTTGAATCCATATTGTGGCCCCAACCTACCCCTGGGGACCATGAATTGCACAAACTTGGATCTATTCTATGACAGAAGCTTTCGTGTAAATTTCAACATTTCTAGCCCAGTGAATTTTTTAAAAGAATATTTTAAAACATTTTCTCTATATACTGTCATACAAAATTTTGATTCCATACTGTGGCCCCATCCTACCTCTGGGGGCATGATTTGCACAAACGTCAATATGCGCTATGTCAGGAAGCTTTTGTGCAAATTTCAACTTTTCTGGCCCAGTGGCTATTGAGAAAAAGATTTTCCAATAAATAAAATTTATGTTAGTAAATTATTTTAAGTTAGGTTTTTGTTTAATGAATTACAATAATTATCTGTATACTCGCATGGAAAACTTTGATCCCCTATTGTGGCCCCAACCTACCCCAGGAGACATAATTTGAACAAATTTGAATCTGCACTGTCAGGAAACTTTGATGTAAATTTATACTTTTCTGACCCAGTGGTTCTTGATAAAAAAGATTTCAAAATATTTTCTCTATATATTCGCAGGTAAAACTTTGATCCCCTATTGTGGTTCCATTCTAACCCCGGGGCCATGATTTAAACAAATTTGCATTTACACTATGTCAGGAAGCTTTCATGTAAATTTCAACTTTCCTGGGTCAGTGGTTTTTGAGAAGATTTCTAAATTACCGCACCCTATTTAGCATATTCGTGATTATCTCCCCTTGGAGAAGGGCATTGTCCTTCATTTGAATAGTCTTGAATCCCTTTTCCAAGGGTTTTTTTTTTTTTGCCAAGTTTGCTTGACATTGGCCCAGTTCTGGCGAAGAAGTCGAAAATGTGAAAAAATTACAGACAGGCGGACGACGGATAACAGGTGATCAGAAAAGCCCACTTCAGCCTTCAGCTTAGGTAAGTTAAAAAAATAAAACAAAAGGAAAATGGGGGGGGGGGAGGGGGGCAAAGATATGCCAACAAGGAGGACAACATAATGCTAGATGGAATATATTAATCTAGGGTCAAGATGGGTAACATAGAAAACATAGCACCCTCTCCCAACATAAAACATTGAATTTTAACTGATTAGTAATCTGTAATACACTAGGGACCCTCTTTGGGAAAATTACTTTTAAAACATTTTACCCAACACCAAAAATACGAGGGGCTCAAGAAGGTTAATAAAATTATTGTGATTAATTAAACAAGAACTTTACTTAAAATAATGTACTACCATAAATACCCGACCCCAAGGACACATCCTCCACCGATTCCTATATCACTAGAATCAACAGTAAGTTTAAACTGCTAAGAAATTTCTGAAGCTGAAAGAACACTGGACTTCTCATGAGGACAAATTTAATCTTACAAAATGATTAGTCATAGTCCTTTATCCAATCAAAATTAACCCTATTTTGCAATTGGTTGATAAATGGATTAACAATATATTGAGGAATAATTTGGACACAGCTTTCTTTAAAAACGAGTCATGCCAAAAAACTCAGTATCTCTTTCTTGTTTGCAGGAATCGAGAACTTTGTGATAATTTACATTTTAGCCATGTTATGTATAACATAACCCTAACCTACTTTATGACCTAGATATTGTACAGAAGCATGAAAAAGTCACCATCGCAAGGCTCACTGTTAAGTTTGCGTTAGCCAGACTGTTGAAGAATGAACACATTATTTGTAGATGTTCCTCCCATATGTTGCTGTAGATGATAGCATCATCTACATAGGCTTGACATCGTTGGAAGTCATAACTTCTTTGGCCCTTTCAGTTAATTGTACTTGTCAGCAACCTTTTCAACAGGTCAAATTAACTGACAAATTTTGTCAATACAGTCATCGATTCTGAGAATCGGATATGAGCATGTGTCCGTGACAGTTAGCACGCAATTGGTACCATCAGGTTTCGCTACTACAATGCAAGGTGACCTCAAATCCCTTTTACTTGGTTCAATATTTTCATTGTCCAACATGTACTGCATTTTTGTTTTCAATTACTGTGATTTTAATGGATTCAAACGATAAGGACGCTACTTGATGAGCAAAGTGTTACCCACTATGAGAACATGACAAGCAGCATTGGTCTTTTTTTGAACATCCAGAATGATTGAAGGATGATTAACCAAGAACTTGTTCTTCAAATGTCCAAGTTTGAAAGAGGTTTCGGAGCTCTTCAAACGAACACTCTGATTAAAGTCTTTTTCATTAGTTTCTACACTAACGCCATTTTCAAGAAAATCTTGAAATGCCTTAACATTGGCTATAGTGGAAAGTGAAATTATGTGATTTCGGCCACATCTGTCAAAATAGTCTTTCAACATGGTAATTTCGCTTTTCTTTATGCTGGTCATGTGTCTTCACAGGCCACATCACTAAGAATGCCTTCAATTTCACAAGGACCAGGATATCTGCCCTGTAAAGGATGATAGGAACATGCAAAATACACTATCCTTATCATCTAGATTTAAAACCCTGATCCTAGCATCTTTGTCATACCAATGTTCATTTTGGCTAGTAAATTCTTGGGATTTTTTGCGTCATTTTGAAAGCATTGGTCTCTCTTTGAAATTAGATACATAGTCCAAAATGTTGTCTTAGTCAACCACTGTTCCTTCAGGAATTACGATGGATCTGTAACTGTATGGTCAAACATTAATTCAAAGGGATTGAATCCAAGAGACGTTTGAATTGTTTCTCGTGCAACAAATAAAACAAGGTAAATGTATTTCATTGCATTATTGAGATGTCATAAAACATAAACTGTATCTCAAATATACTGATTGAGATGATTACTTTCCTTGAATTAAATTATGCATCAAATATGAAACTTAAACATTTGAACGAAGTGCTCATTTATGGACTGATGAATTAGATCTAGCTTCTTTTCCACGTTTCATTAGAGATTCGTAATTGGACCAAATGACACGCTCTTGTATTTACACGATCATGTACTTTAACATTTGTATCTACCCTAGGGAACGCTTGAAGATTTTTGTCTGAAAAGCTGTTATTTGGAAAGTTTTATTGAAGCAATTCCGATGTGGTTTTAAAGAAAATCTGTAGAAAAACAACTTTAACTGACTCACCAACTACACAATTAACCCAATAATTTTGTCGGTTTTGTAATATTTCGTATATCGATGTTAACGTGAACGACACTCTTTGTAAAACCAGTAATTATTTTTTCTGCTAATATACATCCTTCAGTGTAATCAAATTATTAAATTAGATGACAAAAAACGTAGAAATTTTAAGGTGGTTTAATTACAGGATAAGCCGTCTGTAATTTTCCAATACTAAGCTGGTATCAAGCTATCAACAAAGGCATACATTTTATGGCTGTATCAAGTGTCGTTAAACTGATTTTGCGAAGTTTGACTTTAGTATTTGCATTTTTGGCGAAATTCGAGAATAAAAGTAGGGTGTGTGGCTATGATATGTAGGAAACACACGACTGATTCAGTGTAAAACCACCCCACATGTGAATTTTCACATTTACAGTCGTGTGTTTCTTCCAAAATGCATTAATTTTGCTGATAATGTTTTTCCTTTTTGAAAAAGTTTTGTTGGTAGCAAGTGTTTATCATTATAACTTACTGAGAGGTTATTGTCTTTTACTAAGGAACCAGTTTATCTTTATAACTCACTGAGGGGTTATTATGTTTTAATCAGGAACCAGTTTATCTTTATAACTCACTAAGGGTTTACTGTGTCTTACTCAGGAACCAGTTTATCTTTATAACTTACTGATGGAGTATTGTGTCTTACTCAGGAACCAGTTTATCTTTATAACTTACTGAGGGGTTATTGTGTCTTACTCAGGAACCAGTTTATCTTTATACCTTACTGATGGAGTATTGTGTCTTACTCGGGAACCAGTTTATCTTTATAACTCACTGAGGGGTTATCATGCCTTAATCAGGAAACAGTTTATCTTTATAACTTACTGAGGGGTTATTGTGTCTTACTCAGGAACCAGTTTATCTTTATAACTTACTGGGGTTATTCTGGTTTGATGAGATAGAAAATACATGTACAGAGTGTGTGTACATGTTCGCACTTCCGTTGGAATTCGAAGTTTTGATAGGAGGAAGGAGGACTTCTCCATACCACGGAGATCGTACGCCTGGATATGTTACTGCATGTTCAGTAGAATTAGTCTGAACATTACACCTATATGGTACTACATGAGATTGAAATGTATCGAAAAAGTAATCGTTTTCTCATCCCTTCGCAGTATTTGCAATTCAGAAAATCTTAAGTTTTGGTCTTATAATCAGTTCATCTCTGCAACATACAGATTAGTTAATCAATACATCAACATTTAATTAAACATGGTATGATGTGATCTTTATCGTCCTTTCATTACATGCATTAGTTTCCGGAAAATCCGGTACAGTGACCTAATTAGAAAATCAGCATCAGAGTATTTACGTGCAAATATATTTCTACAAAACAAACCAGCTAAAGTATAACATGTATTGCAGGCCGTTCAGTCCTTTTTGATAACCTATTCGCTCAGCACCCTATCATCTCGTTCAACTGAGTTTACTTACATGTATTGCTTGTACACTCATCCATTCCTGTTTTCTCATTATGTTCACTACGCATCCATATTCCACTCAGGAACTGCTTACTATTCTCTTTCAATTTCCTTTTTCATGTCATATTCAATATTTCAAGAACATGTAAAACACTTTAATTCTTAGCAATGTTTAAAATATATATGTTTCAAATATCTTTTAAAAGTTGAAAAAGGTGCACCGTTTGATCGAACTTGGGAAAATACTGTCAAAGGACCTCTTCACTTTAGATGTAGCTTCTGGTCCCTTTTTAGCGTCCTTCTTTTCACAGAAAAATTGCCTAGTATCATTTATACTATTATACTATGTACGTTTTGATAACTAATCTGTTTTACGGTGTGACCGTTGAGACGAGCGAAGACCCTTAACATCTTGCAACACGACTTTAGGTATCATTTAACGCGGGAAATATAATACGGTTGATGTAAACAGTGCATTGTGACCTCATCATTAGTTGCGATTTCTCTCTCTCTCTCTCTCTCTCTCTATCTCTCTCTCTCTCTCTCTCTCTCTCTCTCTCTCTCTCTCTCTCTCTCTCTCTCTCTCTCTCTCTCTCTCTCAAACCAAGAAATTATCCACAACAAAACGTTCGAAGGTATGGAAAAGCTTGTCTAGAATTTTAAATCATTTATGGTACTTTCAAAACTATCTATTTGTTTTATCTACGGGGTTGTCCATGAAGACTTTTAGTATACCGCAGTGACGGCGACATTTATCCGGAAGCATTATGGGTACTTCCCATCATTTTTGCAGCTGATGTAGATCAAATCATGTGACTCAATTGTGTAATCATTGGAGCGAATGCGTCGCGTCGCTTAGCGACGCGAGTTTCGCTCGCTATTAAACACTTATTTATTTCCAGCAAGTGAGGAGTTCTATTCACCTAGGATATTGGGAGATACATGTACATTTGTAAGGGTAGAAAACTAACTTAGTTTTAATTATTGTATTTATTTTCATGAATTTCATCAACAGCACAAGATTGTCCAGTCTTGCCTTTTGGATATAAATTTCTTTATTACCAAAAAGACTTATACTAGAAAAAAGGAAGCTGGACAACCTTGTGCTTGATATAAACAAAGGCTTTAAAATGCGGTCATTCGATGGATATCAATATATATTTAACAAAAACAGACAAATCCGATTTCAAAAGACGGCATATCTCTTAATGTTAACGGACTTTTCAGTAAAATAAAATGCCAAACCTCTAGGTTAAGGTATTAATGAACATCTTCGGGCATTGTAAAGTGCATAATTCAAACTATGGTGTTTTACCAAATCATCGGGGCCATACAACACAGCTAAAATGTGGAGGACCTTTCTCCGCAATGAATTGTTTACGTCCATGCAATGATGTTGCTATCAACAAATTCAATTTTCATATCAACATTATACTAAAAGATTGTAGGATTTATTATACAATTCACTATAACATGGTTATTTGTAACGTAAAAGCTGTTTTAGTCATTTTGGCAAACATGATTTTGGCAGCTAATGGCTCATATTTGTTTGATAGTACACTGTAGATTGATACCGAAAAATAGTTGCCAGATAACAATTGTTGTAGGAAACTTTCTTCAGCGCTAAAATAAGTTTTTCAGTTGCAGTTATGTGAATTTTTACAGAGGAATGTAAGAGGCTAATTTTTGACAGTGCAAATTATCATGTGGGTTTCCTGCATTGCAACATCCTCAAAGGTCAAGGTTTAGTGTTAACATACTCTCCACCGTGTGACTTGTGAGGATGGCATTCCAAGTGATGGCGTGAATTTCGTGCATTGTAAGTGATGTGATTTTCCTGCATTGTAAGTGATGCTGTGAAATTCCTGTATTGCAAGTGATGACGTGAATTTCCTGCATTGCAAGTGATGACGTGAATTTCCTGTATTGCAAGTGATGACGTGAATTTCCTGCATTGCAAGTGATGACGTGAATTTCCTGTATTGCAAGTGATGACGTGAATTTCCTGCATTGCAAGTGATGACGTGAATTTCCTGTATTGCAAGTGATGACGTGAATTTCCTGCATGACCAATTGTGGTATCAATGAGTATTTTCTGCATCGAATATATGAGATGAATTATCTAATAATAGTGCGAAAGAAGACATATTTTTTTTAAATGCAAATAATGTGGGTTTTCTACAGTGTAATACTAGATGTCTAATATTTGAACGATGGAAGGAAACTGCCAAGACCACGTATTTCATAATTTTATAATGCATGTACATGAGACAATATGACAATACCCGCGAATTCATGAAAGAAAAACATTTCAACGATCAATCAAAATGAATGATTTGATAATTATCTAACAAAGCATTACAGCTAAATACCATTAATGCATTTTGTGAAAAAGTACAAGTACTTTATTTTCCAAACTGCATACACAGTACAATAATCATAGTTTAAGTCTCCTCAGAGACCCCCTGACATAAAATGTAGTCCTCACCAGGTGATCCAGGGACCCACTGGATTAAGCACATACATCACCCATAGAACATTTTATAGCTGTATTATAGTACGTAAATTTATAAGGAAGATTAGGCATACAAAACAATCGCACAAGCATACATGTGTATCCAACGGAAGAATATTCCGATGGTATAGAGATTAATTCTTCATATTCAAAGAAGAAGAACATATCCATTACAATATCGACATTAATCGTGTTTTGACATTATATTGAGGAATATTAAAATACCGCATTAGACATATTTAAGTACGCACCATCTATCGTGCTGTGTTTAGTAAACCAGAAGTGATAAAAGAATTCGATAGGTTACACGAGGAATATCTTTTAGGTCCAACTGACAAAGCTTGTAACTACATTGTCTTTGTTTGTAAGGCTTATTATTACAACTGCATTTTAAACGAACTTGGCATTGTTTCCACTTTCGATAATCTTAATCATACCCCAACAGCCCTTTTAAAAGATGAAATTCTTCAAAACCATGCTTCAGTTATATATATATATATATATATATATATATATATATATATATATAGATAATTCCAATAATAAAAGTCAAGAAACACAAAACTCGAATAACATAAAAAAAATTATAACTGTCTGAAGAGTCATTAAAGCCGAAAGCGCTAACAGTGAAATGTTATTCGAGTTTTGTGTTTCTTGACTTTTATTATTGGATGTATTGGATGTATTTACTGTATCAAATACTGAATTATTTTTTTTACAAACTATATATATATATATATATATATATATATATATATATATATATATAGTTTATCTATCATATTGATTATCTTAATATATATTGATAAATGATCTCCAATGGTAGTTTATTTATATAGGTTATTCATCACTATTATTTATCTCTATAGATAAGTTGTTTATCTTCATAAATTATTTATCTCCTTTATTTATCTCCATTGATTATTATCTCCATTGATTATTAATCTCTATTAGTTATTTATCTATATTGATTATTTATCTCTATTAGTTATTTATCTATATTGATTATTTATCTCTATCGTTAGATTATTTCCATTTATTGGTTTTCTCTGTCGATTACCTCTATCTATCAGTTCTTTCAATTGACTCCTATTGGTTATTTATCTATAATGATTATCCATCTCTACTGATAAGTTTTATCCAGTAATTATTCAGCTTTTAGCTTTATTCTGACTTCAACAGACAACAAATAAGTTGCATTGGGGTTCATGGCTCAGGTGAGCTTAAAACGAAATACCCTGTGGCCATTATCGCATGGAGGTGTAACTTAGAATAGTAGATTCATTCATCTACCTCGGTAATTCCTCATCAACGAAATGTCTTGCCGAATAAAAATGGAACTTCCGTAAATCATATGTTGATAGCTAGCTCCTTCTCTCTCTGAAAATGCAATATGAAAATTACAGCATCGGCATTTTCCAATTTGAAATTCATGAATTTTCAAAATAAAAATATCCAAAACCATTCTTTTAGACGCAAAAGCATTATTTAAAGCGAGCCAATTCACATCTATCATCTAAATGATTCAATGAACTTAATGAATTATTCAAGTTCCATACATTAGCACAATTTAATGAACTTGAATATATCAAAAGCGAATATTTATCACAAAGTAATACGTTTATGTACTACTCAATAACACTTTAGGCCTCCTTTTGGTCCATTACCCTACAGACATAGACAATGAACATAGTACACACTGAATTCATGTTAGTTCCGCAAAATCAGTCGCTCAGAAATCTTCCTGATAAAAGCTTTAGAATTATATTTTAATAGTATTCCTCAACCTCTTACAACACTTTATAACACAGCATCGTGTTAAATTAATACAGAACTTCTGTGAAACGCAGGACACACCGGACGTCAATTTATGTAGCAATATTCCATTATCACCTGCATATGGTGTTCATATCTCTCAACTGATTCGATACGAAAAAGAGCTTGTTCTGTGTGTGACCAGTTTTTAAAATTGAGGCAGACTACTGACAAACATGTTGATGTTGGAATGGTTTCAATAGTATCGTTTAAAGTCAGCATTTCGAAATCCTATGGTCGTTATAATGATTTAGTTTACCAATACAACCTTATCTTTGGGTCAAATGCTGTCTGACTTGTTAGGCCGTACTTAGCACACAGAATCTGACTACGGATTACTCCGTATACCTGATCAAGACATGGGGCTCAAGGCGGATGTAACCAGTCGACAGGGGATGCTTAGTTCTCCTAGGCATCTGATCCAACCTCTGGTATGTCCGAGGTCCGGTTTTGTATTCCTTATAGGAGTTCTGCGATTGATCACTGTTCGTTAACTTACATTTTCATGTTAACACTTGACATGTCTAATCATCGTAAATTAATTACCATTACACTTTCCTTTTCACCAAACTTGGAACATGTAAATTCAAGAAGGAAGTCGTGTACATGCAAGGTGAAGATAACGAACAGTGATCAATCTCATAACTCCTACAAGCAATACAAAATAGATAGTTGGGCAAACACGGACCCCTGGACACACATTCTCAAACGGATTCTTCCCGACATTCAAACACTTTGTTGCGTTCTTTACATACAAAATCCCCAATCACTGTTAAATCAGTGTTTCTTGTTGATCATGTAAATGCGGCCTCAAACTTTAGCAAAAGTACTCTGAAGGTGATATTAAAAAAAACGTTGGAGTTCCTCTGTGACGTGTTCGTTAGTGATCAGATCTTCCAACAGTCATTTGGAATTCCTGTGGGAACGGGTTGTGTTCCTTTATTGACCGACCTATTTTTATATTCGTATGAGGCAGAATTTATTCAAAAGTTTCTACATGAGAAGTAATCTCTTGTTGTGGCATTGCACTCGACATTTAGATATACTGACGACGATTTACATACTTACAACGTTAATTTTCATTCATATGTTGATTCGAAATGTCAGTGAGCTCGAAATTAGACACCGCAAACTCTTCCATATTTTGGATACTTTATCAAACATATATATGATACGTTAACGGCAAACTGACAACTCAACTTTATGACAAACAGGATGACTTCTCGTCAGTTTCCCATATTCCTGTAGCAATACTCCACAATATCACCTGCATATGGTGTTTATGTACATGTATCTGAACTGATTTGATATGCGAGAACACGCTCTGCGTGTAATTAATTTTCAAATCGAGGCAAGCTAATGACCAATATGTTGACGCTACATAGATTTCAACAGTCTCGTTTGAAGTCAGCATTTCGCATATTCTATGGTCGTATAATGATCTCATTGGCAAATTTAGTAACCTGTCGTTAGTTCGAATGGTCTTGTGTTTCATACCATCTGTTAGGCCGATCTTTACATACTGATTTATCATTACATACTGATTTTGATTAAGGATTACTCCGCTTACCTCATCAAAATAGGGCTGACGGCGGGTATGACTGGTCGACAGGATGCTTACTCCTCCTAGGTACCAGATCACACCTCTGATGTGTCCAGGGGTGCATGTTTGTTCTACTCTTAATTTTGTATTCTTTTAAAATAGGATTTATGAGATTGATCACTATCATCTTCTCTTTTCACTTAGCAAATGCAGTGTCCTCTACCAAAACGTGAAATAAAGAAAGTGAATATTTAATAAAATTAGAAACAATATTTGCAAATTTTGCTTTTGTAATCGAAAATTCGCAAACTCAACCCATGTTTATGGTAATTATAAAAGGTTTGGTATATATAATGATTTAAACACCCCTCCCCCTTAAAATTATATATGGCCGATGCAACACTCGAACCCCCTAAATACCCGAGAAAAATGTACCCTTCTCTTATAAAAATCCAAAGAAATCCATCGATATATGATGATAAAAACAGAAGTCAAATTAACATCATCCTTTATTATAATCAATTAAAGATTCTCAACACAGATAAATCAAACATCTCACATAGGTATAAACTAGTTTTACTCAAATAAGAAAGTCACTTGGATCGTCAAAATATACGTATACATTACTAGTAATTCAAACAAGTAAGTTGATCTAAGTATACATTAACTCATCTAAATTGGACATACAATATCTCAGAGAGATAGAAAAACATGAAATATTAATATTTCTAATTACAATACAAATATTAATATTTCTAATTACAATACAAATATTTTCGTCAAAGCATAGCAAAATCCATACGGAGGAAAATATTGGATTAAGTAACCAATGTACATATACCACATTTATGTTTATATTGCTAATTTTGTTCATGGAATGTCTTCGTTCAACACAACTTTAACGATCAATAACAAACAATGTTTAACCATTCACTTCCGCTAACTACTCTCATTAGCTGCATAAACAATCTGTACATAACCTCGAACACCTTTTTAATGGAGATCTTTTTTTCTATTGATCATTCTGCTATCTTGACATTACAAGAACTCGTACTACAAGTGCATACTATCACACAACAACAATGATGCGTCCGATGTTCATCCAATCATTAAGGAAACATTTCTTACATTCTATTCTAAAGGTAAAACAAATACATATGCATCACGTTTACGGGCGATTCTTTTTGCATTTCTACTTGCAGGGTATATCAAATCTGCCCTCGTTTTTGATACTTTATAGGCATTTCTTGAAAGTGAAAACTCTCCAGTGAATTTTATAACAGAATAAGCCAAATATCACCATCTTGGCATATAGCACAATACAATCCCGGAGGGAAAAACTACAGGTACCTTTAAATTTGAATCTGCTTAACATAATAAACTTAAAGAAATGGTCGCAGGGGTTGATATATATTTTTGCTGTTGCTTATTTTGGTTCTAATAGATACAAAAAACAAATATTACTAACAAGTTGTGTTTATGAATGATTGATTGTATCTTGTTAAAAGTCTCGTAAAACATCAAACAATGAATCATTCGAGAATTTTTCACTCATATGGAGACGTCTCCAAGACCGGCGAAGGACTTCGAATTTAGGCATCTGCTCAGCGCTTACGGCCATTGAGCAGTGAGGGTTCTTTAGTGTTCCTTTACTGTATTTAGGAAATACTGATGCCCCCTGCACGACAGTAAAGTAAATATGGTACCCAAAGAAAGGTCTTGCCACAAGGAATGCACATGTGAAATATGAATACCACATCTCTAACCATTCCAAATTTATGACCTAAGAAAAAGATGGTCAAACTCACTGTTCTGTTTCAAGGTTTTCCATGGGGATCCATATAATCACAGGTCCTCAGTATCCCTTGCTTGTCGTAAGAGGAGAATAAATGAGGCGGTCCTTCGGATGAGACCACACACAACGAGGCCCCGTGTCACAGAAGGTATGGCACGATAAAGATCCCTCCCTGCTCAAAGGCCAAAAGCGCTGAGCATAGGACTAAATTTTGCAGCCCTTCATCAGGAATGTTGATGTCTCCATGTGAGTGAAAAATTCTAGAGCGGGACGTTAAAGAATTTATAAACAGCGAACCCTGTTCAAGGTCAAACTTTTGATACCAAAGAAAAGGTCTTGTCAAAATTAATACAAATCTGAAATATGAAAGACCTATCACTAAGCATTTAAAAGTTAAGGCCGGGATTAAGTTTTTCAAAAGAATATCAAACTCAAAGGTCACGAGGTAAAACAATTTGTTACATAAAGATAGGTCTTATCAATAGGAATACACATGTGAAATATGAAAGCTGGATCCCTTAACATTCAAAAGTTATGACCTAGGTTAAGTTTTTCAAAAGTATGTCAAACTCCAAGGTGAAGGACACACGACGGTCAAATATTTGGTACCAAAAGAAAGGGTTTATGACATGAAATACACACGTGAAATATGGAAGCCCTATCACCATCCATTCATTATGAGCAAGGTTAAAGTTTTGCGGACACAAACAGATAGACCAAAAACTTTATACCCCCGAATCTCTAATTACTGGGCGTTGTAAGAAAAAATATGGGACTTTATGAAAAGATAAGGGACTTGTAAATTTTCTATTATCTAATACATGTATACCCCACACTGTTTGGGATTTGACAATTCATAGGAATAAATTACATTCCAGTTGGTGAATGGTATTCATTTCACTTAATAAAAACATTGATTTAGTTTCCGTTTTCATTATCTTTTTAAAAAGGTGTATATGTACCAAGTGCCATAATAGTTGTAATAGAGCAATCAAATACACAACTAATCCAGTAATAACCTCTTCTTCGCAACTGTTGTCAAACAAACAACTGCTGTCAAACATACAACTGTTGTCAAACAAACAACTGCTGTCAAACATACAACTGTTGTCAAACATACAACTGTTGTCAAACAAACAACTGCTGTCAAACAAACAACTGTTGTCAAACAAACAACTGTTGTCAAACATACAACTGCTGTCGATCGTGTCGTTCTAATGGATTGAAAACTCTAATTTCTAACACCTAAAGTAGAATAAACAAGCTCTTAAAAATCTGGAAGTAGGTGCTGACCATACTACAAATCCACAAATATTTCGCTACTAAACGGATAAATATTTATCCATCTTTTATGAAAAACACGTTAATATGATAACGAAAAATCCGTTGATTAATTGCAATAAAAAAATAAATAAAATACAAGAAAAAGTCACTTACATGTAGTACACATAAAATTAAATATGGCAGCTAGGAATTTTGCAATAACGAAGTGGATTTCATTAAATGAGGACTGTACACATTCTGACTAGACTAAGTATGGACTTGATTCCAACATATCCAGGGCAAGTGTAACAATATAACAGGGAATATTCTAACTATGTTAAAACAATACGATGATCTCTGACATTAACAACGACAAAATATTGAATACTGATCATATGTGCAATTTCTTTATAAATATGCTGTACTTCAAAAAGAAAAGGGCTTGTTTTAAAAAAAAGTTTTCGCATTGCAAATAAAACAGGCTAGGTACATGTACAGGAATAGTATTTACACTATATCAATGAATTTTATGCATCAGCAATATATTGTACTTTGGTACCAATTGTAAAAAAAAAAAAAACAAATCAAAACCCCACACATGTAACCTTAAAGAAACTCGATTGTACATGTGAAATAATGACATTGAATTGTAAATGTCGAAAATGAAAACACTCGTACATTCCACTATCATAGTATACACCGCAAAAACTGTGAAAGTAATTCACTATAAGGTATTGCATGGACGAATATTCAGAACAGAAAAAAGACACACTGGAGACCATTTTATAACGGGTCTGTGGCTTACATACCAATCAATTTCACGCTGCATTTATCTTCTTTTTATATATAAAGTTTAATCAAATTTTTGACAAAGCTAGAGAAATTTAGTAAAAATGTAGATACGACATTTTGATACAATTTAGAGATACATGTAAATGGTAAAACTTTGACCAACTGAACATAATGCAGGTGGCCTTAGTGGTACATGTACAAGCAAGACCTTTCATAAAACAGGCCCCAAAACATACAATATAAATTATTAAGATATCGTATAAAAACCATTTTCGAAGAGAGACTCAAAAACTCAAATTGTAAAATGTATTTGTATGCCTATAACAAATTTTACTTTTACCTGCGTGTAATGAGACAGGTAGTATTAGAGAAATATCACGTGTCCTTTTGATCTACACAATTTCCGATAATACAGATGCATGAAAGCACCCACTGGCTTCAAACAACAGGCTACAGTTATATGATTTCCTGAAATTCTTCCTGGACAATACTAACCAATAACCATTAATTCAACAAACTAACTACATTGTATGGCAATACACTCATTGCAAATAAAGTTTATCCACAATCTGAAAAACACATACAGGTACAAGTAAATTATTGAGGAAAACGGATTGCAAATAAGTTGTTAAGCATCCATAATTTTACAGATAATGAAACGAAAGTGACTTGATGAAGTGAGAGGGCATTTATGGCATCAGGTAACCAACTTGAAAAAAAATAAAGCAATAAGAATATAGTAAATAAGTACTGTAATGAATTTTAAATTTTGACTGTAAACTTTGTCTATAGATCAAAAGAACTATTTTCCATTAAATTTGACCACAAATTCTACGACTCACGAGTTGTTGTTCCTATCATCAATCACTACTAATTAGAAAGAGACATACATGTATTCACAAGAGTGAATGAGCACAACTACGGAAGAAAATAAGTGTAAATTTTCACCAAAATCACAGGCCCGGTATTAACTGATATCACGATGAAGTTGTATTGATAATGATGTACAAACCGCTTTCTCGTTATTCTATTATGGGTGCCTAAATAGTCTTATTGCAACTCTGTCCCTTTTGCAGTACTTGTAACTATATCAGAGTTCCCTTTGCAATCCATGCAAGATAAATGAAAAACAGGAATGATTTTAATTTCTGCATGTATACTGTATATTGTATGTCACCCATATACCTTTACTGTGTCTGGTTTCAGTTCAAAATATGGAGATTTTGAACCCACTAGAAAAATCGTTCCTCCTCTGTAGTAAAACCTGTAGAAATAAAGATAAGCATGTATACGGTATCTTATACCCAACTGACCTCAACAAATGACCTTGCTATAGCCAACTTTCGTTTTTGATGTAAATGGATGATTTCCCCATGATTGAAATGAAATGAACAACGATACTGATAACCTTATTGAAGGGATCATTTTATCTTGTAACGTATGTCTTGTAGTTTACAAAAATGTGTACGACAGTGTGATCTTGGCTTTGCCTCGAGTGAAATACGACTATAGTGTATAAAGCCTGAAACAGCAATCAAGCTGAGGCCTTCACAAACTCATAACATGAACAGCTCTCATTACCCTGGTTTTTGTGGGAAGTCTTGGCATGTTTATGAATTAGTGTAGGTGTGAATATTGGGTATTTTCTTTGTTTTTGATCTTTTTAAAAAAAGTTTTCCTTAACTTTAGGTCATAAAAATATCTAGTATCGTATTGAAATTGTTCTTTTCTTTTTTTCTTTTAATTTACCTTGACTTCAATTTTCAATTCTTATGCATCATTTCCTAGCTTGCATGTATGAATTTCATAAATCACAGGTTACCGTATAATTTAAGACAATGGAAACGAATCCATCGTTATATTAAGAGATTGGTATTGTTGATTGATTGATTGATTGGTGTTTTCCGCCACTCAACAATTTTTCAGTTATCTGGTGGCGCCCTGTTTTTATTGGTGGAAGAGAGAACCTAGATACAATGTACCTGGGAAGAGACCACCGACCTTCCGCAAGTAAACTGGGGAACTTTCTCACTTACCGGCGCGAGTGGGATTCGAATCCGCGCCCACCAGAGGTGAGAGGCCGTGAGATTTTGAGCGCGATGCTCTAACCACTCAGCCACGTAGGCCCGGTAATATTGAATGTTTGTTTGATGTTACACTGTTAAAAGTGCAATACCTGTATAATGTCTACCACTGACAAGCTACTTACCGAAGAGAACCTCTGTGAAGACCTTTTAAGGGTTTACCAGCTGCTGAATATAGTCCAAAACATTTGCATAGTTCATGAAATACTGTCCTCTTTGAGTCCTTGTCCGTGAAATATAGTACGAAACTCTCACTGAAAAGATTATAAATCAACTAAATTGAAAGTGTTCAATTATTGTAAAATCAAACCAAATTTATAGTTAAAGACAAGTTTAATTTCATTCCAATTTCCTATTTCATTGCTTCGCACATTTTAATAGTATATAGTTTGGGGGTAAGTGGGATAATTTTCTACTAATTCATTTTCAATTTTTCAGAATATACATTACGAAACACGTTAATACACACAGCAGATGTACTATGAGATATGAAATAAATAACACTGCTGTACTCACTCTTTATGAGGCAGTTCAATGGTTTCTAGCTTGCTGCCACACTTTTCAAGTTCTTTAAGAGGGAAGTGTTTGCTTGATTTTATTTCCTTTTCCATCTCCTCCTCGTATAATGTAGAGGTTAGGGAATTCGCATTCTTTAATGTTACGATGTCCTCTCTAAAATAGCGACAACAGTTTTCAATACTTTTATGCTGACATGTTTGAGTTTTTTCGAGGTAATATGTAATGGCAGTTTGATTAAAAACAGCCCTGTTTCTCCTTTAATTGTCGACTTAAGAATAAGAGGGACTGGTTTTAATGAAATTGTATTTATACGTGGACACTCCTTGGCCAAAAGTACGCTCTCATAGAAAAAGTGCCCTTCATGATTCACACAATATTTTACAGTATTAAGCACTATTAACCTCAGAATGGGCGGTCATTTCTAGTTTGCACTACTAGTAATTGTACAACAGAACTATTGTAGAGGCAAGCATTCTTACAGAGATTGTGTGAAAACAATGACCCATCACAAAACAATCCTTCGCTTTTTGTAAATGAATTAATTAATCTCCTCGTAAAGATGTCAGAATAGTTTACTTGTTTGGTATACGTTCAATGTATAACGATCATATTTCATATCTAGTAAATGGATGGTGGGATTGTTGTAATCATTGTATCAGTTTGAAGGGTACAGATAAAAATAATTCACCATAGAAATTTAGAAAATTTTGTTTACTGTTTGATTTATTTTACCTAGAATTTAACATTGAAGTCTACGGGAAGAGCATGTTTTATCAGACTAGTTTTGAACGAAATTACATTTACATACAAACCTCTTGGTAGAAACTTTCATACATTTTCTCTTTATGAAGATATGAAATATAATTAATCATTTACCTCACATATTCTTAGAAAATTGGATTTTTCTTATTTTTACAAACTTGAAAGGGTAGATAACTCTTCAAAAACGTTTCAAGCGCAAAAAGGTCAGCTCCTAATCATTTACCAGTCATGTGAATTTTATCTACTTCACTCTCATCATTATTTAGCAAAAAAACCCACAACATTTTTGTTGATTTAAATCCTTCAAAATTGTTCATTATCCTTTCGTTATACATTGTATATCCTAAAAATTGTGCCACCAGGCGTAGTGAAGGTCCAAAAATTAAGCCCTATGCATGAAGCTCAGGGTCGTGGCAGTGATGATTCTTTATAGCTTGATATGGAACCTGAAGTGATAAGGTACATGTATCATCCGAAACACTCAGTTCTTAAGGCCAAGGACCAGTATCTACATGTATCTATTTCTACATCTTACGTCGAACGCAGTCAAAGTATGAAGTGGGTAGGGTCTGAACACACGAGATCACGAAGCGAATGCTATAACCACTGAGCCGCCGCGAATGGCGTGATTTCTAATGTAGTACATTGGCAGACAGTGGTATTTGGATAAATCTAACGCTCGTTTAATATAATGTGAGAAAGGTGTGCAATGCAGGTGCCACGTTGTGGAGAAATGAAATACTTATCTCTTAGTATCACGTTATTTTGCAAGGATTGTGTTGTGTCTTATTTGAACTGCAGCAGTTCACACGTAATTATAACGCAGTCAGAATTTATCAGAATTCAAAACTTATTTTTGAGTGAATATAAGACATTTACAAACTCTTTCGACAGTCCTAAAATGTGTTTACAGCTTAAGACCTCAGATTATATTGTGGAAGTAATAAAGTGATAAGGAATATCAAAAAAGTGCCATTTTCATAAGAATTTTTTGTTATGGTAAACATCCAACTCCAATTGAAGTGCAGCATTTCAATATGCAAAGATTTACAGTTTATATGCACCTAACTCAGTTGATATAACAATAATAGTAATTCATACAAGCAAAATCTCAGAAAACTGTATCATGTATATACATGTATGACAGATTGAAACCATATCAAGCCGGTTCTTCTTAGTAAGGGTGATACTTTCCTTACCAATGAGAATTAACAAGCTTTCATACTAATGTACAAATATTACGGAATCATTTGATCCTGTGGGTGTGAATTTTCGTGGATTGTAGAGATTTTCCAGTTCGTTGGGATGGAAGTTGAAGATAACGAACAGTGATCAATCTCATAACTCCTATAAGGAATACAAAATAGAGAGTTGGGCAAACACGGGCCCCTGGATATACACATATACCAGAGGTGAAATCAGCAGGAGAAGAAAGAATCCCCTGTTGACCGGTCACACCCGCCGTGAGCCCTATATCTTGATAAATGTAGTAACCCATAGTCAAAATAACTGTGCCACGAATGACCTAACAATCGGTATGAAACAAGGATGTAAATCTGTACATATTATTTCTCTCTATACAATTCTTGGTACAGGTGTACCTACAGAATCCACAATAAATGAGGTCCATGAAATCTAATACGATTCCACAGCAAGTACATGCAACAATGGATTTGAATGCACATTTCCCGTATTGGTCATTAAAAGATGTCA
>NC_079170.1:60748585-60853585 GCF_947568905.1 Ostrea edulis | reverse complement strand
ATTCTGCTTGTGACAGCCTTTCCTTGTGTGGGAATATAAATGTACGTGAAACAGAATTTAAGTTTCATTTCAGCTAACTGCAGTTCATTGCCTTCCTCGTGTGATAATGAAAGATATTGTACCCAAAGGAGAAATGTATAACATTAATAAACCTACGTTTTCTGTTTTCACTTTCCATTTAGTTTAATATGTAAAGTGTGAATTGATTTTTTTGTTCATGTTCTCAATCGCATGTCCCTTTCACTTACAGATGCTTGGGTGAGAACACATTTAACAAATTTAATAAGTTTTAAAGTTTAAAAAGAAATTTAAAAAATAAACCAAAACACGTGAAAAGTCACATCTTCATTGTACACAATGTGTATGTCAATAAATAAAACTTTGATTTTTTTTTTTTCATTTTCTTATTCTCTTGGTTGGTTGTAACGGTTTTGTGATAAGATCATGGTATTCTTAACTTTTAAACGGAAAACACGCAGAACAAAAACTAAAATTAACTGTCGCACCGTGTTCCGATACCATCACCGTGTTCTGATACGATGCACTTCATGACCGTCGTCGGATACCCAGGGTTGATTTCGTGTTCTAATCGTGATGAGTAGAAGACGAGACAAGCCGCGGGTATCAAGAGGATGCTTCATTACATGACTTGTAGAAACTCCCGACAGAATCCACCTCATATCTTTTATGGACAAGTACATAGGAAGATATATTAGCTGTAACGCTTTTTTCCTTAAACATTTCCAGAAACATCCTAGATGAAGAAATGCTGAGACCTAAGCAACTATTGGTACATTGTACGTACTTCTTGTCATTGTATACATTTATGTTTCCCAAACAAAGGTTGGGAACATATTGTGTTTACTCTGTTTCTTATTATTTTTACCATTTGTTTTTTGTCTAGAAGTGTTCTCAAAAACTAGACAAGGTATTGTATTGAAACCCTTTTTATTAAGTGCAATGACAATGCCAAAATTTTTGTCTGAACATGTATGCAAACGTGCATCCACATGCATTATATTTTTCGTGCATTGACTTTGGAATTGGTATGCTTTGTTTTTTAATGAAATTGTTTGGCATTTATATTGTATAAATGACTCTTAACTGATTGGCATGTTCGAAATCACCAATCTCCACGCACATGAACGTATGCCTCGTTATGATTGGATAATACTAAACCGTCTCTAACTCTCTCGTGAAAGAAGGGAATGCCAAGATATCCACTGCATAGGCACATGTACATATAGAAAAGGTACATAAAATTACATAAGATTTGAATGTGCAGTTCTTAAAATAACTATAAAAGGTGAATATAACGAACAGTGACCAATCTCATAACTCCTATAAGCAATACAAAGTGGAGAGTTGGGCAAACACGGACCCATGGATATACCATAGGTGGAGGCAGGTGCCTAGGAAGAAAGAGTAAGCATCCCATGTTGATCGGTCATACCTACTATGAGCCCTATATCCTGATCAGGTAAACGGAGTTATCCGTAGTCAAAATCAGTGTGCCAAGAACGGTCTAACAATCGGTACGAAACAAGTCAGACAGCATTTGACCCAATAAGTTGTATTCGCAAACTAGATTGGTGTAACGACCACAATAAGAAATTACAAATCGCTGACTTTAAACGAGACTGTTGAAACCCCATAACCATCAACTTGTTTATCAGTAGCCTGCCTCGATTGAAAAACTGATCATACGCAGAACAAGCTCTTACGTATCAAATCAGTCGGGAAATATAAACACTACATGCAGGTGATAATGGAATATTGCTACATAGATATGGGAGGTTGACGATGGAAAAGCTTTTTTTCCCAACAAAATCATTATATTTATGTTGTCAGTTTGCTCTGTTATTCTTTATTATATGCATATGCTATGGTCAAATTTACTTGCGTACATGAGCTATATTCTGATTGGAAAATTCTAAATACAAGTACGACTGAACTTTATAATAAATGATGGAAATAGTATCCAATTCAAACTGTAGATATGTGATGCATGTATGAATGACATGAACTAAAGTGCTGATTCATATTCATGTGTATGCATGTGTAATGGTTTTTTTTTTTATTTTGCCATAACTTTCAAATAAAGACTCAAATAAAAGGATTTTTTACTGCATGTTTATGATATGAATGCCTAACGAATGTTGTAAACAATAATTCCTTCATCAAATTTTCGTGCATGTTTGAAAACACGCATGCATTGTAATTTTAACATCTAAAATGGAGTATTGATCTCCATCATATACACATTTCAATGAAATAGTATTGGAATTTGTATTGCTGTTAATGCATTGAATCTACTGATTAGTGTCGTTTTCCACACTCACAACCACACTGTGTACAACTCCATGTTTGTGGGTGCGGAATAGTGATCTTAGTGAGTACGGACTTTGAGTCACTCAGGTGACCTATTGTCGTTGGTCTTCGCACGTCGTCTGTTAACAATTCTACATTCTTTACTTCTTGAAAGCTACAGGGCCAGTTGTTACCATTTTGTGGTGTGCAGCTTCTTTAGGATAAAAGGAATGTAAATTGTGAAAATTATTACATGTATCTTGGCCCCCAAATCTGCAACAATAAATGACAAACTTCTCGACTCCCATATATGTGTAAGGAAAACCAAAAGCATGATTAAGATGTCCTTGAAGCCCTTTACCAAAACTGTGAAATTCATGGCCTTATTCAGGGGTCAGTCGCTAGGGTGGGACAATTTTGGCCATTTAGTAAAGCTATGTTAAATCTTAGAAAATCTTCTCTACTCTCAGACATGTGTGAGAAAAACTAAATGCATGGTTATGATGTCCATGAAGAACTCTACCTAAGTTTGTGAAAATCAAGGCCCTGGATTAGAGGTTTCGTCCCTAGGATAGAAGGTTTCGGCCCTGGATTAGGGGTTTAGGCTCTAGGATGGGACCGATATGGCTCTCTAGTAAAAACGTAATCAATTCTTCCTTCTTTACTCCCAGACATGCAAGAGGAAAAACAAAATGCATGGTCTATGTAAAGGCTATGGTACTCAGGCGACTGTTAAGGCCTGCGGACCTCTTGTCTATAGAGTAAAATCTGACTGTCACCAAAAACAGTGAGTGCACTAGTGTGATTAATTTGAGTTCCTTTATTGCAATTTGGAACTTGGAGCAATATCCCCACTCGTTAGGCCAAAATAAGATTTGTGTGTTTCCTATTTCACTCCCCAAAAATTTAGACAGGGTAGGTGCATGTAGGTAAAACATTTTATTTCATTAAAACATTTCATTTGAAATCTTAGTTTTTGATATGCTTTCAATACAGGTCTATATACATTACAAATACTTTTCACACATTTTGATGATCAATTAATAGTGGTTAAAATGTAAATCATAGAAACTCGAATGTAAATTTTTTTCTTCCAAATTCAGGATTTCCATTTTCTTTTATTTACATGTATATTATCAATGAAATACTTAGGGTTGGCAGCAAAAGGGCAGGTAGAGTTGGGAAACCGGGTACATGTATATTTTATTTTGGCCTTATTAGAAATATGTATTTCATGCAAACAGTGACTGGTGTAAACACTCTACATTGTTTTTCAGTTGTATAAAAATGAGAGCCTCTTCGCATTTTGTTGTTATCATATTCTGGTCCTATTGCCCACTGCAGACTTTTTTTTTTATTTTGGTGTATGTTGAAGCTTTCTTTTCGGTATGTGTAACCAGAGTTTACTTTTCCTTCATGTCATCACCCTGCAGTTACTAGTAAAATCATCATAATTGAACTGACAGTCTAAATTAAAGTTCAAGCCTAAAAGTTAAATTTTATTCAGTAGATTTTGCAACTCATTGATACATGTATTCTTGTTTACAATGTTTTGAATATTTCAAAGTGTAAATACAGTTGAATATCTTTTCCATGACAATGACACAATTAGTGTAGCCCCAAAACAATTTCCTTTAATTTCTGAGATGATGTCAGATTTGAAATACGACTTGGAGCATCTTGACATCTTGATGGTATAAAAACATATCAAATAATTCTCTGATCAAAGTTGACTGCATTTATATACAAGGGGCATTGCAAATGAAAGAATGGTTACCAGGTATTTGTTATTAATGCAAAAATGGTTTAATATTAATCTCAAATCCAAATGAAACTTTCTTAAACTCATCACATTATGATTGGTTCATTCATTGCACCCTACCTTCACTGAAAGCTGTAACAACCCCCACCGCAAAGTCTAATGGACCTTTATTTATTAAAATAACTGCATTTAGCTCTACCCAAATGCATTATGGTTTCTAAATGACTCTGCAAATTCAGCTGGATTTCTTATTGGTAAGTATTCTCCAATGAGCATTGTTTCAGACATTCTTCCACAATCAATATATACATATGACCTGCAGCTTTTGATAACACTTGATGATGCATAATCAATGGATATCCTTGGCATCGACAACGCTAAACAACGTCTTACATGCATGAATTACAGATGGCGGTATATATATGAACACAGCTACTAAGATATTGTATCAAAGATGATGAGAAAATCATTGGCTCAATAGAATATCGAACTCAGGACACTTGCATTACTAGATAATCAGGCCAAAACATAATTCATGGACACTGGTGGAGCCCAAGTTAACAAAGACCTAGATATCACATGCCTTTTTTGTATGTACATTTAAGAAAGAGTGAAAACTTGATAATGGAAATCATGAAGTTTTTTCAGTTGAGAAAAAAAAAATGAAGAGGTTAATCGTTGACAGATAAACCATTTGTACATAAAAAACCAGTGACATTTTACAGTTATGGAACTCTGTCACTTGCCATTAACTCTTACATTAATATAGCATTAACTTCACACGTAGATGTAAACTGTCATTTAGATTTAATTCAGATTGCCACAACTGGGTCCTGGATTGTTAACATGGTAACTTTTGAAAATGCCTGATTATTAATCAATTTTCTGAGTAATTAAGATTACTTACGATACAGTTAGTCTGGGTCGGTAAAATAAGTTCTCTAAATAGCTATCACCATCATTAGCTGACTGATAGGGGAGCCTGAAGACACGAGACACATCTGGTACAAGCATTTCACCCGAGTTTTTTAATGTCCACGAGTCCCATGACCTACAAAACCAAATGAATATAAATGTTATTTGTCAATTTACCAACTCCTGATTTATACTCATGAATTCCATAACTTACAAAAGCAAAATGATATCGTAGGGGTGGGGGGTGGGTTGGTTAAGGATATTATTATGCTTATTTTTTTGCTAAGTGATACATGTAGTATTTTGTTTTACGCCCCATTTGAGAATCTTCCGAATTCACCAGCTGTAGGTGAAGTGCCACAATTTGCATGGGGCTTCTGGACATAGCAATGCAGGTTCTTTGCCAACACCAACCATGGCACAGGTCCTCCAGTTTTATAGTCATATCCAAAAGATCGGACTTTCACTTTTAAAGTCAAGTGCTTGAAAAGGGAAAAGCCACTATCTTTGTTATACATTTTATGCTTACATTGTGGCACCAAAATGAAACCTGGAGTCTCCCAGTTGTGCACCAAGCACCGTAACACTGGACTATTGCGACCAGCTAGGGACATCAGTAAGGACAGAACATATCGGCGTAATACCCATTACTCCATCCTTATACACAGTAAACTTTGATTTTATAAATGAATGATTTCTCAAACAAAACATAAACAAGAGCTCCATGGGTCGCAACACTCATCCGAGTTGCCATATGGCCCTGTTGTTCTTCACAGTATTCTTAAAAAGAATTTTCCCCTCATCTCAATGAAAAACATAGCTGTATGTGCTTATATCTTAAAAGAAATTCAAAACCAGAAAAGGCTACAGTCACAGTATGTTAATTTCATTGCAATTGTAATTTCATGCATGTATATATACATTGTACACATATAATATACCTCATCAATAATAGTGTGGGAAAAGGAGGGGGAAAAAATTGTATAATACATGAAAAAATAACGTACACTATTGTCATAAAAAACTGATATAATGTACCTTTTCTGGCAACATTTATCCATTGCTCCTTTCATCTGTGATTCGAACACGGAACGTTTGATAAGGAATGCTAGTCCTGGAAAATCCTCCATTCTGTTCACCCGTCCACGATCTCCAGACGTAGTTTCAAACCCTGAAGGATGACCCCATCATATTGTGATAACAATACATTGTAATTATTAGTAAGCAACGATGTGATTACTTGAATTATAACTGTAACTGTAGTTACTACTATCTACCTGTCAGAAGACAGCATAGCTCATTGGGAAATGTGACTTTCCATATTTCTCTTAGTTGAAAAGATATACATGTACATGTAGCAAAGGTCAAGGGTTTTGAAAAATAGGTTCAAGTCCACAGTCACTAAGTCAAAAGTCTTGGTACAAAATGAAAGACCTGGCTTTAAGGTCTATATATGTGAAATATTAAAGTTCTACCCCCTTGGTTTGAAAGATATAGCCACAGTTGAAGATTTTGAAAAGCAGGTCAATGTTCAAGGTCACTAAGTCAAAAGCCTTTAGTTAGTATTAAATGAAAGATCATGTCATGTGGAATCTATATTTCTATAATTTTTTTTCTCTGAAGATTCTTTGATACTATTCTTCTTTGATGTGTTATGTACACCTAATAAAGTGTAGTAAACACATTTTATAAACAAATATATACAAGTTAGTCTGAATAAGAAAGTTGATTCACTTGCTTCTAATAAATATTATGAGTAACCGATTATAATCTTTTTTTTCTATATCAGTCTAAACTTAATTCCAAAATACATTAATATTTCGGGGTAAAGTCTCCGCAGAAACCCCCTTATAATCTTTACCTAGGGTGCCAGGGGCCCCTCTGGATTAGATCTATATAGGCATAGACATACATATATAAAAATGTATACATATAGATATCTACATATACAAACACAAACATATATACATACTCATACTTATACAAATACACACACATATAATATATGCATCTGTTATATAACAAAATTCATTAACATGTTATAGCAAAAAAGGTTGTTATTTTTACGTAAAAAAACAACAACACAACAGTATATGTACATAAAGAAACTGAAACTGCCATATAAGGGGTTAACCATTCATGTGGAATCTATATGTAAAATATCTAAATCCATAGCCCTTAGTTCAAATGATATAGTCAAGGTTAAAATGTTTGAAGAGTAGGTCAAAGTCAAAGTCCAAGGCCACTAGGCTTGGTACAAAATGAAAAGTCTAGTAACGAGGCAGCTATGAGTGAAATATCAGAGCCGTATCCCCTTGTTTAAAAAGATATAGTCAACATTAAAGCTTCAGAAAAGTAGGTCAAAGTCCAAAATATACACATATAGGTAAGTATAGGTAAAAAACCTTGGTACCAATTGAAAGACCAGGTCATAAGAAATCTCTATGTGAAATATCAAAGCCCTATAAACCTTGATCAAAATATATCACAAAGTTCTTCGAATGTAGGTCAAAGTCCACAGTAAAGGTCACCAAGTCACAAGCCTTGGTAGCAAATAAAAGGCCTGGTCATGAGGTATCTACTGTATATGCAATATATCAAAAACCTTATCAATACCTCTTGGTTCAAAAGATATAGCCCAGGTTAAAGTTGCACCCTTAAAGTGCGACATCCATGCAGACACCTGGGTCATGAGAATAGCCCTCAGCATATTTGTCACGGCAAAACTAAATTAAAAATGTGATTATTTACATTTGTAACAGGAACCTTCTCGCTTTATCTTTCTTTCATCTCTTTGTGATGGAATTGCATATCACTTGGATGACAGACCCAGTGGGAGGGTTGTTCTCGTCATTTCTTTCTTAGTAATTATTATTTCCTTGTTGCATTTAGCAATTGGTACCAAGATCCTGACTGTGTATTAAATATGGTTCCTCAGGGACCTAATTCACAAACGCTCTCTTATTCACTTGATACGGCACAGATCTATAATGTAATGCATGAAATCTCAGGGGGATGAGGGGTGTTAAGTGCCTGTGCTGTATTCATCTCCTGATGAAAATCTTTTTCAGTTTAATTCAACAAGTGTGGTATCAATTTAAAGACTTACTGCAATAATTTTAAAAGCATACACAGGCTATTTCTCTTACCATTGTAATTGAACGCTGAAACACCGAACAGACTTTTGTCAGCCTCTAGGGCCGGCAGACACTGAGACATGAAGTTCAGGAAATCTGACTGAAGTATTATCTCTTCTTCAATCACAATCACATATTTCTGTTAAAGCAAAATGAAAATACAGTATTATATATTGTTATGACTGATCCAAGATATTTCCATGTAAATAAAAGATAGAGAAAAGAAGTAAAGAATTGGTGAATTTCATTGAAAGAATCATTTATGATTATCATATTGCAAAATTATACATGCATGAATTAGGATGTGTTGTGTTTATACAATGATATGCACTCAAGCGTGACCTTGACTGAAAGAATGATTTGACCTTGATTGAAAGAATAATTTGACCTTGACTGAAAGAATGATTTGACATTTCAGTGCACCAAGTGTCATGTATATATATTTCTTGTACAGTTAAAAAATGATGACCCATTTCAAAGTTTCAAATAAAGAGACAGCAAAAGGAAAAGACATATCAATCTTCAATATCGGGGGCATTAAAAAAGTTTCAAACAAGAGCTCTGCAATGAGTTTTCTATGAAGTCTCGTAGTAACCCTGATCTTTGAACCCCAAAATCAATAGGATTCTTCTTCTTTTGTAACAAATCTACATGTGTGAAGTACCGAAATCAATGGAGCAAAAAAAAGGTCTGCAGTGCTTCCACAAGCTTTTTCTATGAAGACATGTTGAAACTCTTGACCTTTTGACCCCAAAATTGATAAGGTTGTTCCTCATTTGATAACAAAACTACATGTGAAGTATCAAATCAATTAAGCAAAAAGTATGGTCTACAAGCTCAGTGTATGCACCCACAAGAATGGTCTCATTACTACATGTACATCCCCTCTCATAATGAATTGTGAAGGGATAAAAATCAAGGTGCATGGGTATCAATGGTCAACTAAGAATCTCACAACAAAACTTAAATCCAAAGTGTTGCATGTTATCAATGAACTGATAGAATCTTTTGTTTCATCAGTTAATCATGATCTTCTGATGTGTCTCCATAGCAGAATTATCCCTGAATAAAGATCTGCATTTCTTGCTTTTTGTCTTGGTCAAATGCCCTTACTTCAAGATGAAAACACACTACATGTATATGATCATAAATTCCTTGAGGTAAATACTTCTATGAAGGTTTTACTATGTCTCCATTCCAAATTATCTCTACATTTCTACTAGTGATAACCTTCACCTTGGTTAATTTATCTTTAATCCTAGGTCATAACACACTGTCTCAAGATATGCTACTTTGCATAAAACATGCATAACCTCCCAATGTTTCTGCAAAGATGTGGCCCAAACAAACATTTCTTTTTCTAGAAATACTTTTGACCTTGGCCAAACAATGCTAGTTCAGGATCAGGGCAGATTGTCTGTTCATACACAAACTGTGCAAATTATGAGCTCCTAGTGGCTCTACATCTCTATATTAAAGAGCTTTTGGCCAAATTTTTTTTTGTAACAGTTTCTTTTAAGACTATTTGCCAAATGACTTTGACTTTGATACAGAGTTATGGAACATTAGCTAGTAATAATCATATATATGTACATTTAATGCCTCTCCATTACAAAGTTATATGACCAGACACAAAGTAGATTGGGAGGATGGATAATGAACAGACAGACATGCTAATTTCTGAATACCATCCAAACTTTTAACTACATGTACATGTACAGTGTAAAATATTCATATCACTACACCCTGAACCCCTGACCCTGGGACCATGAATAAGTTGAGTCCCCAAAGCTCATTGTGATCGGTTTTTTAGCTAAATTTTCAAGAGTAGAGAAGATTAGTTAAGATTCATTACATCTTCACTTTATCATCCTCATGTATGTAGCCAGAGACTGGAACTTGAGCCAATGACTCACGGACCATGAATTCCATGATTTTGGCAGAGGCCACCAGACTTAAAGGAAAAGGCAACCCTAACCACATTGTTGCATTTATGAGTAAAGTATTACTTACTGATATCGTACATGACAGTCTTTAACAACCAAAAATCCTTTCTCAACAATTAAATCAATATTAATCTATCTTATATTTCAAATTACCCGCCGCTAAGAGAGCGGCCATTGAAGATTAATTTGTTACATCACACCGTCGGTTACGGTTTATTTCTTCAGCAGCACTGTAAACATGACAAGTCACGAACAGTTAAGTTTGTGGCCGTATAAATTTGAGCCCGTTCTTTCACAAGAAGAATTTAAGAAAAGAAGACGTTCAGTCGAGTCGCAGACCAGGCAGATGGTAAACGTTTCTTCATACATGTAAATGTCTCAAACCTCAACTTGTCATTATGCAAATGATGGATCCACAGTTTACATAGTATTTTTTTCTTCAAATAATGCTGTTGGATCAGGAATTTCAGGGGGGGAGGGACTTTTTTCACATCTCCCCTTCGCATCATAGTGTAATTAACTGCTTGACAGGAAGGCATCCACATATTTATAATGTATTCGTAAAATCTACCACATGCACATCTTTGATGATCTTAGAATCTCATCAAAACCAGAATAGACGGTGTGATGTCAAAATTATTGATTTTTGTGGTCTTGAATACAAAAGAGTTCCGCATCATGGCAGCCTCTACAGATGGCGGGAATTTCAATTTTTAACGTTTTAAAATTAGTACTGAAGCTTACCTAGGCTGTATATCAACAGAATAGTATGACAAATGTTTATCACATATTTAATCCTATCATTTATCATGTTTTTGGGTTGTCTTTCCCTTTAAGAAATCCATGCACCAAGTGTGTATGTGCACTGCTAGATGATTTTCAAACACTGCATTTTCATTGAATCAAATATGATCGCTCTAGACCACAAAAGAAGCAATGACACTGTCAGAGCCCTACACTAGCACCAGACATCCCTGACTCAGGAGGACAAAATTCACAATAGCTGGTGGAGGTTTCTATGCTCATAATCACTATCCACCTAGTGCTGTTGTTTGATATCCAAGAGTTAAGAAAGTTTTAAAAGAAATAATTCATTCTCATTATATAAGCAAAGTACCCCCCCCCCCCCAAAAAAAAAGAGCACCAGAACCCCAGATCCAATTTGCTAGCTGTCTGTAAGAAAAGAGATAGTTTTAGTAATGTTCTCATTTTTAAGGGAATGGTCCCACTCTCAGTCCCATGGGAGGGCAGGCAATATAGAATTCAACAATGTTATTGCTCTTTATACACGTAGATCTTGCATACCAGATATAGCACAGAGTGGCCCAGTATATCTACATGTATGAAGAAGTTGACAAAAACAGATTACAATAAAATACATACATGTAAACTGACTGTGTTATCATAAGATGAGATGTTTACATGTAAACTGACTACGTTATCATAAGATGAGATGTTTACATGTAAACTGACTGTGTTATTATAAGATGAGATGTTTACATGTAAACTGACTGTGTTATCATAAGAAGAGATGTTTACATGTAAACTGACTGTGTTATCATAAGATGAGATGTTTACATGTAAACTGACTGTGTTATCATAAGATGAGATGTTTACATGTAAACTGACTGTGTTATCATAAGATGAGATGTTTACACCAATTACTGCAACTGAGTTTAAAAATGATACAACATTCACTCTCATAGAGAGCTGATTGTAATAAGAAATCTAGCAGTTCAACTTACACTTTCTGTTTGCGAGAACATTTTTTCGATGGCACTGTTCATTTTATCTACAATATATAATTTATATAGATATATAAATAGTCTTCTGGACGTATCATTTGTAGGCAAAGGATGGGGTTTCACAGGAGAGAGAGAGAGAGAGAGAGAGAGAGAGAGAGAGAGAGAGGCAGTAAAATGTGTATAAAGTGAGGACAAATTTCAACCAATGGACAAAAGTTGCGAGGACAGAGTTGCAATATGAGGACAAAAAAAAAAGTCCTCACAATTATGTCCTCATAAATGTGACCTCAGCATGTAAAAAATGTAGATACAAAATATTAGCTTAGTGAGGAAAAGTGAAAGTGGTGTGAGGACATGTCCTTACTAATATTCTCTTTCATAAACCTTTTTTTCATAATTCTCTTTTACACATTGTGAGAACATCCTCACTTGGTAGGTTTGGTCAGCTGGAGAGAGAGAGAGAGAGAGAGAGAGAGAGAGAGAGAGAGAGAGAAAGATAGATTTTGTGGTCTTTGATTCATAGTTTATGAAGATGTCAGAAGATGCCGAGTAAGTCATATAAGATTAAATGAACTGAAGTGTGACCCACATTGTAGGACGGACAGACTGACCAACATGGAGAATGCTATTAGATAGTGACCCCTCTGTACCGATCAGTGTTTCTATCTCAATGTTTATCTGAGTTTATTGTCTAAACAATGTTCTGAAATGATTTGTATGATGAAGTTTGTGATGGTTACTGGGGACAGAGTGTTAAATAGCCATAGAATATTTTCAAACTAGTATACATGTATTGTATGTAATACTGGAAAGCATGCTTTGAGTAAACATGCTTATAATGAATTCTCGCTTCTAATGAAAGGGAATTTTATTCCTTTCTGGAAAAATAACTGATAACAAAATGGATTTAACAAATTACACTTATAATGAAACAAATTAGGCAGTCTTGTGGTCAAAACTGATTAAGTATTAGTATGCAATAACAAAGATCACTGAAAATGACAACATTTATATGAAGGAAAAATCCAACAATGAGTTTTTACATAGCATTTAACAAGAAAACATTATATTAGGAAAATAGAAAAAAAATCTGCTATCATATAATTTGCTATTTTAACAAATATTTCAATTGACAGATATTTTCCAATCCTTTGAGAATGTCACTGAACAATGGAAATACCTTCGTATCTGGGTAGAGTGCCAAGACTGATGTTATTGAATTTAAATAAAGCTGTCAATTCTCCGTGATCGAGTGCCTGTTCGTCTACGGCTACCTGTAACATGCATAACACCTATTCACCTGTAATACACTGTAGGGGGTATTTACATGCAAATTGTTCAGATATTCTCCATACATGTAGATAATAAAGTATTAACATTATTGTTAGTATTATGTTTTTATTTAGTGATACAATATATAATGTTAAGCACATAAATCAAAAGTCCATTACAGATCTAATTTTACCCTAATCCATGCTCCTACCTACTGTGCATGTGTACTGTGTAGCTGGGTGTGTACTAGGGCAATGTAGGTAAAGTGTCTTAGTGATCATGCAAAACATACCAATTTACCTACACCATCGACAACGTCCAATTTACCTACACAATCGACAACGTCCTATTTACTTAGTACACAATCGACAACGTCCAATTTACCTACACAATCGACAACGTCCTATTTACCTACACAATTGACAATGTCCACTAAAATGTTGAGGAAAGTTTCATAGCAATAACTTCAATATATTGTATTTTGTTACACGAGTATATATTTGCATCTCCAATGTTTTTGCCTTTGATATCTCTACAAATTGTAATAATATACATTTCCTCATGAATGTGTTGCAGTTGTACAGATAAATTTAGTACGTCTATTTAAAGTCTGGGAATTCCGACAGAAATGCAAGTAGAATGTAAATATACAAGTAAGAAATAAACTTCATTTTGAAAATGCATGAGGGTATGAACAGCATTACTTCATGCTGGCATGCTCTGCAAGAAGTGCGAACACGCTCCTTGAAACATGTTGGCGTGAAGCATAACAGTTCAATCCCTCATGTATTTTCAAAACTGAGATTTACTTTTCAAATGTTCACTGTAAATGCATTTATTCACGCTGTACGTGTATCAGGTTTACGGGGATTCCTGTTACACGTGCTGTACGTGTATCCGGTTTACGAGGATTCCTGTTACACGTGCTAGACACTCACCGTCACTAGCTCAGGTCGAAGGCCCGGCTGACTGAGAATGGTTTCTAATGTTCTCGCTAACGCATTGTGATCTAAGCCTGAAAAAAAATTCAGTACATCTAGAAAAACAATTGATACTCATTTTGGTAAAGAGTTTACTCCCTTTGGTTAGTAGACAAAAACAATTAAGATTACAGTACATTATTAGTTCACTGTGTATCTAACGTCAAAGATTTATTTGCCCAAATACCATTTAAAACTGCAAAATTTACTACTATTATCTACATGAAAAAGCCAAAACCGTCTCCCTCTCGAGCTGGATTACATGGTAACCATCAAAAGATTGCATGGACGCCTCAATCACAAGATAAGATAGATAAGGTATACACAAAGACTAGTAACTAGATGTCCATCAATTTCTAGCATCCAATCTGAAGCTTAATTTCTTCTGATTGACAAGGGTCCAGAGACCAGGTAAATTTGAGGGTGGTGCTTATTTTTTTCGGTCTTTAATACCTGGAAAAACTTCATCATCCTTATATCTCTTACTTGAAATCTGGATCCTTCTTTCACATTTCTGGCCTGGAATATGCATCTTTTTTTCTCTTACTTGGAAAGTGCTTGGAAAGTTACTTGAACATAGTTCTTTTCTATCTCTTACCTGGAATGTGGATCCTTCTCTACCTGGATTGTGGATCATAATCTTTCTCTAACCTACAATGTGGATCAATATCTTTCTCTTACCTGGAATAATCAGAATTGGAGTTTTGTAGATTTCATTGCTTGCCTTTGACTTGTCGTTGAGGGGAACAGTTTCTAGCTGTTCATCCACTTTCTCTGCTGAAATTTAATACAGTCATTTCAAACTACATGTATTTTGTTTTCTTAAATATATTTGCTATAACCACATTTTCTCTGCAGATTGTCACAGACTTGATCATACATTTATCTAAACATTCTCTAGAGCATGATATACCAACTTACAAAATAATGTAATGAATTTCTGATATTGACAGTTGTATACCCTGTAGGAACTGTAACTAAGGCCCTGACAGATATAGGTGTACCATACCTACAATAAATTCTACCTATTGACGAATGGTAAAACTCATAACTATGGTCCCTCTTGACATATGTATAGCATGCCTACTTCATAGTGAATTATTCTCTGAATATTGTCTGATATTTCATTCAATATACATGTACATACACAGTAAACATGTGTATAGATTTTGTCACCAAACCATAATAATATACTAGTAACATACTATAACAATATACTATAAAAATATAATTATAATATACATGAATTTGTATATCTATATGCTTGGTGTTCATAGTACTGTACCAAGCAAGTCTATCGTTGCCCATTTCAACATTACAGTTGTATATAGTACACGTATCACATACTGTACATATAATAATAATATTACACACATGTACTTACCATCACAGAATTCATTGTAGCCATCAAACTTCTTACAGAACTCTCTTTTCTCCATATTGCGACTCCCACTCATAACAGGGGCAACCTTCACACCTTTAACTGGAATCCAACAAAAACAGAATCCAGCCATTCACAGTGAATCACTTCATAATACAGTAGAACTATCAAGAGCAGTAGGAATGAAATTCAAGACAAGTTCAAAATAGATGTGTTTGTATATACTAAGCCCTTGGTGGCAAAGCAGATCTAAATGAAAGGTCTTGTAATAAGGAATCCATTAATAAAATGTGAAAATACTACCTTAAATTGTTCAGGAGATCATATTGCCTTTGTTAAATTTTCTTAGAAGTAGGTTAACCTCCAAGGTTGAGATCACAAGATCAAAAAGTTAGTATATTAAAAAAAAGGTTTTGTCACAAGAAATGCACATATGAATTATGACAGCCCTATCACTCACCATTCCAAAAGTTATGAGTAAGGTTTTGAAATTTGGGTCAAACTCAAAGGTCAGGGTGATAAGGTCAAAGATCATGGTATCAAATTAAAGGTCATGTCATAGGGTAACAAGGTCAAAGATCATATTATCAAATGAAAGGTCGTTTCATAAGAAATCTATAAACAAAATGTGAAAGAGACTTCGGTCCCAAAAGAAAGGTCTTTTCACAAGGAATGCCAATATGATAGCCCTATCACTCATCATTCAAAAGCAAGGTTAAGGTTTGGATAGAATGACAGACAAGTCAAAATCAAATTAAACTGCCCCTTGATCTTCCATCTCAGGGACATAAATACAACAGACATCTTTTCTGATATAGCTATAGATATGATCATACAGAAATACAGAATTTCTTACTACATAAATATGATCATACAGAAATACAGAATTTCTTACTACTTCATTAATCAGATTCTCAAATTTTCATGCAATGATAAAAGAGAAATGAAGTTACAGTAGTTTCAAAAGTTTTATTTCACAAGTTTCAGTACATACATATACATGTATGATAAAAATATGGTTGTGCAGAAAACTTACTGGAATTTGGAAGACAGAGTGATTTCTTAATAGGCTTTGGCCAGTCCCCATCATATGTAGCAAAGCTGATCTAAAATATTAAAAAAGAGAGAAAAAAAGTTATATTCTATAAGTGAAAATCAACTAATAATACATAAATTAGCAAATACAGTCCCTCTCACTGATAATTTATTGGGAGAAATATTTACAAATACAGTGTACTGGAAAGTTCTCTTTCTCCCCCTCTCTCTCTCTCAAAAAAAAAATAATCATATAATTTCCAATTTCAAATAATACAGATTCACTTTATCTTTAAATAAGAAAAAAATATCAAAAAATCTTTTCTGGTAAAAACCAAAATGTTTGGACATTGTATGTAAATGTGTATCATATTTTCATAACAAATTGTATTGCAAAGTTAACCATTGCAAACATATATATGTATATTTAAAGTTGCAGTTTCACTTTTTCTTTATACCAATTAATATCCTTCACTCATTATCCATAAGATTACTTTCAGGAGCTCCTCCAGATTAATCACCTGGAGAGAACTTTATTCACAAATCACCAATGGCTGGATTAAGGCATTTGCAAAGCAAAATATCCAAAAGCAAGCTAGCCAACAAATAATACACTGGGACATTATATAACGAACAAAATGACTGGTTCATGACAAGAACTATCCACAGGAAACAGCTACTCACGGATCTTGCAGAAAAAAAGCTTTCACTCAGACAAAGTAAGGGGCCTTTCTGATTAATGCAATCTTCTAATCCTTCCAGCTCAGTAAATCTATGCAAGAGTTTTTGTGACCAATGAAATTACTTGCAGTACCCAACCCAATTTGGTTTATCCCTGAATGCCATATTGGCCAAAGAACTCATTCAAACATAGCTTCCCAAGCTGTAGATAAGAAAATCATAACACCTCTCCCACCAATGAAATCACTTACATGTGTACTGCATAACATGGACTTTGGTTTGTACAGAATGTGATCACTTTTCTCAAGCTCTTTGTATGGCTTTTCATTTTCTACTTGACAGATTCAATATAAAATTCATTACAGTACCTTCTGACAATTAAATTCTGATTAGATATTTATTTATTATGGTTTCTTCACAGATACTTTTTGTATTTGTATAACTCATTTCGTCTATAAGCACATACATGTACTAATAAGAGAACATTCAAACACTTTGAAAATAGTCTAAATTGGCATCAATGTTGAATCGTCAGATTTCATAGGGGCTCAATTTTCATGTATCCTACTCCATGAATTTCAAACCACAATGAAATATACTATCTAGTATAATAATTTGATTTTTTATTGCACAGAAACCATATCCCCGAAATTACATTTAAATGAAACTTTAAAATCTTGACAATCCATGAAAATTGCCAACAAATTTTTAAAGGACAGTACATCTATAAACCCTGCATTTGAATTTCAGACCAGTGAAGAGAATCTTCATACCTACTCCAGACTTGACCAATGAACTCACCTTATCCAGGCTTTATAACCAATGAATTCACTTGCCTCCTCCAGGGTTTCTGACCAATGAATTCACTCACCTCCCCCAGGCTTGACCATTGAATTCACTCACCTCCTCCAGACTTTCTGACCATTGAATTCACTTGAGGTACCTCCCCAAGGCTTGACCATTGAATTCACTCACCTCCTCTAGCTCTGTGAATCCCTGAATGCCCTTTTGACCTACGAAGTACCACACATCTCTAAATCTGAGGTTCTGTATTGCACTGCTGCCTAAAGCATTGAGCTCTCTTATTGCACCCTGTCCTAACCTGTAAAACAAATTACCAGGAACCATTTAAAATGAGGTTGCACATTTTGATGTCTTAAAGGTTTCTATTTTATATTTACATCAACGAACTTAACAAGCGCCCAGTATGTCAAAACATCCCACTCAAACCTTTGTGGAGTAACACACCATAGTGATAAATACACAAACACGCATGCAATCACCAATACGCACCCATGCACGCACGCATGCACACACACAGTTCTCTCAAAGTATGTTTCAAAGCACCCACGCACGCACACACACACACAGTTCTCTCAAAGTATGTTTCAAAGGACTCTTGAATCAGTTCCTATATTTTCAATCATTTCTTAATTTTTGAGAATTTATTTTTGTGAAAATTCAGGATGTTTCCTTGATGCAAAAATAAGGCTCACAGGTGTTATTTTGAAAAGAAAGTTAAGTTATCCACAAATCAAACAAAATAATTATGCTTTAGTGAAAAATCCTTTTAAAAATTAGTGCGGAAATAAAGTCTGCCAAAATGAAAGTGATATGCAGTGTACAGTACTTGTACAACTCATGATGCTGGAAAAGAAAAACTTGCAGTTACTCACTTTTTGGATCCATCATCGTTCACCACCGCAATAACAACATCTCCCTCGTGTAGCTGCTTCAGAAGGTTCTCCATGTTTGTACTGTCTGAAAGTTGATTTGAAAATCAAAAGAAGTTCAAAAACACAGTGGAATCAACACCTTATTTCCATGATTTGTTTTTTTTTGGGGGGGGGGGGGGGGGGGGGGGAGTATTTTTTGTTCCATGGATTGTTTTTTTTTTTTTGGTTGGGTTTTTTTCTTTTTGGTTTCTGCAGTTGGCTGTAAATTTATGAAACCACTAATACATTTCGTTAAAAAGATCGATATTGACTTCATTAGTGGATTCTGTGCAACAGAGTAACCTTATACACTCTGATGTAATTTAAAAATCAGTAGAATAAAAATAATGATTTCTGTGTACATGTAAATCTGTATATTAATTCTCTTTTTTTTTAATGGCACAAATATGCATTATGACCCATTTGAACCATAACACAAGAACATACAATGAAAAATACAAATAGCTAAAGCAATACCATTCCAAAATGAAAACGAAAGTGACAAACATTTATATAGATATTCTTACTTTGTTCATACGTATCAAATCTGGCCACAAATTTCAGTTTTTTGGAATCTCCATGTAAGACCACTGTATTAATTCCTCTTCCTGCATTATTCATGTTCTTCTCCATAATCCTAGTAAAAATACAGCTTTTAATTTGGCAATAAAAACTTGCTACAACTTTATCTCTAGCTATACATACTTGAAAGTTTCTTTTATGATTATTATTAAATGCTTTATAATTAAAGACAATCTAAGCCTTTCGAAATTTCAAAATTGTTGCCATACACTTTTGCAAATTTCAGTCAAAACGTTGTAGATCTATTTTTGGCATTATTAAATTTTTATTTTTTTTATTTTTTGAAATCTGAAATTATTTGCTAAAAGACAATTATAATTATTTTCTGAGAACTTATGTTTACAAAACAAAATTGTGCAAATGTAATAGCTAGAATATCAAAGTTACTAAGATTTTATCTACAGCAGCAATGACCAGATTTACAGCAGTACAGGTCTAACGTCATTTGAAAAGTGTTCAAATCAACCTCCACAGAAAAAAAATCATTTTATGGCTACTTTAGAGGCCGTGGTAACATACCAGCACAATGTATTGTACATGTTATAAAGATTACGTATCATAAATACCATTAGGGTATTAACCTACAAAATCACTCAAGATTATCTTCATACTACATGTAAATTTTCTTTCTAAAATCCACTTAATTTACAAACTTCTAAATCTTCATATTTTATATGTCAATATTATACAGATATCAAATCAAGGCTAATTCTAGAACAGTCATTTTAATTTTACCCTTCTGACCAACAGCGAAATCTTTATGGAGAATAAGAATCAACAGTTTAATTAACTGTTACACACATGTAAGTAGTGATGAAGACCTACATTCTGCCAGCGACACAGATGTGGGGCATCTTGTTGTCCATGTCACCTGTATACACCTGAACAGGGGTACCATCACACGGCGTTTTTAAATCACAGTTGACAAGTTCCGACCCCGATTTTATTTCAGTTAGTTCAGCAACCAGTTTTGCTATGTTCTCTACTGGTCCAACTACAACAAATAAACAGTGAACATACATATAACTAGTATTATTATATAGCTAAATAAGATCTGTACTGAAAAGTTCAAAGTACATCGCAAGCAAAATTGTAAACAAAGATCGTGGACCAGCTATCATTTGGAAAGCTCTGGGAGCCATTAATTATCTATCAATTCTTGTGACATTTAGACTCTGATTTATAGTTAAGGACCAACAAACATTAAAAATGATAAATACAATTGAATAACATTAACCAAATTCAAAAATAAAATTATTTCTGATTCATGATTTTGACACTTCAGCATGTGCACATACATCATTCACATGTACACATTTAACATATGATCACTGATTTTAAACTGATTCTTGCTATTATAACTACAGCTACACTACACAGCTTGGAATTCACTTCTCACATTTCCCATAGAAGTACATACATGTGTGTTTACACTGTAATCTAACTTTGTTTTGTGTTTTTCAATAAAAAAAAAAAAACCACATAATGTAAAACTTCTAATAAACATGATTCATATTGACAACGCATTCTATTCCATAATGGCCAGTTTTGAAAAATCATCCAAAAGCCTACACAAATCTAATATCAATGTCTACACTTCTTTATGCTTTTATAATTCAATTTTTTTTAAAGGCCTTTAGCTTTGCATTTTCACCAGCTTTATCCCTAAATAAAATCAACGAGAAAAAAAAAGCTGCTATGAAAATAAGTGTTCACAATGCTTTCCAACAAAGCATACGATGTACGTAAGTAGAAACATACGTGGCATTGTAAAACATACGATGTAAATGTAAGTAGAAACATACGTGGCATTGTAAAACATATGTAAATGCAAGTAGAAATATACGAGGCATTGTAAAACATATGATGTAAATGTAAGTAGAAATATACGAGGCATTGTAAAACATACGATGTAAATGTAAGTAGAAACATACGTGGCATTGTAAAACATATGATGTAAATGTAAGTAGAAACATATGCGCTGCCCATTGCATTTGTCGTATTTTGCGATTTTTCAGACAAAAAATATGACAGAAATTTGGGAAATGCGATACGGACATTTCATATTTTAGAAATCACGGCGCCATTTTGAATTTCAGCTGTTGGCATCCAAACAGTCTCAGGGCTGTTTTACCTGTGCAAAATGTGGATACCCTTTCGCATGGGAACAATAAGACTTAGGGGCGTCTTGTTTATTTAGCAGTTTACACAAGACAAAGGGTTGATCCTCTATTTGCAGGTAGGTGTGAATAAAATGAACTTTGCACGTGCGAGTTGCCTACATATCGAAATAATATACTGGGGAGATACCCTGAGTCATTATTGGGAAGCTACCTGTTTTGGACTGGGTGAAATAAAAAGCGTATGATTATGCACACAAGCTAGTCAAAGGAAGATAGTTCCGTATCAATGAAAATATATAAAATTTAATTTTCGGTTCATCACAGTACAAAAACGATTTCATCTAGTAGAAAGTTAAAACTATTGAATGTTCAGCTACTGTAACATTTTCTAATCCATTTGACGGTAGTATAGGTGTATTAATGGAGGAATGTTGGGAAATTGCATCATTCTTTAGGTCTTTGGTTTGATCTATTAAGAAAATGGCCACAAGGAAGTGCAAAATTTTAGGTTCTTCTGAAATTGCTAGGCTGTCATCTTTTGACTTCACATCATCTTAAGCCATTTAAAATTATTTCAGAATTCCTGAAGTCCCTTCTCCTCTACATGATGATATTCACAAAAGGACCACCATGTCATTCTGGATTTCAAGATGAAAACAGGATTCTTCAGTGAATTCTTTGAAAAATGTGATGTGAAACTATGATGTGTTATGTATTACAGTAATTAATCTTCAGTAACTTTGTCATCAGTGATTTTTTCTAGACTGCAAATTTAATATCAATGATGAGTATCATTATGTCATTTACACTACTAACATGATTAATAAACATATAGAAACTCATTTTTTGTCTTTATTTAATGTAGCCAGTTATAGGCTATGAAATACTCCTAGATTGTTCTGGTATGAAATAGAATTGAGTCAACTTAGCCTAAAACAATATTTAAAAATAAAATCATGATTGTGTTGCAATGTCATCTAGACTGACTGAAAAGCAATCTGCTGAAATACAATTTTCACAATATCATAATAGTGATTTATGATCAAAGCTATGTTGTATACACCCTGTAAGAATAATCAGAGACACACACACATATATATATACAAAATGTATATATATATATGATATGTTGTATATGCCTCTTGAATAATATACATGTACATGAAATATAGATCTACAGTAAACATGTATGAGTCGATGCACGTGCGCCAGGTTGCGACACAAAATTTTGTTCCAGTGTGAGCCCTGTACGAGGTATTTTAAAACATACGATGTACGTAAGTAGAAACATACGTGGCATTGTAAAACATACGATGTAAATGTAAGTAGAAACATACGAGGCATTGTAAAACATACGATGTAAATGTAAGTAGAAACATACGAGGCATTGTAAAACATACAATGTAAATGTAAGTAGAAACATACGAGGTATTGTAAAACATACGATGTAAATGTAAGTAGGAACATACGTGGCATTGTAAAACATACAATGTAAAATGTAAGTAGAAACATACGTGGCATTGTAAAACATACGATGTAAATGTAAGTAGAAACATACGTGGCATTGTAAAACATACGATGTAAATGTAAGTAGGAACATACAAGGTATTGTAAAACATACGATGTAAATGTAAGTAGGAACATACGAGGTATTGTAAAACATACGTGGCATTGTAAAACAAACAATGTACGTAAGTAGAAACATACGTGGCATTGTAAAACATCCCTTTTTGACCAATGATGAAGCGTACTGCTCACCGTCCTTTTTTGGTTGCACCTAAAAAAAATTCAGAATAAGCTTGATGATGACATACATGATATTCAAACACAAATGATGTCATATATACTCAACAGATCACATTTTCATGCACCAATGGGTAATGCATATACTTACAAACTCTATAGCATGACCCTGTTTAAGGCCCCGCTGACCAATCAAAATATACGATTCTCGGAATTTGACCTTTTCTATTTGACTTGCTCCCATTAACTTCATCCATTTCTTGGCTTCATCCTTCAATCTGTAACAAGCAGTAGGATGGTTATAGTCAAAGTTTCAAATCCTATTTTACTTTATCTATTTCTGTAATTTTTTTGAATAATGAACGCAACATTTTTTTTTAGAAACTTACGAGTAGGAGATTTCATCAAAACTGGCCATAATAACCACAGTTCTTTCTTTCATCTCTAACTGGATATACTGCAAAAAGGATTGCTCTGTGAAGAGATAGAGAAATAAAATACACAACATTGTATTGCAGTCAAAGTCAAAATTCCATTCCTCATTCCCCTTCAGTCCATCACATACGTATAAGCTGCAGGGCTCGAAATTAACATATGTCCGTCAGTCTGTGACTGGCTAAAAGTCTGGCGAACTGACCGGCATTTGTTTTAGTCAGTCCGATGGGACTGGTTAATTTTCTAAAGCATCATTTTGGAAAATATACTTAATATGAAATTTCATACACATTTGGCATGCTTCGATCTGTTTAATCAATCGGAAGAATCTGATTCGTAAATATAAATCCCACATTTAAGTGTTACAATATTGTCTAAGGCATAATGAGTTAAATTTCATTTTAATGATATCAACAAAATATATTTGATTATTTCTGGAAAACTCTGTTGGACTGGTAATTTTTTCTGCGGACTGGTTAAAATTATACCCCATCAGTCCGGCTGGACTGGTGACATAAAAAGTTAGCTTCAAGCCCTGAGCTGAATCCATGATTATCAGAATGTGCATACATCATATTCATTAGCTAATCTGTAACATACAATGTACATACCCTCTGTGTAAGTGTCAAATGTCTTCTTGTCTACAACTTGATGTGTGTCTCCTGAAAAACGACAAATTTTGGTAAAGCTGGCAAATAATTTTACTCCTTTATACAATGGTCAATTCTACCACTCTACTGACTACCATTAACATAGCACTGACCACACAACAAGCTATAATCTTACCATCAATAAACACTACACTGACCACATGACAAGCTATAATCTTACCATCAATAAACACTACACTGACCACATGACAAGCTATAATCTTACCATCAATAAACACTACACTGACCACACAACAAGCTATAATCTTACCATCAATAAACACTACACTGACAACATAACAAGCTATAATCTTACCATCAACTAGTACTTATTGTAACGGGGACCGTTACAGATGTTCCCCAAACATTCCCCCATTTAGTAAGTGGTGACATTTATTTCAGTACAAGTGGTTTTGACCATTGCAAACTGTGTAGCATGTGAACTATCTTATAACGTTCAGTCCATTTCATACTAGTTCAAATCAGTTATAAAGATCTGAGAGTTTTGTGCACGTGCACGTACGTGCATGCACGTGCAGATAAATAATTCGACCATCTCGATACATTAGAAGTCTTACTATATGAGTACAAGAGAAGTTTCACAACTGTTCAATGAAAAACGAGAAATTAACGGCAACTCAAAACTACAAAGACCGAAATCAATGCACGTGCATACACGTGCGCGGGAGTACGACACAGCAATTTTGTTGATGCTATTCAATAGACATTTGAACAATATACTTACTATATGAATTTGGTATCGATCACTTCACTTTTAAGAAAGTTATGGGGATTTCAAAATCGTCCAATCAGAATTAAGCGCACGTGCATGCGCGTGCAGGGAAGTGATTTTGAGACTATTAATAAATTGACACGCCTAAAACATACCTGCAACCTAATTTTCAAACCTATTCATTGCAATCTCAAAATGTTATAGACCAATACTCAAATTTAGACGTCAAAAATTACAATGCACGCGCATTCACGCGCACGCGATTTTGATAATGGAAAATTTGTTGACACCATTTCACAGACATTCATATCATAGATCCTCAGGGTGAACTTGAATTCATTTCAGTTTTTAATTCAATAGTTATGACTATTTTAGTACCCGAAAAATGAAAGAAAAGCTATGCACATGCATACACGGGCACGTGAGTATGACTCAGCATCAATGTTGATGTCATTCAATAGACATTTGATAGATATACTTACAGTATAAATTTCATATTGTTTCCATCATTTATAAGAAAGTTATGGCGATTTGAAAATCGTCCAATCAGAATTTAGCACATGTGCATCCACGTGCCGGATGGTAATTATGACTACACACTTTTGTTAAGAATATCAAGATACATATACAATACAAGTTTGAAAAGATTTTGACAAAAAACAAAAAAGTTATGGTCATTGAAAGAATTGAACCTTCAAAAGACAATGCACGTGCGTGCGCATGCGCGTTTGCAATTCTTATTACATCGATCTGTAGATAATTGACATGTCTACCTATTCTGTAAATATCATTAAATTTCTTTGATTGGCATGAATGTTAAAAACGGTTTTGTATTATCCAATCAAATTGAAGCACACGTGCATGCGCGTGCAGAATTGAAATTTTGACGATGGCAAACAGTTAAGGGTCCCAAGTTATACCTACGATATAAATAGCAAACGATTTCATTGAAAAATAAAAAAGTTAGACTTATTCCAAAGTTTGTAAACAAAAAATCCAATGCACGTGCATGCACATGCATGCATTTTCAGACAAAATGACATTCGTTCCGCACATCTACATATGCTATACTATCATCCTAAAAAGGTTTCATATTGATCCCTTCAGTAGTTTCTGAGAACACTCGTGGACAAAAAAGTCCCAAGAAGAAAGAAAGAATAATAATAATAATAACTAGTACTTATTGTAACGGGGACCGTTACACATGTTCCCCAAACATTCCCCCATTCAGCAAGTGGTGTCATTTATTTCAGTACAAGTGGTTTTGACCATTGCAAACTGTGAAACATGTGAATATATAACTATTTTATAACGTTCAGTCCATTTCATGCTAATACAAATCAGTTATAAAGATCTGAGAGTTTTGTGCACATGCACGTACGTGCATATAAATAATTCGACCATCTCGATACATTAGAAGTCTTACATTATGAGTACAAGAGAAGTTTCACAACAGTTCAATGAATAACGAGAAATTAACGGCAACTCAAAACTACAAAGACCGAAATCAATGCACGTGCATACACGTGCACGGGAGTACGACACAGCAATTTTGTTGATGCTAATCAATAGACATTTGAACAATATACTTACTATATAAATTTGGTATTGATTGCTTCACTCATAAGAAAGTTATTGAGATTTCAAAATCGTCCAATCAGAATTAAGCGCACGTGCATGCGCGTGCAGGAAAGTGATTTTGACACTATTAATAAATTGAGAGGCCCAAAACATACTTGCAATCTAAATTTCAATCCTATTCATTGCAATTTAAAAATGTTGTAGACCAATACTTGAATTTAGACGTCAAAAATTACAATGCACGCGCATTCACGCGCACGCAATTTTGATAATGGAAAATCTGTTGACACCATTTCATAGACATTCATATCATAGATCCTCAGGGTAAATTTGAATTCATTTCAGTTTTTAATTCAATAGTTATAACCATTTTAGTACCCGAAAAATGAAAGAAAAGCTATGCACGTGCATACACGGGCACGTGAGTATGACTCAGCATCAATGTTGATGTCATTCAATAGACATTTGATAGATATACTTACAGTATAAATTTCATATTGTTTCCATCATTTATAAGAAAGTTATGGCGATTTGAAAATCGTCCAATCAGAATTTAGCACATGTGCATGCACGTGCCTGATGGTAATTATGACAGTACACTTTTGTTAAGAATATCAAGATACATATACAATACAAGTTTGAAAAGATTTTGACAAAAAACAAAAAAGTTATGGTCATTGAAAGAATTGAACCTTCAAAAGACAATACATGTGAGTGCGCATGCGCGTTTGCAATTTTTATTACATCGATCTGTAGATATTTGGCATGTCTACCTATCCTGTAAATATCATTAAATTTCCTTAATTGGCATGAATGTTATAAACGGTTTTGTATTATCCAATCAAATTGAAGCACACGTGCATGCGCGTGCAGAATTGAAATTTTGACGATGGCAAACAGTTAAGGGTCCCAAGTTATACCTACAATATCAATAGGAAACGATTTCATTGAAAAATAAAAAAGTTAGACTCATTCCAAAGTTTGTAAACAAAAAATTAAATGCACGTGCATGCACATGCATGCATTTTCAGACAAAATGACATTCGTTCCGCACATCTACATATGCTATACTATCATCCTAAAAAGGTTTCATATCGATCCCTTGAGTAGTTTCTGAGAACACTCGTGGACAAAAAAGTCCCAAGAAGAAAGAAAGAAAAATAATAATAACTAGACACGATCTCGTTGCGAGCAACGAGTAGGTCTTCCGTCCGATTTGTTGATGCACTCGGAGTTAAAAAAAAAAAAAAAAGACAAATGAGTCCCAATTTAGTTTCCGACTTTAAGACACTTTAGATATAATCAATTTTTCATATCATAAGCTTCTGAAGCAAAGTTGCGGTGAAATTCGTTTGAAATTCGACTCTCCAGGCGAGCCATAAGGCCCGCGGGCCTATTTCTTGATGTCATTTGTTAGCCCTCTATAGACTCAACAACTTTAGTTCTATATGTCTTTACAAAATATTTACCTGTAAAAAGTTATTGAGATCGACCGATATCGACAAAAAATCGACTCTACAGGCGAGCCATTAGGACCATAGGCCTATTTCTTGATATCAATCGATAGATCTCGATAAACTGAACAACTTTTGTTCAATATGTCCTTGCAAAATATTTACCAGTTACAAGTTTTTGAAATCGACTGATATCGACAAAAATCGACTCTACAGGCGAGCCATGAGGCCCACAGACCCATTTTTTGATATTGATCGATAGGTTATGACACATTGAACAACTTTTGTTCAATAATGCTTTTCAAAAAATATGTCGTTTTAAAGATATGAGGCGTCAAATATTTACGATTTTGGCCCTTAAAATCTCTAATTACGTAACATATGACCTACTTTTTGATTTGATAAGATCAAGCTCGTTGAGATGAACATTTCCGTTTCTACAACTTATTATAAAATATTAATAGTTTCTGAGATATTCTCAAAAACATTTGGACCCTTCTGAACCCCTAATTTAAAGGGCCAGCCCGTTTTGCTTGATATCGTAAGAAAGGCCTTGTCATTTTAAACATTTTTTGCTCAACAAGTATTTAGAAATTCTTTACCGTTCTCGAGTTATCTCTACAAGAAATATTTAGGGGCCAAACTGTAGCTCCCTAACGGGGCCACATAGGGAAAAAACGAAATGTACATATTGTTTAGATTATCATTCTGAACAACTTTTGTTCAATAATGCTTTTCAAAATATTTGTCGTTTTCAAGATATGAGGCGTCAATTATTTATGATTTTGGCCCTTAAAATCCCTTATTACGTAACATATGACCTACTTTTTGATTTGATAAGAACAAGCTCGTTTAGATGAACATTTCCGCTTCAATGACTTATTACAAAATATTAATAGTTTCTGAGATATTCTCATAAACCTTTGGACCCTTCTGGGCCCCTAATTTAAAGGGTCAGCCCCTTTTGCTTGATATCGTAAGAAAGGTCATGACATTTCAAACATTTTTTGTTCAACAAGTATTTAGAAATTCTTTACCGTTCTCGAGTTATTTCTAGAAGTAATTTTTAGGGGCCAAACTGTAGCTCCCTAACGGGGCCACATAGGGTAAAAACGAAATATGCATATTGTTCAGATCATCATTCTGAACAACTTTTGTTCTTTATTGCTTTTCAAAATATTTGTCGTTTTCGAGATACAAGGGGTAAAAAATTTATGGTTTTGGCCCTTAAAATCCCTTATTACGTAACATATGACCTAAATTTTTATATGAATAGATTTGGATTGTTGAGATGAACATTTTTTGTTCTTTGACTTATACCAAAATATTAACGATTTTTGAGATATTTGATCTAGACTTTGAGCCCTTCTAGATCCCTAATTTGAAGGGGCTAGCCCCTAAATCTTGTTATTTTCGAAAAGATCTCGTAAATGTGCACAACTTTTGTTCTACATGTCTTAACAAAATATTTGCAAGAAAAAAGATATTGGAGATCAAAGGTGAAAAATCGCCGAAATCGGCGAAAAATTTTGGCATCCATTTTTTCAAGTCCAGGCGAGCGTTTAGGCAAATCGCCTCCGGTAAAATCGAATCCCCCACAAATCTTCTAAAATGTTTACTCTATCTTGTGTAGAATTTCAAGACTCTAGCTTCAAAACTAACGGAGGAGATGTGTGGACAACAAGGCCCTTCAAAAAGTCACTAAAAGAGAGATAACTCCTGACCGGAAGTGACGTCAAGCACGAAATTTTGCAAGCAAAGTCTCGTCACCAAAAGACATCTTTCCTGAAAATTTCGTGAAAATCGATCGAGAAATGGCTGAGGAAAACGCGTGTACTACCAAGGAAAATAATAATAATAATAATGAAGAAGAAGAACGCGAACAATAATAGTAAGGTCTTCCGCAGGAGACGGAAGACCTTAATAATAAGAAACAGAGTAAAACCAATATGTTCCCAAACTTTGTTTGGGGAACATAATAATAATAATAAGAAACAGAGTAAAACCAATATGTTCCCAAACTTCATCTGGGGAACATAATAAGAAACAGAGTAAAACCAATATGTTCCCAAACTTTGTTTGGGGAACATAATAAACACTACACTGACCACATGACAAGCTATAATCTTACCATCAATAAACACTACACTGCCCACATGACAAACTATAATCTTACCATCAATAAACACAGCACTGACCACACAACAAGCTATAATCTTACCATCAATAAACACTACACTGACAACATAACAAGCTATAATCTTACCATCAATAAACACAGCACTGACCACACAACAAGCTATAATCGTACCATCAATAAACACAGCACTGACCACAAAACAAGCTATAATCTTACCATCAATAAACACTACACTGACAACATAACAAACTATAATCTTACCATCAATAAACACAGCACTGACCACACAACAAGCTATAATCGTACCATCAATAAATACTATACTGACCACACAACAAGCTATAATCTTACCATCAATAAACACTACACTGACCATATGACAAGCTATAATCTTACCATCAATAAACACTACACTGACCACACAACAAGCTATAATCTTACCATCAATAAACACAGCACTGACCACACAAGCTATAATATTACCATCAATAAACACAACACTGACCACACAACAAGCTATAATATTACCATCAATAAATACTACACTGACCACATGACAAGTATAATCTTACCATCAATAAACACTACACTGACCACACAACAAGCTATAATCTTAACATCAATAAACACAGCACTGACCACACAACAAGCTATAATCTTACCATCAATAAACACTACACTGACAACATAACAAGCTATAATCTTACCATCAATAAACACTACACTGACCACATGACAAGCTATAATCTTACCATCAATAAACACTACACTGACCACACAACAAGCTATAATCTTACCATCAATAAACACTACACTGACCACATGACAAGCTATAATCTTACCATCAATAAACACTACACTGACCACATGACAAACTATAATCTTACCATCAATAAACACAGCACTGACCACACAACAAGCTATAATATTACCATCAATAAATACTACACTGACCTTACAAAAAGCTATAATCTTACCATCAATAAACACTACACTGACCACATGACAAACTATAATCTTACATCAATAAACACTACACTGACCACACAACAAGCTATAATCTTACCATCAATAAACACTACACTGACCACATGACAAGCTATAATCTTACCATCAATAAACACAGCACTGACCACACAACAAGCTATAATCTTACCATCAATAAACACTACACTGACAACATAACAAGCTATAATCTTACCATCAATAAACACTACACTGACCACACAACAAGCTATAATCTTACCATCAATAATCACTACACTGCCCACATGACAAACTATACTCTTACCATCAATAAACACAGCACTGACCACACAACAAGCTATAATCTTACCATCAATAAACACTACACTGCCCACATGACAAACTATAATCTTACCATCAATAAACACTACACTGACCACACAACAAGCTATAATCTTACCATCAATAAACACTACACTGACCACATGACAAGCTATAATCTTACCATCAATAAATAGTGTGTTGATCCCTCTTCCAACATTCTTCTTCTCATCGCTCATGTAGCTAGTGTGGCAAAAACAGAGAAGTAATTAAATACAATAACTCTGTCCTCCTAATTCATAAATATAAAACAGGATTAGAGTGATCTAATGTTTTCGTCACTGTTTGATCATTATGAGAGTTGTGTTTCATAATTCTATTGATTCATTTAACTTCTGATTGACAATACTTTGATGTCAGAATATTGTTTCTATTCTCATTACATGTACAAGTAAAAAGTTAACTATCTTCTAATCAAGGTGTATTGTGAGATCTTACAAGATCTATTTCATAATGTTGTGTATGTATTATGCACAGTATGACACAGTTAGAGTGAACATGCTTATAAAGAATTATCACTTAAAATGTCATTCTTAGACTACACGAACATGATATAGATAAAAGAAAAGGAACCTTATTGGAAATAACAAACTACACCTATTAGGAAGTGAATTGAGACATCCTCCATGTTTCGCTGTAATTGCGTTTTTCTGTACATGAACATATATACAACTGTACTATACAACTGTACTGTAGTAAAGATTATCGACTCACATTTGCCCATTATAGCATATAGTGGGTCCCACGCTTTTATCCGTCCCCGTCTTGATGTAAAATGACTTCTGTCCCCATGAACATGACACACCACAGGCGGACTCTACATAAGAAAAACCCACAATACATTTCTCCATTTTCTCCACCACATAAGTTTTGCCCTCCTGCTTTAGGTACTGATGCACCGGTACTGATAGGAGGCCTATACTGATCTGCATGCTCCCACTGTTTCAGCAGGATTTAATTCACATACATGTAAACATATCCAATGTATATCATACCAGCTTATTAATATTTTGTTGAATTGCTTATTAGCCTTGCTGTTTAGAAAACTTTATAGCATTTTTAAATAATCCATAATTTTCTGGTGTGGTGACCCACCCAACTCTATGTCAGGTGGAAAGAGGAGGCATGATTTGAACAGAATTGATTCAATACTACATCAGAGGATGCATGCAAATTGCAAGTACAAAACCTAATTGTTTCCTTTAAGCTGTTTCTCTTCAGTAAAAATATTTTTTATGACCTTCTTTTTTTCTAAATATTCAGAAAACTAGGAATCAATAAGAAAATTTGAGATGATTAAAATGTTCCCATCATGACCTCGGAGGTTACAATTTAAACAAACATGAATCACACCTACGACAGGATGCGAAAATGAAAATATTGATTTAATAAATAATGACTGTGGTTCTTGAGAAAAAAGTAATTAATGTTTTCAATGTAATTATGCCACGTACACTTTAAACTCCAAGGTAGACTTGCTCTGGCCACAAGTTTGAACAACTTTAAACTGTACATGATGATCCTTGCATATTCATTGAACAAATTCTAGCCTAACTCTAGCGATCCTTGCAAAATTAATATGTTTCGTACATATTTCTATGTAAAACTATAAACGCCTTTTGTAACCTTGCCATGGGTGTAGGGATCATGGTTTGAATAAACTTGAATCTTAATTTGAAAGTAAAATGTTATATAGACAAACAAATTTTTTACATGTAGGTAACAATATTGGTGGCACTTAATGCCATTAAATGGAATAACCTCGCTTTACCGCTGGGGCAAAAATATCATAGCACACAGAGAAACTAAAATCTGGCTTGGATTCTCCAAACAATTAAAACTTTATGTTGCAATTCTTGCAACTTATAACTCTTGCAACTTTAAGTTAAAACTCAAGTCCGACAATTTACTAAAATCTTAACTGTTCGAATAAAACAAGAAGAGGCCAACAGGCCTTATCAGTCACCTGAATACTAGAGAAAAAGTATCACTACTTCCATGGGCTATGAAATCTAGAAAAAATTTCCTGTTCTGAATATCTAAGCTAAATTCTAATGTTCAGCAACAGTATAAAACAAGATGTGTTCTTAAAACTTCAATGCCCTCAAAAGTGCATACATTGATAAAAGGCTTTAAAGAATAGGTGTATTAACATTAAAACATCTGCAAGTATGCATTTAGATTTTATACAGTATCAGCAAACTTACACATAAATACTATATACTAATTTTGGCCCTACCCTGGGGTCAGAACCCTTACTCTGAGGATCATCAAATTTACAATTTTGGTAAAAGACTACCTGCTCTATCCATTTAGTTTCAATTTAGTATAAATAGCACTAAAGAAGATGTTATTCAAGTGTTTTACACATAAACACTATATAACAAATATGGCCCTGCCCTGGGGTCAGAACCCCTACCCCGGGGATCATGAAATTTACAATTTTGGTAAAGGCCTTCCTGCCCTACATCACTATGCATTTAGTTTTTCTAACACATGTGCAGTTCTAGAGAAGATTTTTCAAAATTGGTCAATTTTTACCCTGCCCCTAAGGCCCCAGGGGTGCAGGAGTCCTGAAATTTACAATTCTAATATGTTTCCCTTGTTCTAAATATGTTTCATACCAGATTTGAAAAGAATTGGAATGATAGTTATCAAGAAGAAGTTAAAAACGTCTATTGTTTACACATTTGATAACTGACCATTTTGGCCCCACCCCGATACCAAAATGCCTACCCCTGGGACCCTCAAATTTACAATTTTGGTAAAGGACTACCTGCTCTTTCTAAATATCTATTTACTTTCAATTTAGTATCAATAGCACTAAAGAAGATGTTATTGAAGTACGTGTTTTACACATAAACACTATATAACAAGTTTGGCCCCACCCTGGGGTCAGAACCCCTACCCCGGGGATCATGAAATTTACAATTTTGGTAGAGGCCTGCCTGCTCTATATTACTATGCATTTAGTTTTTCTTACATGTGTGTGGTTCTTCAGAAGAAGATTTTTGAAAATTGGTCAATTTCGGGCAGTTTTTGCCCTGCCCCTAGGGCCCCAGGGGTGCTGGAGTCCTGAAATTTACAATTTATGTCCCCCTTGTCCCAATGATGCTTCATACCAAATTTGAAAAGAATTGAACTGGTAGTTATTAAGAAGAAGTTAAAAATGTTCAATTGTTAACGCACGACGGACGAAAACCAATTGCAATAGGTCACTTGAGTTTACTCAGGTGACCTAAAAAGTCATACTTGAGTTTGAAATTTGTTCAAGATATCCAAGCCTGAAGTTGTAACATTTATATACTGTCCATAAGATTATGCCTGCTGTGAACATGCTATTACAAGTCACTACATACGCATCCTCTAACATTTAATTTGTTACAAAGGGATATTAATGCACAACCACTTTGCATCTTTGCAATGTTTTACCTGAAAGACTCTTCGATCCATCCGTAACATCCCATACTATGTTACCTCCATTGAGAGTACCTACAAACATATAAAACAATGTCTCTTTAGATTAATCTATATTATAATTTTTCTCTTAATGACATGAAATTTCAGTGATTGCAAGTCCCCTGCTAGCTTATATCTATATTTGGTTTGTGTAAAATTTCATTGCTAAGTCCCAATATCAAATCATTCAGAGGTGATTTTTTTTACCTTGTGTGACCTGGTAACCATGACCTTCTAAGCAGAAGAGATTCTTCATAAAAGCTTTCTTTGTAAAGTTTAATCACACAGACTCAAGAAGTATTTCAGATTTGTCATCCAGACACTATTTTTTCCTAGAGAGACCTGACGAAGTTTGGCCTACAAACATCCTATTCATTACATGTATAACGTTTACCCACCTTTCGGATCTCTATTCCAATGCAGAAGTAGAAGAGATATAGCTAAAGCAAGTAGAACCCATATTGTGAGGGGTTTGTATCCTAAAACACAAAAACAAAAATATCGATTAGTCATCTCAACAACAGATACATTGTGAGGGGTTTATATCCTAAAACACAAAAACAAAAATATCGATTAATCATCTTAACAACAGATACATCTGCATGTCATTCTTTAGATATTGTTGAATTAACATATCAGGTTAGAAAAAACATTATATCTCTTCATTTGTATTTTTGAAGCATAATACATATCACATAAATGCATCTGTTTCATATTTAGATATTTCATTGACACACTAGATGATAATGGCAAACAAACAACTCAACTTCATGACAAATGGGATGACTCCAGCTTCTTCACAGTCCCATATTAATAATGTAGCAATATTTCATTATCACCTACATATGGTATTTATGTCTCTCAACTGATTTGATACACGAGAGGATGCATGTTCTGCATATGATCAATTTTTAAATTAAGACAGGCTACTTACAAATATTTATAAGATGATGTTACAGGGGTTTCAACGGTCTTGTTTCAAGTCAGCATTTCAAAGATTCTGTGGTCGTTATAACGATCTAATTTGTAAATACATTTTGTGGTCGTTATAACGATCTAATTTGTAAATACATTCTGTGGTCGTTATAACGATCTAATTTGTAAATACATTCTGTGGTCGTTATAACGATCTAATTTGTAAATACATTCTGTGGTCGTTATAACAATCTAATTTGTAAATACATTCTGTGGTCGTTATAACGATCTAATTTGTAAATACATTCTGTGGTCGTTATAACGATCTAATTTGTAAGATTCTGTGGTCGTTATAACGATCTAATTTGTAAATACATTCTGTGGTCGTTATAACGATCTAATTTGTAAGATTCTGTGGTCGTTATAACGATCTAATTTGTAAATACATTCTGTGGTCGTTATAACGATCTAATTTGTAAGATTCTGTGGTCGTTATAACGATCTAATTTGTAAGATTCTGTGGTCGTTATAACGATCTAATTTGTAAATACTGTCATTTTGTTGAATGCTGTCTGATGAGTTTCATATCAATTAATAGGCCATTCTTTACATTCTGAATTTGACTGTGGAATACTACGGTTACCTGATTAAGACATAGGGTTGACAGCAGATGTCACCAGTCAGTAGGGAATGCTTACTCCCCCTAGACATTTGATCCCACCTCTGGTGTTTCCAGGGCTCCAATGTTCGCCCTTATACTCTCACATTTTTTATGAGATTGACCAAAGTGTGTTACCTTCACTTTTTCACCACAATCAAAAGAATTGTTTTATAGAAACATAAAAAGATGGAGGAAATGATGGGAGAGAAATTCTTTTTTTTCTCACTCTCTACCTCCAAATGTCCTCTTCACAAATCTTCTTCCTCGCCTCCACATCCCAATCACCAATGAAGTTTGTCTAGCATTTCTTTATAGTCTGGAACATACTGCAAAAAAAAAGAAGATGTAACTAGCAGTCTTTTGCTAAATAAAACTGTCCAACAGTCTGGAAAACAGAAAGAATTCAGCTGCATGGTTCCGCTGTCTTGTAGATAACTACTGGTCTCACTTCTCTTGCCTCTCTTGGGACACAAGACGAAATTTTCGCTGTTGCTGTTTGTAAGTCACATTTAATGACTGACAGCATTGCCAAACAAAATCATTGATAAGGAGCCAATGAAAGTTAACAGTAGTCAGTATGATTCAGTTTGCATGATAAAAAGCTGATCTGAAAACTATCTTATACTACATGATTTTTCTTTTTTATGATGTGTTTCATCACTAAATCCAAACAGCAAACTATAATTAGCTATAATGTTACTTGTTTGTTTGATATTCGTAGGATTGGTTAACTATATATCGTTAACCGATTGGTGACTGTATTATCTGCCATAATACTATCCATCTCATTGCGATCCAGCCTCACCCTCCAACACCTCCCAAATGCACCAACATAGTGAAGTTGAAGTGTGTTGTAGTAACATACATATGCTCCGTATGGGACGTATGGGTTGTCCCATGGTTTTAAAAATAAATAAATATAAATAAATAAGGACCATCGTGTACCAACACGTCTGATGACTGCGGTACTGTCTTTTGATGGCCGGACACATACATGTGGTCGTATGTCATAAATCATAATGAAATAAAGAAGTAACTTATATTTTACAAAACTAAATAAAAAGTAAAAAATTAATTATATTTTTTATTTATATAATAAATTTAATAATAACTTTCATTTAATTTATTCAATAAATTAGAATTTAAAAAAAAAATTTGATAAGTAAATATAAAATTAAATATTGAAAATATTTTTTTAATTTATTTGGATTCTAATAGAAGGTAATAATTAGTAATCGCACGAGTCTCCGTCCTTCGCCCAAATAAATCGAGATACACCGAAATAAATATACCATAATTATTACATAATTAGTAATATTAGTAACAGGTAATAGTAATAGGGATGTAGGTATGTATATACATGTGAAATAACTAAAATATATACAGAAAAGAATTAGGGTAGGGTCGCCAAAGAAAATTTTGATAATAGAGTGCTACTAGTTATTAGTTATTAATTATTAATTTTGCCATACAACAATTTTGAGATCGTCATTAGGCAAGAATTTTGAGGCCGTCATCAGGTGCTACACCTCATACCCTGTACCATGTTTCTGTAGCTAGATCCAGCTTATAGCACGACATGGCTCCATAATTCTTATTCGATAGTATGTATTATGTGTATAAAACTGAAGATGCGTAATGTAATAAGTGGTGAGTTAGTACTTATGTTAAAATTGTATGACAGATAAAATATTAACCATAAGAAGTGGTATACTTAATTACAAAACATATAGATTTAATTAATTAATGAAAATACAGAATAGATGCAAAATCACAAATCGCATACATCCAACAAGCTTACATATATTAAATATAATAGTATGTAGCAGGCCTGCATACATACAAACTGCGACATTGCATCTAAATGTTTGTCATAAAAAGAGAAGTTTACAAAATACATACGCATAATAACATACATGAATTTTATGTATATTTGCATATACATGTATTATAATATACCTGGATTTGATGTATAGCTGCATCTAAACTTTAACATATATGTTTATATAAACTAAAACGATAAAAACGCAAAGTTTATATTTATAATATTAATATGCTACGATACTTATATATGTAAATGTTTACATACTGATAAACACACATATATATATACACGATAGAAACCCGAATTATATGCTTAGTTGTTTATATAAGTATAACACGTGTAGTTGTTTCTATATTAGTAAACATATAAAAATTTAACAGTAGAATAATGATGCTTAGTGGTTTCCATACTTATAAACATACAAAATTGTTTACATGTTTGTAAACATGCATGATAAAACCTTAGTTATACATATAAGTAAAAATTTTTTACTCACCAACCGGAAGGAAACTTACGAATGATATTGGAAGCTACAAATCATGCAAATTGAAGATGGCGAGTGAATAGATTAGTTACGTGGCAGCCGCTGTGAAGACGCTCATACAACGTAATTTGTGACGTAATTTGTGACATTGTGACGTTTCATCCACTGAAACCGCTCATACAATGTAATTTGTGTTATTGTGACGTTTCACCCGCTGAAACTACGGTACGATGGCCTATTATATCAATAATAAGCAAAACAGAAGGTTAAGTTAGTGAATGCATTGAATACTGAATAAGCATAAATTATCAATGGAATTGTAAGGACATGTAAATAATTAAAATTTAATAGTAAAGTAATTTAACATAATGATATTTAGATTGGGAAAAAAAATTTTTTTTATTTAATTTAATAATAATTTTAAGATGTAAATCATATGTATAAATTACAGTAACTCAACTCGTTTAAAAGTACTGTCAAGAGTGTAGAGTAACTGTCGCTATTCGATGGACCACCTTGGAAGTAATGCTTTGTTTGTTTGATATTCGTAGGATTGGTTAACTATATATCATTAACCGATTGGTGACTGTATTTAATTAGCTATAATGTTACTTGTGCTGACTCCAAAAGTTGAGTGACAATAATTACTGGTTACACAAACAAGTAAATTGACAACAAAGGAATCTAAAGCAAGGGCCTGGCAGTCTAGCTATCTGTTCATCAATGCAAGATGGGTGTACATACTCTAGATATCTGTGCAGGTATTTATCAAACCAAAAATGATTCATTCATTCATGGATGACTCTTTTCTGGAGCCCCATCAAAATCCTTTAATCATTTACAGAAGGACAGCTTTTAAGACTATGTCTGAATTTAGTAATGCGTCCTTTAGACCAAAAGCATAATTGTTGTCTTCTCACTAACATTCACTGCACCAGTGAAGGTAGGAAACAAATCACATTTTTTTCCATACTTTATTTTACAAGTAGACAAAGAAATATTCTGATCTAATCTCCATTTAAGTTGCAGGTATATCAACATATTGAACATTGTGGACTAATTTTCACCAGTTAATTCAACCCGCTTTTAAATATGATTTGAATCACCTACTAAGTAATCACAAATTTTAAGTCCAAAATAATATTTATTCAATAATCTTTTGAACAACATATGAACAATATGTTTATACAAAACTAAGGATAGGGATACAATTCAGGGTTGATTCAGTTAAAGGAGACACAGCATTTTTTCCCCATGAAAACGTAAGACATCATACACGAAAAAACTCTCCTTTTATCAATGTCCACAGATATATACATGATATATATTTACATTTTCAATGTTTATACTTTTTTAATATCTTTACAAATTGTAATGATAATCATTTCCTCATGAATGTGCTGCAGTTGTAAACATTACACTGTGTGTATGAATCTAGATATATATTGTACGTCTATTGTATTGGCTGTGAATTCTGACAGAAATGAAAGTAGAATGTAAATACATGTATAAGAAATAAATTTCCTTTTTAAAATTACAAACCTGTTCATGAGGGTGTGAACTGCAGCCCTTCAAACCGATATACTTAATGAAGCACTAACATGTAAAGCACCGCAGTTCAAACTCACATGTATTTTCAAAAATGAAATTAATTATTGAACTTATAAGTATATATATTTGTAATGGGGAAATGATCTACAGAGTGTATCTAAGAAAGAATTACGAAATACAAGGACACAGAATTTGATAATTCATAAAGTTACAATAATCATAAACTTTGAAAATGTAAATATATATTACAAACAAGAGGCCCAAGGGCCACATCACTCACCTAAGTTACCTTGGCCCATATCTAAAGACTTTCCATATAAATTTGCATGTAAAACCTTAGTCTGTATTGTGGCCCCAACCTACCCCTGGAGGCCATGATTTTTACAAACTTGAATCTGTACTATGTCAGGAAGCTTTCATATAAATCTCAGCTCTTCTGGCTCATTGGTTCTTGAGAAGATGATTTTTTATAGATTTTCTCTATTTATTTTCATGTAAAACTTTGATCCCCTATTGTGGCCCAAACCTACCCCCGGGGGCCATGATTTGTACAAACTTGAATCTACACTATGTCAGAAAGCTTTCATGTAAATCTCAGCTCTTTTGGTTCATTGGCTCTTGAGAAAAAGATTTTTTAAAGATTTTCCCTATATATTCTATGTAAAACTTTGATCCCCTATTGTTGCCCCAATCTACCCCTGGGGGCCATGATTTGTACAAACTTGAATCTGCACTATGTCAGGAAGCTTTCATATAAATTTCAGCTCTTCTGACTCATTGGTTCTTGAGAAGAAGATTTTTAAAGATTTTCCCTGTATATTTCTATGTAAGACTTTGATCCCCTATTGTGGCCCAAACCTACCCCTGGGGGCCATGATTTGAACAAACTTGAAACTGCACTATGTCAGGAAGCTTTCATGTAAATCTCAGCTCTTCTCGCTCATTGGCTCTTGAGAAGAAGATTTTTAAAGATTTTCCCTATATATTTCTATGTAAAACTTTGATCTCCTATTGTGGCCCCAATTTACCCCTGGGGGCCATGATTTGAACAAACTTGAATCTGCACTATGTCAGGAAGCTTTCATATAAATTTCAGCTCTTCTGGCTCATTGGTTCTTGAAGAAGATTTTTAAATGACCCCACCTTATTTTTGCATTTTTGTGATTATCTCCCCTTTGAAGGGGACATGGTCCTTTATTTGAACAAACTTGAAAGCCCTTCACCCAAGGATGCTTTTGACCAACTTTGAGTTATAATTGGCCCAGTGGTTCTTGAGAAGAAGATGAAAATGTGAAAAGTTCACGACGACAGACAACGAACAAATTTTGATCAGAAAAGCTCATTTGAGCCTTCGGCTCAGGTGAGCTAAAACTTTCGGGTCGGGTCGGTTCTAATTTATTTTACTTCGGGTTCAGGTATTTCGGTTCGGGTCTCTATAACTATTTTAAAAATCTAATATACAGTTAAAATCGTAAACCTTTATTGTTTTTTTTGTTACAATAATTACTCGGGGTCGTGTAATTAATCATAAATTTTCAATACGAGAAAGCAACATACATGTACAATATACTTATGTGCATGTATAACATGCAGGTAATCACTGCATCATAGTTACTATGCTTGTACTACACATACACATGTTTCATGTGTATTTTATGCATTGATAGATTTGAAGGATAACTCTGTTCATCATACAGTGCACTTGTCTAAAGTTGTTTGCCTTTGTCATATGTAATAATGTTTATGTAATTTTGCACTTTGTGCATCCTAATGCTCCTCTGTGGGCACAAATTGGGAGAATAAATATAGAGCACCTGACTAGTAATGCAGGGGTCCTGGGTTCAATACGGAACTTTCGGGATGTGCCGGAACGACCGATTATATTTGACGTTTACACACCACGGTCACGTGATAATAACCAATTGTAGGGCAAAGTTGACATCGATACAAATGGTGTTTAGCTAGCACACGGTCCGTAAAGAGTTATGAGCAATCCCACGATGATGATCCGAGTCACTATTGGTGCCTAGTACCTGGGTGTAAATTAGATGGAGGGGAAAAGGTGCATTTAGACGCGTATCATTGGATGCATGGCGTGAGGTTTTACAGATATCCTCAAGATATTCCCTAGACTTATTTCTCTCGCCAACTCGCATATTTTAATCAAATGCATTTTCCTATAATATGGTTGTAGTAATTCCTTTCTTTCAAAGATAGCATTTAAATGCAGGAATTTGATAGCAATTGAAGAATTCCATGTTTGTTTACTTTGTTGTTATTGTAATCCGGAAGTGACATGCCCTACAATTGACGTTCAATGCGCGATAAGAGTCGAGTGGATCAGTGATTCATTTTGAAAATGGTTATCATGAGTCCAGTGGACTCCCCTTGATTACAATAATGAGTCCCATGCTAAAATCAATGAGTTCAAATTTCATTACTTCAAACAAACAGCCTGACAATCACAGGTATACACAAACCAAGTTAAGGAAGAAGCTTACTGTTGACACCTCCTTCTAGGGAATTTATATTTCGCTTTTTATTACAAGCCATCAGATAATTCATTTGCAGAAAATTCTTATACATAGTTCATATTGCAAAATGATTTTCAGATGAAGAAAATTCTCAAGACCAAGTTCATGCAACAGATCAATCCATGATTTGAATTTTAAGAGTGGTGCAATGTAAATTTTCTGATACTAACCAATCCACACACACAAATAAGTTTATGATCCGCCAAGTTCACGCGTCTGCTTAAAGTTGAATGATGGATTAAGTTTTTATTCCTAGCTACTATGCCATTTAGTTTTTCTGTGTTGTGTGCAAATGCTGCAATAATAAATTTTTCTCCATTTTTTTAACTTTTCTCAAATCTTAACGAAGAATAAAGTGTAAACCATATTTGGTGACATTTTTTTTCACCTTTCGAATTTTCTCAACCTCTATTTCTTTTTCAGGACCGACGTTTGATTTCGGGGACACCGCATTTGTTTTGTTTTTTTTACCCGTAGTAGCTGACAATAATAATAATGTGCAGCATTTATAAAGCGCATTATATAATTTGTAATTACTCTAAGCGCTTTAACAATGTAAAACATGATAAGATTAATCAGAGCATAAAATATAACATCCAATAAAATAAAACAATTTAAACATATTATCATTCACATCACTTTGCAAAAATGTTGTTAACTTTCCTTGATTAGACGTTTTTTTTAAGTAAAAAAAAAATTGGTAGAATCGGATTATATGCGAGGAAATTCTAGTTCCCAGTTTTGTTTACCCGCCGTAATGCCATATATATCATTTTGTTTCATTGGTTAATGCAATGCGAGTTGACCAATGAAATATCATAATTCTTAATTCGGAATATCTTGGGTGTGTAGTACGTTCTGGAGCTTAGATTTTGTACGAATTACCGGAGGGAAAATGGAAACATTTTCATATAATTTCAAGTTTTCATGCGTCTGCTGGGATGCAGTTATTGAAATAATGCTTCCTGAGCAAATTCAATGCGTAATTTACGCAGGACGCACGCCAAAATGAATCACTGGTGGATCCGTATCTCGAAAGTCCCGTATTACAGGTCATGTCAAAGATTTTCTCCTCTCTCTTTTATACTACAGTTGAATAAATATTCTATTCTATCATCTAGATAGATAATGGTTGAATACACTGGCAGGATTTTATTGGTGTTCATTGAACAACCTCACATACAGAATTTTTTTGAACTTAGGAGTCTTACAGGTATGTCTTTACCTGTGAAAGGGTAATTATTTTTGGGTTTTTTGTTTTTGGGGGTTTTTTTTTTTTCAAAAGGAAAGGTATCCTTTACCGTAAATCACAGTAATACACCATTCTTTGGGATGACATGGTCATTCATATGCACCCTGACACAGGGGCTTGTAAAATTCACTAGATATACTGTTGTTGATTTCTTCATCTTATTCTATTATGAGCTGGAAATTTGCCCCTGTGTACCAGTGAAAGCGAAATGTCGTCGGACCGACGGACATGTCCGGTAATTTGACTCTCGGTCCGGTAAACTTCATTATATTTTCGGTACGAATGTCCGGTGACTTTCCTGCAATGGTTTCGAAAACTACGCAGCATTGTCCCCCCTTATATAACTGGTACCGATAAACGGTACCATTTCCAATGCCAAAAACCGTTGATTTTTCCCAATTTTGAGACTAAAAATTCCCAATTCACTTGCCGAAAAATAGACCGCTGAAATCGTAGTTTTCTTAGTCTGAAACGTTGTACGATTTAACTAAAATGTTCCCTTCCGGTATTAAATCGAAAGTACAGATCATGGCAGTGTGTTTTGTACGATGATTCCTTATGTTTCACAACAACAAATATTACCGTTAAGAAGTTTGTAAAGAGATGAATACTTCTTGTTTTGTTGTATTTTTTCTTTTCTTATAGCTGAAATCATTTGCCTATACATTGGTAGAAAATTCCCAGTTTGTTCGATTTTGACGCTATTTTTCCCAATTGAATGGGTACCTGTACCAGTGGGTAGAGAAAAAATCGCTGCTACGTTTCGACTTCCAGTTCCATTTATAAAAAAAAACATACAAAAACGGCAACATGTTCCAATTAAAATGGAAAAGTAATGCAGTCCACAGTAAACCTTTAAAACGAAAATCCAATGACCAGGAGGCTCTCAGTCTTTCATGTTTTTATCTAAAAATACTACTACTTTTTTTCGGTCTGGTAAAATGTGATTCGGTCTGGTAATGTTCCTGTGTTTACCAGACCGAATGTCCTGTAAAACATTTCAACATTTCGCGATCACTGGTGTACCCGACACCCGAGGTGTACACGTACTCACAGTCACAATTCAAAATCGTGACGGTGTTACTTTGTCTTACCTTTGGCTTTTCGTGGTACCGCAATTTACTCAGTAAAGAAAATACTAAATAATGATGGAAAAATGAACCACTGGAAAATATCCCTCAAAGGAAATTTCTTTTTAAAGAAAAAAAGTGATTGAAAAATCCGATTTTTGTTCCGCCTCCAACATCGGAAATAATGCACAGGCCATATTTGTGTGAATACGTACGATCAAACTACAATTATCCGGATGTAGATTTTCTTAACCACAAAACGTGGATATAAGATACCTACTATGGCATGCCAAACGTTACAATATCTAATCTTTTCTATTTGTATTGTGATGATTTTCCTTTGAATTGTATAATTTTACATTTGTATTGTATATTTTTTATTCATAAATGTCATTTGTATTGTAAAATGTTTCATTTGCATTGTAGGGATTGTTTATTTCGATTTGTTATGAAGGATTTTATGGGAGACGGAAGGGGCAAAATACCATAGATTATCAGAGGTAACACTTGATATAATTTCAGTGACCATACAAACTTAATAAATGACATTAAACTTAATCAACGGACCTTTTTCATGTTTTTGCAAATACATAAAAGCAAAATTAACGATTCGGTATGTAACGAACAGACGTAATTGCTAAATGAACAATACATAAAAACACGACAAACCACTTAATAAACAGCAAATTATCTTATATGCACAACAAACAGTGTTATTTCGCAAATAAATGAAAATAAAATGAAAAACAGACAATTATGCAAATGAAAAAGTTATACAGTACAGATGATCTCTGAACCTCACTTGGTTAAAGTGAATGCTAACTTCCAAGTCCTTGAGTTGACTTTGATATTTAAAAAAAAAATACAGATAGTGAAGCTATACACAAATGTGTCATTTTGGGGTTGGCTATATTAAACAAACAAAAAAAAAAAAACAAACAAACAAACAAAAAAAGAAAAAAAAAAAAAAAAATTAAAATCCTATCTGGAAAGAAACGCTAGATATTTTTTATAGATTTTTTCTTTTTACATCAGCAAAGGAATATAACACGCTTTCAAAACTATTATATTACAATGACAGAATTACGGTACAAATAAATGTATTTTTTTATGAATCCCTACATGTATACATAAAATGGGATTCTACATGTGCAATGTATATAGTTTCGGATTTATTTACAATTAAGCATGCTATTTTGCATACAATGCCAGAAGTGAAATGTCTGGATCCAGCTTTAGTTGTAAAACCAGCTCGTCCTGAGTTTATAAAAAAAAAAGTATAGCAAGATGAGATAAGAAAGGTTCAGAAAGAATATATGATATCTTTATGTCTCAGTTACTGTAAATGTTCAACATAAACCTCTAAGAAAGGTTCAGAAAGAATATATGATATCTTTATGTCTCAGTTACTGTAAATGTTCAACATAAACCTCTCTGTGAAAAAAATGACAAATATTCTAACACTTCAGGATGATTTTAACTGGAAACAAGTGTATACTAATCTTTAATGTTTGACAAAAGATACAGCCCTTATTAAGTGGTTCCAGTATAGAATTGTGCATAAAATTAAGGGAGTAAAAAATGTTTGTATTCTTCAAAGATTACTGACTACCAACTATGTACAGTCTGTTCAAAGGAAAATATTTAATTTTTTGTTGTGATAACATTAAGATAATTTGGTCAACTTTGGAAGATTTTATCCGAGAAAAAATAGCAAAATATTAATGCTCAATGTACGTAATGTTATGCTTGGCGATGTAGACAGAGATATTAATTGGTTTTTCTTATTATTTTATTGGTTTAGAAATATATTTATTTCAATGGTCGCACCTGATATTTGAAGTAATGCCAATTTTTTGGGAAGTGTATTTTTGATTACTACATTGAAGGAGAATTAGGAAGTTAAAAAGAAAACTGGGGTTATAATGCTCGTTATTGAGCTACAGTGTTCTAAACATGATCTTTTCGCACTTACAATTTATTCATTTAAACTTAATTTGTATGTTGGTGTCAACACAACATAAGCAACACAGAATCAATTATTACATAAAATGAATCTTCTAACCCTATAGATAAAAGAAAAGTTTAATAGTAATGGAAATAAATAATGACAGGGCCGTAAATTACATGGAGGCGGAGGAGGCAGCTGCCTCCTCCAACTTTTGAGCCAAAAAAAATTAAAATTTAAAGTTCATTAGAATTTATGTTGTTTCCAATAACTAAGAACATGATACCTCCCTTATACCCCCATCACACTAGGCCACGTTCGCACTACGACCATGTAAAAATTGATGATCGTAGTGCGATCGGGTACGTCGTAGTAAGGTCGTAGTAAGAACGTAGTAAGGTCTTTATGGTCGTGATGGTCGTGGAGCAACTTTGAACATGCTCAAAACAAACGTAGTGCGGTCGTGGTCAAATTTGATCGTAGAGGAAGCGTAGTAAGGACGTACTAAGATCGTATTTAGATCGGCATGGTCGTAGTAGCATCGTAATGGGATCGTGATGCAGAAGAAACCGACTGCACTGCGATTCCACTACGCTCTCTATACGACCATCCCGTTTTCACTACGTTCTCATTACGATCATCCCGTTTGCACTACGTTTTCTTCACGCTTCCGCTACGATCACGGCACGTCCATACTATGTTGTTGAAGACTGTAGTAAGTTTCTACCAAGATCATCCCGTCCTTAATACGTCCTCACTACGATTTCACTGCGCGCAAGCCACGACCGAATCACGTTCTGTTCTCCCCCACACACTGGTATAAAAACTGAACAAAAGTTGCATATGACCATTGCTTCTTTGGAATCATGGAAAGGCCAGACCAAGAAATATTGATGGAGATATTGATGCATATTCAGTACATGGCACTTAACGACCAAGCTGCTATATTGTTACTAAGGCGAAGGAGGAGGAGAATCGTAAGGCAGCGTAGATCTTGCTGGGTACGACCTTGGCTTTCTGTTGAAAAAGACTTCAGTTTGGCCATTATGATCAACTGATGAATGAATTGAGGATGGAGGATCAACAGTCCTGAAGGTTCTGAGCTGTATTTATACTGAATCTGGATCTGATTCAGCTGCTGCAAAGCGTGGCGACATCGGCGCGGAAACGTGATAGAACCGTAGTAAGATCGTGGTAGAATCGTAGTAAGATCGTGGCAGAAGCGTAGGAAACTCGTGCTGCAGTCGTGGGAGTCGTGGTGAGAGCGTAGTTAGAACGTGATGGACGTAGTGGGAGCGTAGTAAGAACTTGATGAACGTAGTGAGAACGTGGTGGAATCGTAACAAGGCCGTAGTTTAATCGTAGTGGAGTCGTGATAAGAGCGTAGTGAGGACGCCGTAACATCGTGAAGACAGACAAAATTACAAATTCATGCCGTTCACACTACGATCTCACCACGATCTAAAAAAAATTATAGAACGAAGTGAGGTCGTGATGGTCGTGATGTAGTGTGACAGGGCCATTAAAAAGCATTCCAAATCTTTCTTTTAGAATGAGTTAGTCAAGTAACATCTTAGAAGGCCCTAGAATCAAGGATTTTGCACGAAACGTGTTCAGTGTGCACAAAATGTGCTCAGCGTCTAGGGGCCTAGGCGGCCCCCAGACCCCCGCCTAATTTCCTGCCTCCTCCAAATTGAAGGTTAATTTACGGCCCTGAATGACCTTTATGCACTTAAGATACGAAAAAAAATCATGATATCAAATTTGAGAGTTTTAAACAACGTATTAGAAGTAATGTCAATTTCTAAAATTTCACATAATATTCAAGGCCTTGCATTAATATTTGAAAAAAAAAAACTTTAAAAAGTGAAGGTTAGAGACCAATTTTTTTTTAATTATTGGCGAAAATACTCAATTTCTATATAAACTTTCGATTAAAATAATCTGAACTTTTTAAAGAATCGGTGTTCTATTTGAAAAAATATATCAACCAAATACGGAAGTTCCGAGTTCCCCAACAGTTATTTCCCTTTATCGAACTCTTCCATAAATTATGACGTAAAATATGATGACAGTGGGTGCATTTGCTAATTACTATTGTTGTATTATTTCTTAAAAGATGATATCCAGAGTTTCTGAGACCATCCTATCTCAGGGGAAAGGCAACTTTAGTGAGTTTATGAATATTGGATAACAAAATGGCTCAAACAAATAATGTTAATTGCCATCTTTCTTTGATAAAAGGGTCACTCATGTAGAAGAGGAAACGAATAATGATTTAATAGCCAATTTGATGATCTTATTCAAACAAATTATGCTTGATATGGCCAGAATATGCATACCAGTGATTGATATAAACAAAAGTTACGCTTTCATTACATTAATCGTACGTAGTCGTTATATACAGTGCCATGCAGTCTACGATATAATGTATGCATTGTGTACCCACCATACGTCATAAAATGCGAAAGAGTTCGACAAAGGGAAATAACTTTTGGGTAACTCGGAACTTGCGTATTAATAAATTACAACATTTGAACAATAGTTTTAAGTCTCAACTACTTGTATCATAAATTTTAAACGGAAATACACGTATAAATATAGAAGATATATTGAGTGAAAGTGAAACTGTCATATCACACAGATTTAGAACTTTTTGATTAAAGGGGCATGGACACAATTCGAGCTGAAAATCTTCAAATTTTATTTTTTCCATGTTTAATGTTTAGAATGCTAAACTAAGGTATTTCTAATGGTCAGCAAAAATTGAACGTCAGTTGTCGAGGTACATGGGTATGCCACTTTTATTAAGCAACCTATATGTAAACCAAATCCATAGGGGTAGCTTGGGTTCGAATATTACCGAGGCAGGGGGTCTGGGGGGCTGTGCCCCCCAGAAGCTATCGACATTTTAACAACATAAAAGGTGTTGTTTTTTTGTTTTTTTACCGAGGCAGCTGCCTCGGTTGCCTCAATGGAAGCTACGCCACAGAAATCATGGTACGAGCCTTGTTTACTTAACAAAGAATTGTGAGTGTTGTATCTCACTCAACATCTGATACTTAAATTTTGGTTGACCATTAGAAATTAATACTTTAGCTAAGCTCAAAAGCTCAGGAGCTAACTTCCTTAAGCGCAGTGCATTTTTCTGAAAAATTCACTATATCTTGTAACAATGATTGGTGAAAATGGGAATAGAAAAGTTACAATGTATAATTATAAGGCCAATAGGTAATTTACGATGAAAACGAAAATCCTATTCAAAATCTTTTTGATATTTTCAAAACAAAGTACATATTTTGACCGTGTACCTGACCAACGTATAAGTCATGATTGATTAAATTACATATATTAATAATAGGATATTTCAAAAAGAAATAACACACGTCGTTACTCAGATGCATATATAAACTATAGATCAAAGATAAGTCTTTTGATTTTCCCTTCTTTTTTCTCTCTGTTTCTCCAGTTACATCAGTGTTTGCGGAGTTGGAACAGAAGGCACATGTCACGTCTGATGTTGCAATCAACTGGGACAGTGACGGAAATGTTTGATTTTACTTTCAGATTTTCAGTACCAAAGATACCTAAATGAAAATGATCTGTGGGAAAACTTCATTTAAACAATGAAATGTATTCTTTGTTGTTTCATCGGGTGATGAAGGTAGCTAGCATTGCAAAATGCATAACCCGCGTAAAAATGCAAAACCACGTAAGCGGGTTGTGCAATGTTGTTGTTTTTTCTCCTGCAATGATTCATCACCCGATAAAACAACAAAGAAAGACATTTTATTGTTTATATTTTAATATATTACTTAAAAATGTTAATTAGAATTAAGATCTACAATAGCATTTGTTACGTTAAATGGAACAGCCAGTTCACCCTTTGTTACGCTAAATGGAACAGCAAGTGCACCCTTTGGCCTTGATGACACTCCATATTTGGTAATGATTTTGCAGACAACCGGATCAAACTAGTTTGCAACAAGCATGCATTTATTGCATGTGGAAAGCAATGTCAGTCAATTTCAAAAGAAATATAAGAGAAGAGATTCAGCGAATGTAGATATAAATAATAAAGGAACAATTAATACATTACTTGCGATGTAGGACAGGGAACGTGCCCCACCCCCTCCTGTTTGTCCTTACGAGGACGACTAAGGAAGACAAAAGTTGAGAGATACCGAAAGATTTTTAAGTTCGTTGCAATCAGCGGCGGATTTAAGGTAAATCGTCGTCTCTTGTTTAGAAAAATGTTAATGATAAAAGAAGCAATAATTTCTTGCACTATCGGAGAAATAAATTACAAAATCTTTTGATGTATTGAATTACTTTTATTGGGAGAACTTACATTTTTACAAAAGCCCTTTAAATGTGTGTCATTTTATTGAATTTATGAGCACCTTATTACAATTAACAGAAAATAGTAAAAATGACCACATAGGAAAAATATTCAAGGGCCTATAAAATCTGTAAATTCCAGGAGCTTCCGGGGACTTCGCCCTCTGCCCCCCCCCCCCCCCCCCCCCCCCCCGACCCACTGGTGGGCCTTAAGGCGTCCCCCAGACTCCCTGCCCATAACGTTGTGTCCCCTCTAACCGCAATTCCTGGATCAGCCCCTGGAAATGATAGCCGTTTCCTAATGAACGCGTTGTATTTGTATAAACAATGCGCGAATGAATCTTGATTACGTCTATTTTAACGGCTGGGAATTCCAACAGAAATGATTGATTGTATACACAGGGGCTAAGCCCGTTTTGGGCCCGAACCCTGTGATATTATAATATTATGGTATGAGATGTTGCAAAACGTAGAGATGTTTTTAATTATTTACGATCTTTGAATTTCAATATTTATTGCTTACAGGACACACATTTTTCAAACGAAATTGAAAATGATATCAGAAATCAATGGGGACTGCAATGCTTCTTCAGTTCTTATGCTTCAAACTCGAGGGGTGTTGCTGTCCTAATGAATAATAATTTTGATTTCAAGGTTCTAACCGAAAAAGGAGATGTAGATGGAAACTACTTGCTACTTAAAATGTTAATAGAGGATCATGAAGTATTGCTATGCAACATATATGGTCCAAACAATGACACCCCTCAGTTTTTTGAAACTGTACAGACACATATTGATGATATGAACTGTAACAATATAATCTGGCGTGGAGATTTTAATTTAGTTTTGAACCCAGCTCTAGATTCTTATAATTATAAACATATAAATAATCCAATGTCTAGAAACAAAATATTAGAAATGATAGAGTCGCATGGTTATGTAGACCCCTTTAGAGAGAAACATGAAAATCTTCGTAGATATTCATGGCGGAAAAGATCCCCACTTAAACAAAGTAGACTAGATTTTTTTTTACTATCTGGATCTTTACTGTCAAGCTTAAATACTTGCAATATTGAATCTAGTTACAGGTCAGACCACTCTGCAATATCTTTGTCATTAACTTTCAATGAATTCAAAAAAGGAAGGGGGCTATGGAAATTCAACAACTCCCTACTTTATGATGATGTTTATTTAGAAAGCATTAGAAATAAAATTGCACAGGTTAAAAAACAATATGCAGTCCCGGTTTACAACATGGAGAATTTACACAGACTTCCAGATGAAAACATTTTCTTCACTATCAATGATCAGCTATTCCTTGAAACCTTGCTATTTGAAATAAGAGGTAAAAGTATTTCTTATTCTTCTTATATCAAAAAGAAAAAACACAAAGAAGAGCAGGAGTTAATGAAAGAAATAAAAAGTATTGAGGAAAATATTTCTGAAGGCAATATAAATAAGTTATATAATAAAAAACAAGAGCTTGAAAAAATTAGAAAACATAAATTACAAGGAAATTATATCAGAAGTAGAGCTAAATGGGTAGAGGAAGGGGGAAAACCATCAAGCTATTTTTGTCAACTTAAATCAAGAAATTTTACAAGTAAGATAATTCCGAAGTTGGAAATGGATATTGGTGATATGATCCATGATCAGTCAAAAATTCTGATTGAAACAAAATCTTTTTATGAAAATTTATATAAAAACAATCTAGATAATGCAGATTTAGATAAAAATATTGAGCTAGCATATGACAATATTCCTAAACTTTCAGAAGGGGAGTCTAAAAGCCTAGAGGGGGAAATCACTTTACCTGAGGCATCAAAGACACTTTTCAATATGAAATCAAATAAATCACCAGGATCTGATGGTTTTTCTACAGAGTTTTTCAAAGTTTTTTGGAAATATATCGGTGTGTATGTTGTTAGATCTGTTAATTATGGATATAGAAATAATATGTTGTCCATCACACAAAGACATGGGGTAATTACACTGTTACCAAAGGGAGATAAACCAAAACACTATCTAAAAAACTGGCGACCAATTTCATTGCGAAACACAGTCTATAAAATTGCATCGGGAACTATTGCAGCTAGATTTAAAAAATATTTAGACAAAATAATAGACCCAGATCAAACAGGATTCATATCCAACAGGTATATAGGCGAAAATACTAGATTGATATATGATATAATGCATTATACTGAAGAAGAAGAAATCCCTGGTCTTTTATTACTCATTGATTTTGAAAAAGCCTTTGATACTTTATCATGGAATTTTATACAAAAAACTTTAAACTTATTCAACTTTAGCCCTTCCATTAGAACATGGGTTAAACTCTTCTACACTAATATAACATCAACAATTAACCAAGGTGGCAACCTATCTGAGGTCTTTGATGTTCAAAGAGGCTGTAGACAAGGGGATCCTTTATCTCCGTTTATTTTTTTGATATGTGCAGAGATTTTGGCAAAAGAAATAAGAAAAAATAAAAAAAATTAAAGGCATAACAGTTGGTAATGTGGAGAAAAAAATTTCCCAACTTGCCGATGACACGTCAATCATTCTTGATGGTAGTGAAGAAAGTCTTTCGGAAACTCTTAAAACTTTACATGCTTTCTCAGAAATGTCTGGACTATGTATGAATTACACAAAAACTCAAACAGTATGGATTGGCTCAAAAAAATACAGTAACGATGTTCTTATTCCCAACAGTAAATTTAATTGGAGTACTACTAAATTCACTTTACTAGGAATACATTTTGATGTCGACTTGCAAAATATACCTAAATTAAATTATGATCCAAAATTAGTAAAAATCAAATCTATGCTAAATCAATGGGGGAAGAGATATTTAACTCCCATTGGAAAGATAACAGTTATTAAAACATTAGTGTTACCATTGTTGAATCATATCCTGATGTCCATCCCTAACCCATCTATTGCCTATTGTAAAGAATTAGAAAAGCTATTTTTCTCCTTTGTGTGGGGTTGTTCAACCCACAGGGTAAAGAAGGATGTAATTGTCAAGAAATATGAGGATGGTGGTCTAAAAATGATAAATCTAAAATCATTTATTGCTTCAATGAAATTGTTTTGGGTAAGACATCTTATCTCTACAAATAGGAGGTTGAGTAATTTCATATCAAATTTTAACCTAAATAAATTCACATCCTGTGGGATTGAATACACTAATCTACTTTTAAAGACATTAAAAAATAAATTTTGGGTAGATGTATTCAAGGCCTGGATCGAATTACAGAACAGTTGTACTGAGTCTAATGTTACTGCAGATTCACCTTTGTTTTACAACCCTATGATCCATATTAGCAAGAAAATGTATTTTAATAAACATTTATTCGACAATAAAATAGACACATTAATGATATTATTGAGGAGGACGGTACTTTTTTTTAGCTATGAAACTTTTATTGCTACTTATCCAAATGTAAAAATTAACTTCTTGGAATATGCAAGTATTATTCATGCTATTAAAACTTGGATTAAGCAGTCAGGTACAGACACTAACTTTAAAAGATTACCAAATCCTTTTATTAGAAAAAACATTTACAATGTACTGAAGTGTAAAAAGTCAAAGTTTTTTTTATGAATTTTTAAACAAAAACTCTTCAGTGACTGCAGGTACAATAAAATGGAGTCAGCTTTTGGATATTGATAACAGAGAATGGAAAATTTTCAATATACTACCTTTTAAAATAACTAAAAACTGTAAACTCCAATGGTTTCAATACAGAATAAATAACAGGATTTTAGCAACACATTCGTTTCTATTCAAAATTAAAAAAGTAAATTGTAAAATGTGTATGTTTTGTCACAGAGAGGAAGAGACAATAGAACATATACTGTGGGAATGCGATTGTGTTCAAGCATTCCTAGATGAGTTTCAACTTTACATAGAAGATAAAACAAACTTTCATATAGTTTTTACCCAAAAATATTTTATTTTAGGTACTCCTGGTAAAAGGTTTTGTATGCAAAATACTCTTATCCTTTGGTTGAAATACTATATTTATACAGCAAGATGTACTGAGAAATCATTGAACATTCGTTTTGCAATATCCTACTTAAAACTCTTTTATGAAACACAAAAATTCCTATTTTACAAAAATGGTGATAGCGAAAATTTTGATACCCAGTGGAACAGATGGAGCCTGATCTTTACTTAACTCTCTCTCTCTTTCTCTCTCTCTTTCTTTTCCTCTCTCTCTGTGTGTGTCTCACATATAAAAAAAACAAAAACGTGTCTGTATTCCTACATGATCCTTGGTATGCATATATTGAACATATATTATGATATATACAGATTGTTTACAAAAAAAATAATAATAAAATAAAAAAAAAAAAATTATGGTATGAGTTCATTATAATAAACATATTATTAGAATTTAAAAAATTCAAATTGATATTTATAAATGCAGATTTTATTAAGTGTGATTAATGTGTCTGCTTATTGAATGAAAGAGAAAAACGTACATGTATATATGCATACATATGTAGTTCTTGGTAAAATATCAGGACAAATATCTATTCTGTTTGAATATTTCCCCCATAGAGCTACAGATATGCAGTGAGAGAGAGAGAGAGAGAGAGAGAGAGAGAGAGGGGCAGACAGACAGACAGACAGATAGAGAGACATACAGAGAGACGTCTGCAACTCCGAATTGCACATCACTAAAATCTCTCTCTCTCTCTCTCTCTCTCTCTCTCTCTCTCTCAACATACAAGGGCGTTATGAATGTCAAAGACAATTTGGACGTAAATGCTACATTGTACCTATAATATTTTGAATTTTGGCGCTTTCCCTATAGCCAGACATCACACGTTTCCTATCAGATGATCTTCAAAATTGGTAGAAATTTCAACAGCTGTTCAATAGAGCATGTGTCGACCAGCGATAAGTACATGCACATTGTCATTTAGGAAAACCGTCGCTGTATAGTGAATCAGACCAGAAAAATCCAATAAATTGTCAGGTAAAAGTGCAAAAACGGGTGTTATAAACAGAATTTAATCAACAGGTCACCCGAGGAACCAAACTCTGATCGTGGCACCACTATTCGCCCATACACCTGGCTTACTGTATCAACATGTCGATGTCAGTGGAAGGTACGTTTTCTGATTGTATCCAATAACTGCAGTGACTCTTAGTGCATGACATATCCAGATACGACAAGTTCTTGATGGGGGTTTTTGTTACGTTTGAAAAACATCAAATATTAACAAGAAATTTGATGGTTAGTAATATATCTTTTTCTGTCAGTCGTATTTTAAAATTCGCAGACGATCGACTTTTATGTTTATCGCTTCATCAAATGGTTTAACAGCGTGGAAAGGGTCGATTCAGGGTAATGAAAGGGGGAAACAATTATTAGTTCGGATCTGATTTCAGTCTTTACAAAAGGTTCTCCCATAATTTTTTCTAGATTGTCATCTAAGGCTGAGTAAGTGTAAATTATTGGTTTTCAATTTCTTTAGTATTTGGACATAGACATAGACTTTTAATAAACCTCTTACAACGGCGTGTAACAGGAAGAGAGAAAATGCAACAGACTAAACCGGGATTCGAACCCCCCCCCCCCCCCCCTGAATTCTCTAGTAAGGTGCTCTATCTAGAACCAACTGAGCTTACTGGCTACCGACGAACCCGGCTGACCGCTACAGATGTACTAGCATGGTGCATGTTTTGTCTATGCATCCCTCCCTCTCTCTCTCTCTCTCTCTCTCTCTCTCTCTCTCTCTCCGGTGGGTTTTTTAAAATTCTATTTTAGCTGTTTTAGTCTACTTGCGGGTTAACTCCCTACTAGATATACATTTATTTTACAAGACATTTAGTTCTGGTAAAAACAAAACACGTGGCAGACATTCGTGATACATGTACATTTTTACACATGTATTTGAATTATAAATATGGAAATCCGAAAGAGTACATGTATATATAGCACTACATGCATGTCATTAATTAGAACAGGTAGTAGCTGTTCCATCGCTAGTTTGGCGCTTGCCTGACCCAGAGTCCGAACTTTGTGATACCATAGATATATAGTCCCTGTGCATGCTAAAGAACAGTAAATGTTACATGTTAAAGATTCAAACCGGTTCTTGGAAACAATAAGCTTGAAGCAGGTTAAATGTACAATTTCTGGATTACATCGAGTAACGCAGAATGAATGGTTATTGTCCTTGGAATAAAATCGCTATCGACAACGACGAGAACAGTTCCACTTGACTTCGTTTGTGTAATCTTTGAATGCCTTTTAAAAAGTGTTTACCATTAATAGATATGAATTTAAACCAAGTAAACTGATCGTTGAAGGAAAATATATACACAATTATAGATTATATAAAAAAATGTTAGTGCGTGAGGCGGATTTGAATTATGGCGAAAAATAATCATCTGCAGAATATAACTGCAATCGGTGCAACTGACTGAACTACTCTAAGCACAAGTACATTTGTAATACTTGTTTGCGGAGCGAAGTAGTTTGACATGTTTGGTTTATGTGTTAACTATTGACTTCTCATAATCATGCTATTCATTCCGTTTATAAAAGCAAAAATCATTCATTCACATTTACGGAATAAATGCTATATTTAAGTACGTAAAATACATGCTAATTCGCTCCGCGGAGCGAATAACATGATGATGCCAATATAAACCAGGTTATCAAAAATAGATCCCTGATTTTTTTCTTCTGAATTTCGACCCTCAAGGCGGGGGGGGGGGGGGGGGGGGGGGGGAGGTCCAAAAACCGATTGTCTTTAAAACCACCATTGTAAATTGTCCTTGATATTGTAACCTACCAAAATATCAAAAATCGAGGTTGTTGGAACCTCTGCATCTTAACTTGTTTGTCAGTAGCCTACTTCGATTTAAAAACAGACCATACGCAGAACAAGCTCTCGCGTATCGAATCAGTTGAGAGATGTAGACACCATGCAGTTAGATATTTTATTGAAAGTAGATATCAATGGCAAACTAACAAGTCAACTTAATGACAAACGGGATGATTTCAACTTCTCCATCGTCCACTTCCCATATTTATGTAGCAATATTCCATTATCACCTGCATATGGTGTTTATACTCATATCTCTCAACTGATTCGATACGCAAGAGCTTGTTCTGCGTATGGTCAGTTTTTAAATCGAAGCAGGCTACTGACAAACAAGATGATGGTGTAGGGGTTCCAAGAGTCTTGTTTAAAGTCAGCATCTCGCAAATTCTATGGTCGTTATAACGATCAAGTTTGCCAATACAACCTATCAATGGGTCAAATGCTGTCTGATGTGTTTCATGCCGATTGTTAGACCGTTCTTGGCACACTAATTTTGACTACGGATAACTCCGTTTATAGGGCTCACGGCGGGTGTGACCGGTCGACAGGGGATGCTTACTCCTCTTAGGCACCTGATCCCACCTCTGGTATATCCAGGGGTCCGTGTTTGCCCAACTCTATTTTGTATTGCTTATAGGAGTTATGAGATTGACCACTGTTCGTTATCTTCGCCTTTCAGATAATTTAATGAACAATTTACCGGTGTCTATGTGTGTAGAAAGCACTTTTCGCCGTATTTTCAATTCAGTACCCATGAATAAATACATGCATCTATTTCTATAAATAGTATGCCTCTCTTATATTTCTTTAAAAAATTGTCCCTATACTATAGACATGCTTACTGTTGGTAAAAGATATTTGATAATATTTCAACACAAATTTAATTACATATATATGCATTACTTTATTATCAGGGTTACGAGAGCGTTTGAAGAATAGAAAGGACATCGTAGTAGCGGAGGGATATATTTTTGAATTTGAACGGAGAGGATATTTAAGAGCAGGGTGTTTCGTTCCGGAGGTTGTGCTCAGTCATCCGGATCTGGTCAGGTCTCTACACGAGGAATTGGTTCACGCAGGAAGTGAAGTAGTTCTTGCATTTACCGTAAGTAGCGACTTTGTTTTTAAATTGGAAGAAACATCAGAATCATTCTTGCTTTCCAAAGTCTCGTGCTAGTACTTAAACTTTAAAACTTTTCCAGCCGCGGGTAACTTTGGTATGCAAGAATGTTCAGAATGGATATCACAAATTGTGTTTATTTATGTCTGTCTGTATGTATATATGTACAACGGGATTTTTATTCTCATAATTGCAAAGAAATGAAAAATCTGATGAATGAATAAAATTTAAATGTATACCACAAGTGCTCTTCTTTCCTTTTAACGTAATTGTAATTATTCATGACAGTACTACGGGCATCGCGCTAAGTTGAAAGTGATTGGTCGCGAAGATGAGGTCAAAGAACTGAACCTTAAAGCCCTGAAAATAGCCAAAGAAGTGGCAATCAAAACCGGAACTTTAATGGCGGGGAACATATGCAACACTACAGTGTATGAGCGCGGGAACGATGAAGCTGTGGAGGCTGCCAAAGAAATGTTCAAGGTAAATTGATTTAAGTCACACAACTGTACCATTCATGACTGTTTAAAAATTGTTAGTGTTAACTTCAGGAACAGATTCAGTGGGCGGTAGAATGCGGTGCGGATTACATAGTGGCGGAGACATTCAGTGACTATGGAGAGGCGGAACTCGCACTCCGGTGTATTAAAGAATACGGCAAAGGATGTGAGTAGCGTTATACAATATTTTACTGTTAGTGGAGCCCGTGCTTTTGAAACTGGAGTGGGCATCCAAAATTAAACTATAATCTCTTTATTGCTTAATACATTCATCTTATCACCTTCTGATGTTTCATGTATAAATAAAATTTAGATATACATATACTATATCTAATTATTTCTGTTGAGATTTTAGATAAGAATGTGTTCTCACAACTTAAGTGCTAGATATACATTTTCCCCTAAATTAGAAAGTTCATGCATATTATGGACACTTAACATTTTCACAAAGAAGGTGTTGCACGTCTCATGTTAATTTCCCTAAAGGTGTTGAATGAAAGATCGAAAATTTTAAGTTATTCAAATATATGATAAAACCAATTGGAACGTATGTCTTGATTCAATAATTTTTGAAAATGAGTTTAAAAGACGTGTATTGACAAAATTACCCAAAATATTTCGAGTTTAAATGAAGCAATAAGCGATTTAATTGAATTTTAGCGTTAAAATGGAGGGATATCCCCGATTTTCAGAAAAACTGCCTCCGTGAAACAAAATAAATTTAGCATGAACATGTTCTTCGAGTTTTCCTTTAAAAAACTGCCGCTTTGAAATTTTGTTTCACGAGGGCATTTTTTGTAAATTTCAAAAAATCGAAACGACTTCACTGGTCAACTTCACCTGCACGTTAATTTTCCTTAATTATGTATGGTCTACTTCGTGGTTGAGTGGATAAGGTCGTCGACTCTTAAATGTATATGTAAAGATGTTTCAATTTTTAAAACGACCGGGTTCGACTCCCTCACGAACACATTCTATTTTTGGATTCATATTACGTTTTCCATCTAGATTTTTTTCTTAATTGAAACACGCTTCTAGTTTTTATAAATGTTTCATGTCAAATCTCTTATTACCATGCGCCAAGTTTGAAATAAACTTTAAACCTGGACACTGTTTAGTCTCAACAAACACGCCGAATACAGCATGTAATACCTGTGTTTTAATAGTCAAGGCTGCTATCGAGAACTTGTCTGTTTTTTTCTGAATGAAAGTTGTTGATAAAGGCATGGTGCCTTTTACGAAAAACCGTTGTGAACTTTGCAAAGCTTTGGAAGAAAAACGTTAAGGCCAAACAAGGTAAATGACCGTTAAACAGTTTCAGTTTATATGTATTCCAGTAGCAAATTGCTATGTTGAATCAATTTTTACAGGTGTATGTACTTCGAATAATGTTGAACTTTAGTAATGCGTAGTAAACCTCCCATATTTTGTTTTGTGGCCAGGGTCATGTACAGTTGCCAATTGTTGGTTGTAGAAAATAATACATACGAGTATAAGAGCTTTTGGACTGTAGTAGTATAGAATATTAAATATTTGATACACTCGTAACATGTAACCGTATACATTGTATCTGATATTCACGAAAAAAAAAAAAAAGAAAAGAAGGCAATTTAAGTTTCACGATTTCAAAATAATTTTTAAAAATTATCTTTAGACTACATGTATAATGTATTGACACATAAAATGTATTTGGCTTGTCCCTAGTACTGGAGAATCCTTCAGGTATTTAAATGGCAAATACGCAATGAGTATAAATATGAATGAAGGTCAGTTCTACGTCACGAGTGCTGGCACGGAGCTCCGATTTATGCAAAGTACACATTCTAATAAATAACGATGGTTCCTTGGTACCTTTTCATTGTCAAGTCCAAACCAGTCTTAAAGTTGGCTGCGGTCGAACTGTGATGAAAACAAAGCGCAGCAGGAGAGTTCAACTAAACAATTAACCAGCCACCCCCACAATTAGTTAACAGATGTGATGTGTGACATATAAAACGCCTAATAAACACAGCTTAGTTAACACATGTGATGTGTGACATATAAAACGCCTAATAAACACAGCTTAGTTAACAGATGTAATGTGTGACATATAAAACACCTAATAAACACAGCTTAGTTAACAGATGTAATATGTGACATATAAAACGCCTAATAAACACAGCTTAGTTAACAGATGTGATGTGTGACATATAAAACGCCTAATAAACACAGCTTAGTTAACAGATATGATGTGTCATATATAAAACGCCTAATAAACACAGCTTAGTTAACAGATGTGATGTGTCATATATAAAACACCTAATAAACACAGCTTAGTTAACAGATGTAATGTGTCATATATAAAACACCTAATAAACACAGCTTAGTTAACAGATGTAATGTGTCATATATAAAACACCTAATAAACACAGCTTAGTTAACAGATGTAATGTGTCATATATAAAACACCTAATAAACACAGCTTAGTTAACAGATGTGATGTGTCATATATAAAACACCTAATAAACACAGCTTAGTTAACAGATGTAATGTGTCATATATAAAACGCCTAATAAACACAGCTTAGTTAACAGATGTGATGTGTGACATATAAAACACCTAATAAACACAGCTTAGTTAACAGATGTGATGTGTGACATATAAAACGCCTAATAAACACAGCTTAGTTAACAGATGTAATGTGTCATATATAAAACGCCTAATAAACACAGCTTAGTTAACAGATGTGATGTGTGACATATAAAACGCCTACATGTAATAAACACAGCTTAGTTAACAGATGTGATGTGTGACATATAAAACGCCTAATAAACACAGCTTAGTTAACAGATGTGATGTGTCATATATAAAACGCCTAATAAACACAGCTTAGTTAACAGATGTGATGTGTGACATATAAAACGCCTAATAAACACAGCTTAGTTAACAGATGTAATGTGTGACATATAAAACGCCTAATAAACACAGCTTAGTTAACAGATGTAATGTGTGACATATAAAACGCCTAATAAACACAGCTTAGTTAACAGATGTGATGTGTGACATATAAAACGCCTAATAAACACAGCTTAGTTAGCCCTGGCATTCAAAGTTATCCACTTCGAGAGATCTCGATTGGAAAACAATGAAATGTGTTTCATGGGACACAATTTTCACTTCGAGAGATCGAGATTAAATTTGCTTTCAGTTAAATATAGAGAAAAAATCTAGACCATGATTTCACTTCGAGGGATCGAAGTTCGAGTCACCTGTACATCAGATTTATGTTTATAGTACAATCTATATATTTGACCCCCCCCCCCAAAAAAAAAAACCCAAACAAAAACGCATTTGACCAAAGCTGCGCTTTGTATTCTATGGAATTAAAGGTTGGCAAAATTTGAGTTACATAATGAAAATGAGAGATTGCGTCATTTCTATGAAGTGCACTCCAGATGGTCGTATACATACCCAGAGTCTTTTTACTCTCATCAGACTTCCGGGGGTGTGGGTGGATGGGTGGGGCTCTCACTCCTTGTCACCAGCTGTCATGTATTGACTTTTTCATTTTCTTAATTTAGACTCTATGTGTCATTAATTGACAGTCTTTTCCTTTCTGTCATTGACTTTAGTGCCAGCAGTAGTATCACTCGTTGCACACAGTAAGGAAGAAACTGTTGATGGACTCACTTTTCCGGATGCTTGTAGAAAACTGGAGGAAGCTGGGGCGGATGTGGTGGGACTAAATTGTTGTAGAGGTCCAAAAACCATGATGCCCTTAATCAGAGAGATACGTAAAGTTTGCAAGGTAAAAACCATAAATGTACACGTAACTATCAGTAAAGTTACTCAAACCATTTACGTTACTCTTACAATGTAAAAAGAATTCATTAGAAATAAAGGAAAGGTTGTTTGCTACATTTGTACATGTATATATAACTTAGAAAGTACTAATTTTTCGTCTTAACAGTGTTCGAAGAACATGCATTTGCTTTTTGAAATGGAACACGTGATTTGACACGCATGTCACGTGATTTGACACGCATGTCATGTCCTCTTTGTTTAGGGTCCTATTTGTATGCTGCCCGTGCCTTACCGCACAACCCCAGAACAGCCTACCATGCAGTCCCTGAAGGATGCAGAAACTGGTGAGAAGTCATATAAAGTATCGTTTCTTCAATACAAGAACATTCTTTACACATGGGCATGAATACAACTTGCCCCGAAACCTGTTATTATGTAAAGATTGATAAATGATTTTCACTTATCAATTCTCAATACATTCTACATTGACTTCTCTCGAATAAATATCATAAATCCGAAAGAAAATAGTTTTGTACGTACTACCAGATCTATTATAGTACACTAGTAGTACTATCTCGAACGTCGTGATGTTTAAAGCTATAAAGGAAAGTTGAAGGGATGATATAATATTAGACGATAGTGTCAATATTTCTTCATGAAACATACCATATGCTCAAAATTTTAGATAAGCAAGCCTTTCCTTTCGACCTTCCCGCCTTCGCTTGCAGTAGAACACAGATAGCAGAATTTGCACGAGAAGCAAAGGAAGTTGGTGTTCAATACATCGGTCTTTGCTGTGGTAATGCGTCGCATTACATCCGGGTAGTGGCGGAGGAATATGGAAGATACCCCCCTGCAAGCAAATTTTCCCCTGATATGTCGGAGCATTTCATCTTTGGTGATAGAGAGCACGTTAAAGACCACCATGCCACTTCATATCTTCCCAATATGTGAAGTAATAAAAAAAATTATATATACGTGTCATAATTTGATGTTTCGTTTTTCACTAATGGTTGTGAGGCAGTTGTTTATATAGCTTGGGGAATGGATACCAATCAGAATTGAAAAAAAAGAAGATATACACCAAAATATACTTTCATCAATTTTTAAACAGATGGGCAATAAAGCCATACATCTTTTATTATTTTAACCGACTTACATGTATGTTAAACTTTGTCTTCGTCATGAGGAAGGGACAGGTCATCCCGGAAATGTTCATGCCGTTGTTCATTTTAGGGCTTTATATAACCTGTGTACATGTACTTGACCTTGTATCAACAAAGTGGATACACTTTAACGTGTTGGGTGTTTCCGGAATATAGTGTATCCACTTTGTGTTTCCGGTACAGTAAGGCACCGGATGTTGATCCTACTTCGTAATAAACAACTAGTGGACATAACTAAATATCACTATTTCAAAGTCTTCTGGTGCGGATGACCCCCCCAACCCCCCAACCCCCCAACCCCCCAAAAAAAAACCCACCGTGTCACAAAAACAAAATTTGTGGCATTTTTATTTGGCAAAAGAATATGACTAATGGGGAAAGGCAGTCTATAGGCACATATTACTACATAATTACTTTTAGTAAATCATTAAATTGTTAATACACATGTGACGACATATAAACAGATTATCGAATAAACAATATGCAGGAATCAAATTGGGATCCGCACTTCATGCATTCACTATACGAAAATATCCATCTTGGACCAAAAGTATATCACCAATCACAAAGCGACACAAGAAGTTCGCGGGTCCCATCACTCACCTGACAAAGCGACACAAGAAGTCCCTGAGTCACATCGCTCACCTTAATCACAAAGCGACACAAGAAGTCCGTGAGTCACATCGCTCACCTCAATCACAAAGCGACACAAGAAGTCCGTGGGTCACATCGCTCACCTCAAACACAAAGCGACACAAGAAGTCCGCGGGTCACATCGCTCACCTCAATCACAAAGCGATACAAGAAGTCCGCGGGTCACATCGCTCACCTCAATCACAAAGCGATACAAGAAGTCCGCGGGTCACATCGCTCACCTCAATCACAAAGCGCCACAAGAAGTCCGCGGGTCACATCGCTCACCTCAATCACAAAGCGATACAAGAAGTCCGCGGGTCACATCGCTCACCTCAATCACAAAGCGCCACAAGAAGTCCGCGGGTCACATCGCTCACCTTAGGACTTCAATATTTCCACATGAAATTATAAATCCCAGTCATGATCCCATCTGGGCCTAGAGGGCATGAAGTGAAATATTGACTACTTACGGATGCGTGCAATGTAAGATATTGTTATGTGCATTTTGATCGATTTACGTACATGACTCTACGTATACGTAAAACTTTCATTTATCTCATCTTGTGTTGGCACTCTGAATTCAAAAGTCGTGATGTGAACAATCTTGAATTTATTCATATTCATGTACAAGATGATACTTGCATTTAAGTTGTTACTTGAAATTGTACCCTAGTAGTGGTTGTAAAGGAGAATTTTCAGCAGAAGTTTCTGATTCTATTATGATTTCTAAAAGACATTTATTGTATCATGTAAAGATTTTTAGAAGAACTGTCCTGGTCCTGCTTTGACCCCGTAGGTTATGCATGAACAAGAATACTTAGAAAAGGTGCCAAATAAAGTTGTGTTGAGAAAATTTAAAGAATATTCTACTAAATGTCTTTGTACTTCTTTTAATCCCTCTTGTGATTCTTGTGATTTCTTTCGTTTGAGGAACGAATTAGACAGAAATCAATTTCTACTTGGTAATTATAATGAATGGATTATTCCGGATATTTCAAGTTTTCAATTCGAATACCTGTATAGGTATGTTCAGTCATGCGGTTCAATAGAACCGGTTTTAATCGAGTAACGATGTAAAATCAGTTTAGGACGACTCGTAGAACAGACAACGCGTTTAAATTTTATACTAATACTAATTTGTATGTACATTTATGTAATTATAGTACGTTGTATTGTTACAACATTAAAAGTTGCTGCGTGTCGTTGCTAGTCCATTTAGTGTGTTATGTTGTTTTTACTACTGATCTTATATCAGAAATGAATGGGTTTTAAAGGAGAACGCCCGGACTCAACAGATCATGGTTTGAACGAACTTGTATTTACAAATCATAAGGCTGCTTGAATATCCAATTACGTATAGTGAGCCCCCCTCCGTTAATCATTTCCTTACATTAGAATAATATTCTGATATCAAATACTTTCTTCATTTACATGTAGATATTAATAATTGTTTTGGATATAAGATGTTTTTGATATAAAAAATGATTCATGCATTTTTGATATCAGAATATATCTATTCATTGATACCTAAAGCTATTTTCTAAAAGTATGAAAAGGTGAAGATAACGAACAGTGATCACTTTCATAACTCCTATAAAGGATGCAAAAGTAAACGTCGGGCAAACACGGGCCCCTGGACATTGATCATGTGCCTAGGAGGAGTAAACATCCCCTGTCGACCGATCACATCCGTCATGAGCCTCGCATCCCAAACAGCAATCCGCAGTCAAAATCTGCGTGCAAAGAACGACCAAACAACGGGGACAAAACAAGCCAGATAACACCCGACCCAATGACAGGTTGTACTGGTACATTAGATCCTTATAACGACCATAGAATTTGTGATATGCCGACTCCAAACGCGACCGTCGATTCCCCATTAATATCAACCGACTTGGTAGTAGCCTTGCCTAGATCACACGCAGAACAGGTTACCGCATGTCGAGAATACCCGGGTGCTTAATGAAAATTTGATATGCAACACGTGTAGCATGTAGAGGGTGCAAATACGGAACTAAGATACGTGGTCAGTTGCTGGAGAAATTCAGATTGAAACATACATTGTCCGGCAAAAGGTCTATAACAGAGAGGGAAGATGGATGACCCCAGATGAAAGGTAGATTTTTATGAAGGTCAGACAGAGTTCATGATTGTTCAGAGTTTACTTTGTTTACTAGTGAAGATAGCTATCGCAGTTTGTTAGCACAGTGTTCCACTCCGTTCCGCCAAATATACCATTATCCATATGGATAGGAGTATTAGAAATCTAATTAAAATTAGCTTTTGAATCCGCTAAAGGTTTGAGAAACAGAATTAAATTGTATATACAAGTAATATACGGTTATTCAATATATTCTCATTGTTTTTTATAATAAAATTGATATCTCGTGTGTTAGATCAACAAAAGAATGCCAAAGAGGCAAGGAATATAAGACACGGCGTTTGTAGAAACCTCAAAACCATAATCGTTTATTGATACAGTTATTTTACATTTCTAGCGGATCTTTATGCTGTTAAGAAAGCGCAAATCTTAAAATAAAGCAATTTATATACTAGTTTTGGAAATTATTATGTGCATTGTAAGTGTCGTTACATGTTCGTTGTTCGTGTCTGACAGTCGTGTTCATTCATTCAACCTTTATTGATATCTTTACTTTTGATACATTATTAAACGAGGAATAGGAAAGAAAAAGAAAACCATGACTGTTTCTGTTCCGTGCAGTACTCTTATCGTCACGTATATGGATACTAGAGTTTACATTTAACATGTGTTAGTGAACGACGCGAGACACGTGTTGAGCCCTGTAGGTAGGGCTTGTTTTGAAAACAATCCCCTGAAAGAGAAAAAGAATCTGACTATCCATTCGTGTATGGGATAGTATAAAGGAAGTAAAATAGTTGGGATTTTAGAAGAGAAGAGATTTTTATTTGCCTATTAAAAGATTCAGTTTTAAACAAATAGTATTTAAAAGAAAATAATAGAAGAAAACCGATAATGACAATTTCTGGTTTAGTTCCCTTCCGCAAATGACCAATATCCACACGGGACGGGTATTGGTAGTTTGTGGAGCGGAACTGTACTCGTATGTTTTCCTTTGGAAAGAAAGGCGACAACCACTCTACACAATCTGCCATTGCGGGGTCTGAAGATAGTTTCACTGTTCTCAATATTTTAACTCGTTAAATCAATGCATACAGCTGATTTGGTGTGTTGTACTGTTTTGATTGTATGTGTAATATTTTAGATGAATGCGGTAGTGTTGTAATAATCTAATTATATACATGTACGTGCAAAATTCAGCTTTACACTAAAATATATAAAAAAGAAATAGCAAACAACTGGTTCCATTCCGCAATGTATTATTGTACCTGTGGAATTCAGTACAAAAATTTAGTGAACCTGAACGAAGTTACAATGCATAAATCATAAACTGCACATGTACAATAGTGTACAATACCTGGCTATTAGTGAATCATCTACACATCTTTTTCTGCAATAGTTGCCCCCTTCATCCCCAGTTTAATAAACCAGAGAAAATACCTTAATTCCCCCCCCCCCCCCCCTCTCTTTCTCTGCTAATGCCTTGAAGTACCTCCATAATCTATAATAGCGCAATGGTCAGTAGTACTACCCTGCCCATGTGTCTGTTTACAAACGCAATGGTGTGAAATACCCCTACGTAATGTAAATAAATGCGCAAGGATGCGAAATTAGTTGCGGGGGCGGGGACCAGACTAAAAGTAGCCCAACTATGTAATGAAATATATTTGGTCGGGTTCGATGTTTTAGGTTTATATCTTAAGTAAATACGTCGGAAAGTACAATGACCATGGAAGGTATCTATAAATGCATTGCTAAAGATAACTTATATTTCAGACGTGAATGTCCATTGTTGAATAATACTATGCAGAGTATATTCGTCACAAAGAAAAAACTTAAACCACTCGTTTAAAATGCCATTTGTATCAAATGGTAGTTGCATAATAGTTATGTAATGCTTATCGATAGGGGGTGTGTCACGCAGTATGGAAAACAGTACGTGATTATTATTCATTCTAATTCTGGGTGCACAATAGGGTAAAAAATAAAAGGTAATAATAACATTAGTTATGATAAAAACAACAACATTTAAGCCGTCATTCATCCCCCTCTGACATGGATTAATATCAACTTCTGTGAACCCACGTTGTTGTTGATCCTTATTTTATAGTTGTGTGCAACCTATAAAAAAAATAGACCTCTGTATTCCGTATGCATTGAATATTAACCTTGAAATAATAATAATAATAATATAAAAAAAAACCCAAAACAAACAAAACCCATGTATTTTTTTTTTTTTTATCAAACTATACATTCAAGTTCTACACTTTATGCAAATTATGCAATTAACTCGATTGGATTAAAAATTGATCAAGCTTATTTCCTATCCGATAAAACACAGACGTTAAACGGAATAGAGAGAACTATTTTGAGCAATGAAAGGGGAAAAATTCATGCTTAATCATTATGTAATCAAAATCCTAATATCCCACGATGTTTCTAATAATATTTGTTCGCGCGCTTGCGCACTCACCACAAAGATCACTTCTTTAAAAATATGTATGAAAAAGTCACTGTTTTCTACTTGCATAGACCAGTGCTCCTTTCATACCAGTATAAGATTTGTTGAAATTGTCAAATATTATTTTTCATAAGGAACAAAATTTGACGTGGTTTTTAACAGTGAAAAAAATTCCATGTAATACGGCATACATGTATATACCTTTAATTCATTTCAACAGAGGTTTCATGAATATATTCGTTGCAAAGTTAGTTGTAACTAATGCTCAAAGGAATAGGTACATGTATGGCTGATATATTAATTTTCGAGTAACCTCATCAAGATACAGACGCCGCACTGGTAAGTGGAACAATATAACATACATGTAAGCTTCTATTTTCTATAACCTAAAAATCATACTTTTAATCGCTTCTTTACTTCCGATTTTCTTCTGACAAGGATTAAGGGAACGTCTGAATAATGGAAAAGATATCATAGTGGCGGAAGGATATCTAATGGAGCTAGAAAGGCGAGGATATTTGCAGGCTGGAGCTTTTATTCCAGAAGTCGTTTTAGAACACCCTGAAGTTGTTAAAGGTCTTCATGAAGAATTCGTACATGCCGGAAGTGACGTTGTCGTTGCCTTTACCGTATGTGTATATATATTGAATAGATAGGACCTGATGTATTGCACTTTATGTAATTTATTTAAACGATAGGCCATAACATATGAAAATGTTAACTAATGCTATTTTCTTATAAACATATCCTTGGTTATCTCTCTGTATGATTGATTAATGATCAGAACTTTTTATCGGTTTACAAGTACTTGTTGTCAGAGTGCAGACAATTCGATTCATATGAGAAAATTTGGAAGATTCACAGACCTGTAATTTTACCTCCCGTTACTATAAGATCAGCTGAAGCTCCACTCTTCTCTTACACAACTACTCCTATTGACTTTACAGTATTATGGTCACCGAGCAAAACTGAAAATTATCGGTCGTGAGGACGATTTGATGGAACTGAATGTCCGCGCCCTGAAAATGGCTAAGGAAGTGGCGGTTAAGACGGGGACCTTGATGGCGGGAGACATCTGTAACACCACCATCTTTCGTCGAGACGACCCCAAATCTATTGAGGAGGTCCGAGAGATGTTTCGGGTAAGTCACCAAAATTACGCAGCCGAGTCCAGACTGGGATGCTTTAATGGGGCACTGAAAATTATTTTTTGCATTCATATTTACAGTCAAAATTTACTGTAAAGTGTTAAAGTTCAAATGAAAAGGGTGAAACACTTTTTCAAAATGTTGGAATCTTCATAATACATGTAGATAAGCACTCTCCAAACAGTGTTGAATTCAATAATTTAGAATTAAGGATAAATAAAAAGTATTGACAATTTGTACAGTCATATAAAAAAGGTTGGCGCCAAAATATCAGCCAACATGTTGGAGTACGTCTTGGTATATTTCAGATGTATATGCAATATGTACATGTATCCATAGATACACATTAAAGTACAATTTTATGAAGAAAAAAAAAAATTAAGCTCTAGACAAAGGGGGATAATTGTTTTGTACTTAATTTGCATTAAAATCATTAACACCCCCAACAGGTTCTCCTCAGATGCTGTTACAGTTTCTTAGTTCACTCTGAATATGCTACATGAACACTACATCGAATTACACTTCATTTTAAGGTGTAAATCGACTACACTGGGTGTAAAATGGTGTAGAAAAATATAGGGCGCCCCATATAATCAAAATGTCAATTTTTTGGCGGCATTGAACATATAGTGATCAACCATTCCATGTATATAGAATATGGTATCTATAATTAACTATCAAGTAGTTATATTTGACAAAGTATCTCTGACAGTGTTGCTATTAATAAGCACGTTGTTGCTTGGTTATGATAACAATTGGATGTTTTCTTTCAAACGTGAAATAGAATTTGTTTGATATTTGAGGTGATTAACTACAGTGGAAAACGTAATATATTGCGTAACGGCGAAGTAAACAGTCAGTGATCACCTGTATCCACATTACGTACTACGTACCTTCTATCCTTCTGTGTTTAGGAAAGCAGAAGTGATAAAAAATTAAGTGCTTTGGTTCCAGCTGACAAAGCTTGTAAGAACACTGTGTGTTTTAAGGCTTACTATTAAAACTGTATTTTAAACGAACTTGGCATTGATTTCAAATTTGGTATTCGCACTTATACTTCAACTACGCTGGAATTATTCAACATCATGGTTCTGTTTTAGACACCTTTAATATCCCAGTCAATTGGATGGATGTGCGTTACCGTACCTCTACTGGATTCCTAACCTTCACTAAACCCTTACAGAGATACATTGCTGGATCCAGTAAATGTTCTACCAAGCCCCTATCTTTGATCTTCACGAAAATATTAACAGCTCAGCTGCTGTGAAGGTGAAACTTCAAACGTACAGTTCCACAACATATGCCAGAAAAGGTGTAAATCAGATGTGGAGTCCGAAACATTGTGAAGAACGTTTAGTAAATTTAAAATAGCAAAACTTTTCTTAAATCAACAACATCAAAACCTATGACTTTTCAACACTTTACACGACCATTCCACTTAATGAATTAAAGGCTAGACTTTTTGATATCATAGACAGTTGCGTCTTCAACACAAATGGAAAAAAGGAAATATGCGTATTTACTTATCAGTCATCCACAGATGACTGTCAAACACCACTCTGATTTCACGACAGGTCTATTAAGTTGAAATAAAAATATGCTGGAGTACCTCATTGACAATATCTTCGTAGTCTTTGGTGATCAGGTTTTCCAACACTCTGTTGGAATTCCCATGGGTATGGACTGTGTTCCTTTGTTAGCTGACCTGTTTTTATATTCTTTTGAAGCAGAGTTTATTCAAAAGCTTCTACATAAGAAAAAATCTCTTGCTGTGGCGGGTCATCCGTGGCCGAGTGGTAAGAGCATCGCGCTCAAAATCACACGGCCTCTCACCTCTGGTCGGCGCGGGTTCGAATCCCTCTCGCGCCGGTAAGTGAGAAGTTTCCCAGTTTACTTTCGGAAGGTCGGTGGTCTCTTCCCAGGTAAATTGTATTTTGGTTCTCTCTTTCACATAAAAATGGGGGCGCCACCAGATAACTGAAAAATTGTTGAGTGTGGCGAAAAACATGAAAACAACCAATCTTGCTGTGGCCTTCAACTGGACATTTGGATATATCGACGACGTTTTATCTATTAATAATAATCATTTTTATTCATTTGTAGATTCGATATATCCCTGTGAGCTCGAAATAAAGACACCATAGAGTCCTCCATATCTGCTTCGCACTTTGATATTTTGTTAGAAATAAATGATAAAGGCAAACTAACAAGTCAACTTAATGACAAACGGGATGATTTCCGCTTCTCCATCGTCAACTTCCCATAGTTATGTAGCAATACTCCATTATCACCTGCATATGGTGTTTACATCTCTCAACTGATTCGATACACAATAGCTTGTTCTGCGTATGACCAATTTTTAAATGAAGGCAAACTAGCTACTGACAAACAATTTGATGTTGCAGGATTTCAACAGTCTCGTTAAAAGTTTGCATTTCACAAATTCTATGGTCGTTTGTCAATCTGTCATTGGATCAAAAGATGTCTGACGTGTCTTTTACCGATTACTAGGTCGTTCGTGGCACACCAATCTGACTACGGATTACTCTGTTTATCTTATCATGACAGGGTATGACCGGTTGATTACTCCTCCTAGGTACCTAATCCCACCTCTGCTTTATCCAGAGGTCCGTGTTTACCCAACTCTCTTATATTCCTTATAGGAATTATGTTAATCACTGTTCGTTATCTTCACCTTTCATATTCGAAATAAAACAGAAAATATGAAATGGGAATCAGGGCGGATATGATCGGTCAACAGGGGATACTTACTCGTCCTTGGAACATGATCATACCCCTAATTGGCCCAGTCTGTGTTTGCCCATCTCTTAAGTTTGTATTCTTAATAGGATTTATGAGATGAATTGAAGTCTCTTGTTCACCAACATAAATGTATGAGTATACTGCATTATAGGAATTGAAACACACATGGTATTCCATGTTAATTGCCACCCACTGACATACACATGAGAAATTTATATTCACTTGTACATGTAGGGAGCTACACAGGGTTATATGTATCACAGAGAAAATAGTCGGAAATGTAAACATTAATTTGAATGGTATTATTTTCCTGTGTAGGAACAGATCGAATGGGCAGTGCAGTGTGGTGCTGATTACATCATAGCAGAGCGGTATGATGAGTTTGCTGAGGCAATGCTGGCACTAGAGTGTATCAAAGAGTACGGCAATGGACGTAAGAAATAAACAGCCTAGTTCAGACAATTAACCGTGAAAATCAGTAAAAACCAATGCTATAAATATGCAAATCATCGATCTGTATATAGTATAATCTCTGTGAGAAAGTGTCACTTTCCTGGTTTTCGTGGCATGAACAAACTCGCGAATTATAAGCCTCCTTTGAATTCAAATATTTTTTTTTTTTTACTACAAATAGACAATAAACGCTCTTCAACCACATCAAGTACAAATGGAAGCTTTGGGGGAGGGGGGGGGGACGACAAACATTTCATCCCACAAAAATACATGATTTTACAGTATGTAGTTTTTAAACATTAAAATGTATTTGATAGTGCCTGCAGTTGTCACTCTGACACCACAAGCAAAAGACGAAACCAAAGACGGGTTAACTTATCCGGAGGCATGTAAAAAGCTGGAGGATGCCGGGGCAGCTGTGGTTGGACTGAACTGTTTAAGAGGACCTGTAACAATGCTTCCTTTACTGAGAGAGATCCGAAAAGTGTGCAAGGTAGTGAATAGTGAAGAGTCATTCCCACATTTAGTGTTAGTGTTCATATACATCCTCATCTGCAAACATATTTATTTTAATGGTTACATGTACATGTGCATCACTTTTCGCGGTAGATGTAATCAGCTATTAGTTGTATACATAGCAAATTTATGAATCTGATATAAATACGGTACAAGAGCCATAAAAACACTAGATGCACAATTGTGGAATAAACTGGCACTGGAACTTCGAGAGCTTGAAGCACATGGAGCATTCCGCAAGAACCTTAAAACACCCTTGTTCAAGGGTGAATATGCCCTTTGAATGTAAAATTCAGTGCAATATCAAGGATTCCATGTGCAAGCTCTTGCAAACTGAATTTTGATCCAGCATACGAATACCTGTATGCCAATTGTATCTTGTCAAGTCAAAGTCAACCACTTTGCCATTTTATTTTCATGTTTTATTTAAATTCTTTCTATTGTTTTATCATTTCCTTTATAGCCTTTGCAGATCTTTTATTAGTGTATTATCATTGATTATTTGCACAAGCATTGTACAGCGCATAGAAACTATGTAATTGTGCGCTTTATAAATGAATATAATAATAATAATAATGATATAAGTCATATACTGTACAGTTTTTTCTAAGAGATTACACAATTACACAAATGACTAGCATCTCAAACAACTCTTATTCAAACAAGCGGAATCGAACCGCCTAACATGATTAAATGATACATGTATATTCATAATAGGCAATAATTGCACTTATGAAGTTTGTTATTACTTGTTATTACTACGATAGGTCTAAAATATGATCATAGGATGAGGATAAAAGTACTTTCATATGTTTTTACTACAGTATTAGATATGTTTCGGTTTTGTCTCAAAAGAATTGACACCTTGATAGATCGTGCATATCTTATCTATAATAATAATAATGATGGGTTTTATATACATGCAGCGCCTTTTCCAGCGTATGCTGCTCAAAGCGCTTTACAAAGCATTATTACCCCTTATCTACATCTTTGCAGGGACCTATTGCTGCTCTCCCTGTTCCATTTCGAACTACTCCAGAAGAACCAACAATGGAGTTATTGATAGATCCAGACACGGGTATGTTATATATGGGGCGCTGGGCTTACAATAGGAACACTAGTTTAATAAGCTCTTGGTTTCAATAAGGAACTTGTTAACCTATGTATATTGATCTTCATTAATCGTTTGATTCAACGTTTTTTTTTTTTTTTACAGACAATCCCGCATTCCCCGTTGATCTCCCTAGATTTTTCTGCAGTAGAAGTCAGGTGGCTGATTTTGCGAGACAGGCCAGAGAAATCGGCGTGCAGTATATTGGTCTTTGTTGCGGCAGTGCTTCGCACTACATTCGCTTGGTAGCGGAGGAATACAACAGACGTCCCCCAGCCAGCAAATATGCACCAGATATGTCAAAGCACTACAAATTTGGAAAGAAAACGTTTTTGGAGAAGCATCACGCTGGTGTTCATGATGTGTAATATCATTGGACTAATTAACATTTCCAGTCGGTTGATGATTGTTGTTGTACTAATTAACATTTCCAGTCGGTTGATGATTGTTGTTGTACTAATTAACAATTCCAGTCGGTTGTTGATTGTTGTTGTATTAATTAACAATCCCAGTCGGTTGTTGATTGTTGTTGTATCAATTAACAATTCCAGTCGGTAGTTAATTGTTGATGTACTGATTTTGATTAAGTGTTTGTTTATTCCGATTTTAATATTCATATTGAATTTTTATCCTTACCAAATCGGAATAATGATATTACTAATGAATAATAAATCAAAGCAAATATACCCCCTCTTGTTGATATCAAAATGTGACAGTAAGGAACATGTCAAACGAATTTCAACATGGAAATAAATGAATTTCGACGATGTTTGTATGGGTTTTTTTTTTAAAGCACATGAACTGATTTTATATTGCTATATAAATCCGAATTCCGCTGATTATCATATATTAGTAACTTCATGACGACATGAGTTTGAGTGATTAATTTTGATAAGGATTTATCAATTTTTATGTTTTAATATGCATATTGAATCTCTATTCCATACCAAATCGTAATTCTTCTATTTATTAAGGGACGAAATCTTGTAAGTCTCACTAGTGTCCAGCACTGAGTATCAGGACTTACGGAACCTCGTGGGATATAATTAATATACATTTCCATAGGTTGAATATGACAATACTACACTTTGTGGTCTAGTGAATCAATAGATTCACACACACATGTATACTCGATGACCCATATCAGTTTGCGTTCTCCATGCACTATTTTTTACATGTACATCTAATAGTGATCTGCTGTAGGGTATATTGATTATGACCCTGGCAGGTTATACATCACCTTTATGTGACCATTATCAACTAATACAGGAGTATCAAGATACCAGTTCTTTTGCAATGAAGAAACGTTTAGAATGATTGGTTGGGTACTGGACTTTTGCGAGAAGGGTACAATGTACCGGTCTGCATATGCCGAAATAAATTATGTCTGTTTGTATCGGCCAACGATATACATCGAAATCATTATAACAGGACCAAATTACTTAAATTATGCTAATGGATTAAATATGTTTTTTTCTTCATTTTCATTTTGACATGACCAATGCTTTTTGTAACAAAAGATATTGAAAATATGCACTTGGTGATGTATACAAACCACGAGGACACAACAATATTTTGCTACTGGATAGATCGGAATCGCATATCTCATTACAAATATTTCGGAGATTGCAATGATTACATATATACACGTGAGTGCTCTGTCTTAGATTCAAACGTGTATTTAAAAACCGCATAGTGTAAAGAATGATAAATTCTTTGAGAGATAGAGAAAGTCGAGTTTCAACATTAAAATCCCCAGTAACTGCTGTCGTACCTCTGAAGTGGCTGTGGCATCGGCATTTTGTTTTTATTTTTGCTTGCCAAGGCTTTGTGATCTGCCCCGCTACTTTCCCCACAAACCTTTGGCAATCGTGTCCATGAAGAGTCGGCTGATCACAGCACCTCTACCGTAGATATTAACTATCCGGATGTAAGTAAAGAGCCAATAGTATCGTGCGTATTGATTACACACGCATAGGTGAAAACCTAGAAATAATCGTGTACATATGTGTGTATTCCTCCAATTTTGATTCACAGAGCTACATCTATGATATTTCCAAGACCAAATTTGAGAATATGGGTACAGTCGCACTCATTGCTATCGCATGTTCCACAATGGGTTATTGTATCCATTCCACGATGTGTCTAGAGACAACGAAGGGCATGATTGAAGATGAATATATTTTACTAACGTCTAAAGATATGCAGACTTGTCATTGGGTAAAATATCTTACATTTTTCATACCAATTGAGGCCGTTGTTTGCTCGAGATATAGGGCTTACGGCTGTAATAGGTCGACAGTGGATGCTTACTCCTTGGCACTTGATCCCACCTCTGGTGTGCCATGGGATCCGTGTTTGCCCTACTCTGCATTTTGTATACTTTGGAGGAGTTATGAGATTGATCACTTTTTGTTTACATCACCTTTTCACATACTGACAGAGAAAATGAATTGTCAAATTTTCAGAGAAAATGTTATGTTAAAAAAAATGTGTTTTGAAAATGTTTACAAGCAATAACTAAAAATATGTTATTTTATAAACAAGTGAAGTACATATGTATATTGTTCTATATTAAAGGAAACTCGCCTTAACAACAGAAACTATACTTGCAAATTGTTTATCAATAATGGCTATTGTGTTAGTTTGAATCAGCAATCCTTGAACTATTCCACGATGATCCCCAAATGTTTTTTTTTTTCATCCGAAAGATTTAGGGGGCTCGCCAATTGGTATTTATTTTAGGGGCTCTCGAAAGAGTCGAGTGTTTTCTTAATCATACAACCACGGCTAATATACGTAATGTGAGCGGATACAAAAGGCAGTACCCTTCCAATGTATTATTTAAATGCGCAGTGGCATGAAGTACCCCTTCCAGGCATGAATATAAAAGCGCAATAGCGTTAAGTAGTACTACGGCGTAATCGTATCTTCATAAATGAAGTATATTTGATCGGGTTCGATGTTTAAGCGATCGATTTTATTTTCTGAGGAGACCATAAAGAAAATACATCTGAAAGTACGATGGCTGTGGAAGGTACAGTGTATAGATCTATAAATGCATTGCTAAAGATAACTTATATTTTTAACATGAATGTCCATTGTTCAAGAGAATAATGCTATGCAGGGTGTATATGTCAGAAAGAAACATTTTATAAACCACTCGTTTAAAATAACCGATAATTCATGTAAAAATTGCATTTGATCAAATAAATGATAGATAGTAAGAGCTTATCGAGAAGAAGTGTGTGTCGTACGATACGGAAAACAGTTCGTGGTGATTATTCATTCTGGTCGCACTCTTAAGAAAAACCCACTAAAGCCATCATTCATCTCTCTCATGGATGATCAACTTCTCTCCTTTGTTGTTTAAATTAATGTTACAAAACATTTAGCCGTGGGTGTTTATGAAAAAAATAGAAACCCATAAAATTTCAACATACATGTACATTGTATGCATGATCATCATGCATGAATATATTCATTGCATTGATTTGGGCAAAGTTAGTGATAACTTATGTTCAAAGTAATATGTATACGATGTGACCGTTGGACCGAGCGAAGCATGTAATGGTCATTGGAGTGTCTCAAGTGGTAATCATAATTCCGTTAAGTACGGTGGATTATGATTCATTTAAAAATATATATTTTTAATGAAATTTTCCTTGCGCTAAAAAACCCAGTAAGATCTCAATATTAAAGGGGTTTATATGGGGAGAACACTTTTACAGGATCCACCTATTCATTGAACGCGGGGAATAAAACGCAAGGCGACGTAAACTGTGCATTGTGACGTCACATTTAGCCTCGACCTTTTTTCTCTTTTTCAAAGCAAACAATTATAAACAACAATAATACATTCCGTATGCAATGAAAAAGGCCGTTATAAAACTAAACAAAATTAACCAATAAATTCAAAATGGTAAAAAAGTAACCGTAATTTTATCGTATATTCTAAGAAACTCATGAACTCGTTCATCTATTTAGTCGTATTACGGTTTTATATGTAATTATTTGCTAAAATCTGTTATAATGATAATTATACTATTCACTTTGAACAAACTGAGTGTTTAAATTACGATTTGCACGTCAGAGTCTTCTATTATTGGCATTCAAAATAAAACACGAATAACTGTTGAAGCAGGTAATGAAAAAATAAATGGCGGCGCCCATATGGATCACGAAAATTTCAGTGAACGTATATAGAGATTATCTCTTTTTCTTTTGCTGATTTTGACTTTTTTCTTTTACATACGTGTTGCCTTTAGAGCCTTGCTTCTTAAAATCATACTCTTATTTCATCACTTCTTCATTTTCATTTCTTCTGACAAGGATTAAGGGAACGTCTGAAAAATGGAAAAGATATCATAGTGGCTGAAGGCTATCTAATGGAGCTAGAGAGGAGAGGATATTTGCAGGCTGGCGCTTTTATTCCAGAAGTCGTATTAGAACACCCTGAAGTTGTTAAAGGTCTTCATGAAGAATTCGTACATGCCGGAAGTGACGTTGTCGTTGCTTATACCGTATGTGTAGATAATTGAATAAATAGCCTTATAGGATCAGATGTATGCACTTTATGTGAACTATTCTTAAAAATATTCAATATGCGTTAAATCAATACAAGCTGTAACTGACAGTAAATAAATTGACAAATAAAAAAACAATTATAATAACAGATTTGTAATTGAATATATATCCATGTATATAATTCCATAGAGTGAGAGCGAATCTGAAGCAATAAACCCATCAGATCAGCACAAAATGTAGTCACATGAATCATTGTCATCCTGTCAGAAATTCCTAGTCGTAATCTCCGATGTGCAATGACTTCGGAGGTCAGAAGTTTGGGGAAAATGCGAAATAGAGGCAATTCACATATGTCAGATTTGTAAACAATATGATATGCCAAATTTATAGCAAATTCATTACTTAAGAGAATTTTATTTGAGTGGTGCATTTGCATTATTTGATTATTTTCTTACACTTACAATACCTGAAGTCATTCATGACACGATGTAATATTTCAACGCAGACGAAATGTGTAATTGCTCACGTCAGCCTTCATCTTTGTATGACCTCGGTCTCAGTGCAACCAGATTATGTTTGGCAATCATCGTTCCTACGGTGCAATGGCGGCTTTTACGAAACGTTCATTGTAGGTGTGCTCTCAAACAATATTCCCTTGTTTATATTGCTGAATTTATCTTCAGAAATTCTTGAAAATTTTATAAGTTCTACCGATAAGTGTCAATACGCCGGTTTCGAGATACGTCCGAGTTATTTCCCTTTGGAGAACTCTCGTACATAGTAAGGTGCGAAAGAATTTTTTTACACGCGGGAGTGGGACAGATATTCATCACAGCGTAAGTGAATGTACTCAATAAGTTTCTCATACGCTGTTTGATAACCCGAATTCGACTGATACACAAACTAAGTAAGTGATAAGTATTTAGGGAGTAATTAAATACATAGAATTCTTATCCTATCACGTTCTCTCGCTGGTCATAAGTATCATATCCAAGATATTTCTAACAAATATGACATTGTTTGTATGTTTCCACTTCGGTAAAATATTTCTTTCGATAGTATTTCCCACATTTACATATTTAAAGAGAAGCCGCTTTTAATACATTTCATCGTCTTCCTAGTTGGCTGTATATCCACTCTGTCCCACTTAGGCATTCAAAGTTCCACTAAATGCACCTCCTATACAGAAGAGTTCGTATCTTGAAACTGGCGTATTGACGCATAATTGTATAGTTGAAAAATACCATCAGTTGCAGCTTGTTTTGCAATAAGATATGGAAATGTCAACTAATACTATTTTCTCATAATCCTTGATTACTTTTCTGTATGATTAATAAATGATTAAAAAAAAATGTATGTTTACCAGTTTATAAGTACATGTTGTAGGAGTGAAGGCAATTAAATTCATTTGAGAAAATTTGCAGAAATATAATTTTACTTCGCGTCACTATAAGATCAAATGAAGCTCCACTCTTCTCTTACACCACTTCTCCTATTGACTTTACAGTATTATGGTCATCGAGCAAAGATGAAAATTATCGGTCGTGAGGACGATTTGATGGAGCTGAATGTCCGCGCCCTGAGAATGGCGAAGGAAGTGGCGGTCAAGACGGGGACCTTGATGGCGGGAGACATCTGTAACACCACCGTCTTTCGTCGAGACGACCCCAAATCTATTGAGGAGGTCCGAGATATGTTTCGGGTAAGTCGCCACTGTGATAGATGAATATTATTCATTTTACGCAACAAACTCTAGCCTATAATTGCATTCATATATAAAGTCAAAAATTACTGTAAAGTGTTATTGTTCAATTGAAAAGGGGGGTACCATTTTTAACAATTTGGAATCTTAATGATAAATCGACTCTCTCAACAGTACATGTATGTTGAATTCAATGATCTATTTCCAAACAGGTTCTCCGACGATATTGTTGCAGTTTCATCGTCCATTTTGAATATACTACATATACATTAAACCACATGACACTTCATTATAAGGTGTAAATCTACAAGATAGGGTGTGTATGTACGACGGTGTAGACAAATATAGTAATCAAAATATCAATTCAGAAGACGACGACATTGAATGTACATTGATATAAAATGAAAAATCGAATATAACGAACAGTGATTTATCTCATAACTACAGCTGTACCATAAGCAAAACAAAATAAAGAATTGGACAAACACGGACCCCTGGGTATACCAGAGGTGGGATGAGGTGCCTAGAAGAAGTATGCGTCCCCTGTCGACCGTTTACACCCGACATAAGCCCTATATCTTGATCAGGTAAACGGAGTAATCCGTAGTCAAAATTAGTGTGGCAAGAACGGCATAATCATCAATATGAAACACGTCAGACAGCTTTGACCCAATGATAGGTTGTAATGGCAAACTAGATCGTTATAACGATCATAGAATAACACACAAGCCATTACATGCTAATTTCCATAATTTCCCTCCACTGACAGCATTCACACGCATACAAATGAGACATCTACATCTACTTGCGTATATAGGGAAATGAGCATATTGAATTTCCTAGGGGTTCTCATAAAGAAAACAGTCAGGAATGTAAACATTGAATTGTATGGTACTACTTTGATTATCTTTATAGGAACAGATCGAATGGGCAGTGCAGTGTGGTGCTGATTACATCATAGCAGAGCGGTATGATGAGTTTGCTGAGGCAATGCTGGCACTAGAGTGTATCAAAGAGTATGGCAATGGACGTAAGAAATAAACAGCCTAGTTTAGAAAATTAACCGTGAAAATCGGTGAAAGACAATGCTATAAATATTCAAAGCATACGTATGTATTTGGGGGGTGGATGTTACTTTTCCTGGTGTTCGTGGCATGAACAAACCCATGAATTATAAACCTCCTTTAAATTCAAATGAGAAAATTAACTACAAATAGGCAACAAACTCTCCTGAACCACATCAAGTACAAACGCAAAGATTTTTTTTGGAAACGACGAATATTTCATGCTACAACAATACAAAATTTTACAGTTTGTAGTTTTTTAAATATCAAATGTAATTGATAGTGCCTGCAGTTGTCACCCTGACACCGCAAGAAAAAGACGAAACCAAAGACAGGTTAACTTATCCGGAGGCATGTAAAAAGCTGGAGGATGCCGGGGCAGCTGTGGTTGGACTGAACTGTTTAAGAGGACCTGTAACAATGCTTCCTTTACTGAGAGAGATCCGAAAAGTGTGCAAGGTAGTGAATAGTGAAGAGTCATTCCCATATTTAATGTTAGTGAAGTAAACTTCCTAAACTGTAAACATATTTACTTTAGTGGTTACATGTGTATCATTTTAAATCAATGCACTTTTCGCGGTAAATGTTATCAGGTAATGCACATATCTGTATATGAATATGCTATAAGCGATAGAGGGGAATTCTCGTATGGTTGGCACACGGAATATCTCTTTATTCAAGCAAGTGCAATGAACCACCTAACTTGATCAAATGATTATTATTATGTCTCCGAACACAAAGTGTCGGAGACATATTGTTTTTGCTCCGTTTCTTATTATTCTTATTTTCTTCTTCTTCTTTTTATTCCTCTTCTTTCCAGAGAAATTTGTCCGCGCGATTTTATGAAAGTGCTTCGACAGATCCACTTCAAACATTTTGAGGTGATAGGGGGTCATGAGGAGGGGTGCAATCAACTTTCGAAATTTTCAAAATGGCCGCCGTTTCAAGATGGCGGCCAAAAACGTCAAAAACTCAAGGTTGTCCGATTTCAACCAAATTTTATTTCTAGGGTAATTTGGTGACCCCGAGTTCATTCCCACCATTAAAAAAAAAAATTTGAGCCACCATTTTCAAAATGGCCGCCATATACCGAAATATTTCAAAGTGTTAAAATCTCTGCAACATTTGGGTTCTAGGGTAATTGGAGGGTCCACAGTTCATTTCTACCATCATTTTTTCCTTACAATCTATTTTCAAATGTTTCAAAATGGCCGCCATTGAACAAAATGGCGGCCAAAAAAGAAGTCCGTCGGATTTCAACCAAATTTAGTTTCTAGGGTTTTTGGAGGACCCTGAGTGCATATCTGGCATCAAAAAGTTTTTCTGACATGGGGAGGTGTTCGGAGACATTTGTGGTGGCATCCCAACACAGTTATAGCTCGTTATTATTGTTCATTTATATAATGCTTTATCTAATTATGACCCTGGACAATAAAAGCAAACTAAAACAGAGAATAACAAAGACATAGAAAAGGGCATAAAAGAATACTAAACTATGGTTAACATAGTAACTATGAGAAGACAAAGCTACATTGTTTTTGGTAAAAAGATCTGTATCCATAGATACCGAATTACAGATTCAATGCAAGTTTAAAATGATCTTTTTAAATGTTTTTAAAAATGATACTGCTTGTATATTCAATTGTGAGGTTTGTCATTGCTACGGCAGGTCTCGATGCAACGTGACGGGGAATACGAGATCGCTGTAATCTACCTGTTCATTGTAGCATTCTGATAAATATGGTTAAATCATGATGATTAAAGTACTTTTGTTTGTTTTTACTACGGTATTAGACATGTTTTGGTTTTTTCTCGAAAGAATTGACACATTGACAGATTAAGTATATCTTAGTTATATCTTTTCAGGGACCCATTGCTGCTCTCCCTGTTCCATTTCGAACTACTCCAGAAGAACCAACAATGGAGTTATTGATAGATCCAGACACGGGTATGTTATATGCGGGTCGATGGACTTACAATAAGAACAATAGTTTATTAAGCTCTTGTCTGAATACGAAAGCGGTTAATTTATCTATTATATAATATTTATTGTTTGATTCCACTTTTTTGCAGGCAGTCCTGCATTCCCCGTTGATCTCCCTAGATTTTTCTGCAGCAGAAGTCAGGTGGCTGATTTCGCGAGACAGGCCAGAGAAATCGGCGTGCAGTATATTGGTCTTTGTTGCGGCAATGCTTCACACTATACCCGCTTGGTAGCGGAGGAATACAATAGACGTCCCCCAGCCAGCAAATATGCACCGGATATGTCAAAGCACTACAAATTTGGAAAGAAAACGTTTTTGGAGAAGCATCACGCAGGTGTTCATGATATGTAATATCATTAGACTAATTAAAAATTCCAGTCGGTTGATGATTGTTGTTGTACTAATTAACAATTCCAGTCGGTTGTTGATTGTTGTTGTACTAATTAACAATTCCAGTTGGTTGTTGATAGTTGTTGTACTAATTAACAATTCCAGTTGGTTGATGATTGTTGTTGTATTAATTAACAATTCCAGTCGGTTGATGCTTGTTGTTGTACTAATTAACAATTCCAGTCGGTTGATGATTGTTGTTGTACAAATTAAAAATTCCAGTCAGTTGTTGTACTAATTAACAATTCCAGTCGGTTGTTGATTGTTGTACTAATTAACAATTCCAGTCGGTTGTTGATTGTTGTATTAATTAACAATTCCAGTCGGTTGATGATTGTTGTTGTACTAATTAACAATTCCAGTCGGTTGATGATTGTTGTTGTACTAATTAAAAATTCCAGTCGGTTGTCGTACTAATTAACAATTCCAATCGGTTGCTGATTGTTGTACTAATTAACAATTCCAGTCGGTTGTTGATTGTTTTTGTATTAATTAACAATTCCAGTCGGTTGTTGATAGTTGTTGTACTGATTTTGATAAAGTTTATTTTTTTCTCTCATTTTGATATTCATATCGAATTTCTATCCTTATTAAATCTGAATAATGAATAATAAGAAATAATGAATCAAAACAAATATCTTTTGCTAATGTTACCGTGACAATATTTTGTTCTCATGAACCAATGGATACATATGTTTTTGCGTAGCGTTTTGCTTTCTCTGTGTACTTCAAGTATTAATTACATTGTAGGAGTTATGAGATTGATCACTGTTCGTTATCTTCACCTTGCATGTACATTTAATAGTGATCTACTGTATGGTATATTAATTATATGTGTGCTTGATTGTACAATCATGTTTTTTTTAATTTCTGATCTTTGTGAAATGAAACAGGTTTTGGGTAAATGAGGTGTGTTTGGATGAAATTAACCCCATTTTGAGCATTTCTGATAGAAAGTGTGTGTGAAATTTGGATTTTTCAGGTAAGGCTGACTAAAGTTAATTCTACGTTTAACGTCACCCGCGCGCGTAGGTTTCGACGAAATTGCCGTTTTGAAAAAACAAACAAATCCGGATTTGAAGTAGTCTTTCAGGTTTGGTTTTTCATTTAGCGACTTAATTTTACATCCCGCGTAAATGGGAAACGCTCTGATTGACTGAAAAATTGGATCAGAGGTCCTTACATGAAAAAAGTGGAAGTATATGTCACTATTAAAGTAAAGAAAACGTACAAAGATGGTTTAAACCTAACTAATCTAAGCGAGATTTGACGAGGCTGGATATTTGGACTGACGTCTCTTCCGAATGTCAGATAATTGTCACACAGTGATTCGGAAAATCTTGCCTGAATTTCAGCCGCTTTTTGTGATTAAAATGGGTTAAATTGAATTCCTTGACCGCTTCAGCTGTTTACCTTAAACATCCTAAGATGTACGATGTGACCGTTGAGACGAGCGAAGCCCACTAACATCTTGCAACATGACTTTTATCCACCTCTTCATTTTTCTGATATTATATAAAATAGTTCTTAGTTTTATTAGCCGTAAAAAAGTGGATTTACATGTGGAATAACATTGCTTATTTTGAAATGTTAACAGAGGTGTAAGTGAGATCAAGGAACGACAACTCTGGGTAGAGATTGCAATAATAAAGTATGCAATGAAAAAGGCCGTTAAAACCAAACAAAATTAACAAATAAATTCAAAATGGTAAAAAAGTAACCGTAATTTTATCGGATATTCTTATTCAAAGAAACTCATGAACTCGTTCATCTATTTAGCCGTATTACAGTTTTATATGTATTTATTTGCTAAAACCTGTTACAATTATGATTATATTATTCACTTTGAACAAACTGAGTGTTTAAATTACGAATTGCACGTTATAGTCTTCTATTATTGGCATTCAAAATAAAACACGAATAACTGTTGAAACAGGTAATGAAAAAATAAATGGCGGCGCCCATATGGATCACGAAAATTTCAGTGAACGTATATATAGAGATTATCTCTTTTTCTTTTGCTGATTTTGACTTTTTTCTTTTACATGCGTGTTACCTTTAGAGCCTTGCTTCGCGGACGGGCCGCCCGAGCTTCGCTCGGTATTAACTCCCTATCACAAGGAAACATGCATTTCTTACCTTTACATGGTGGAAATCCAACAGTAAATAAAGATGGCTATTTTCGAAGCCGTTGCAAACGGTCACAATTTCACATTTACCTTCTCAACACTGAAGAATTCCGATACACTATTTCATGACAGTTTGTACTACGATTGGAAATACAGCACTTACTGATTGATAACTACTTTGTACAAGGCATTTAATCATAAAAATTAAAAGCACTAAAAAGAAAACTGTAATATTTTAATATTTACTAGTACGTTGTTCTCCGATTAATATACACAGCAAATGTCTTAATTTGTCAGTTTTATGCAGAATGACCTAAGTTTGGACCCACTACCTAGCACAATACTCGGGACCCGCTCTGATACCTATATTGAAATGTTTGTCCAGGTAGAATTGGGCATTGAAAAATCATATCCATTCATGGAGTAACCGCTGGGGTTACGGAAACAACCATAGAAGCAAACCCTCTTACTCGTTGAAAGCTACTGTGGTTACCCTATGTCCCCCATGGGACGAAGTGGATTAAGTAAGTAAGTAAGTACCCGCTGGATTATCCCATGTCAATGTATGGATAGTGCCTCAATCCTTAACTTATAACGGACAGTTACGGAAATCTGAGAAAAGAATATTCCTATTTTATCATAAAGTTTTTATAGGATGCTTTTTTTGTGATTGAGAACAAGTGATCACATGAACATACTTTCCATTAGAAACTCAATTTTCAATATCATTAGGAGGTTATTAAAACCATCACCGAAAACTGGACACCCATCTAAAATGTTTCTGCTCTGATAGTACTGTATTTTGTTTAAAGGACGTGGAATCCAATCGCATATAAATGAATCCACAGATTACATCGACAACTGTAATTTAATCAAAATTAGATAGTAGATCCGCTTGGATACTCGCTACATCAACACTGCATGTTGCAGCATGGTCGACTTTGAAATTGAGAATTTCAAATTCAGCACTCTTATTTACATTTTTGATAATTGTTCATAATTGAAATGAATTATACCTATGCAGACAGGTAACACATTGTGAAGGGTGTTGGTGCAAGACAACCAATTGGGTTCTTCAGTAACATCGCATTTTAGCTGCAGGACGGTAGCTCGCTGGGGTGGATTGGGTCTACGGATTCTCCAAAGATATAATAAAAGTTCTTTAGCGAGGTCCATATATACAATCTGGTTCTTTATCTCTATTCCCGTAAAACAGGTTTTTCACATAACATTTTCCTAAAATCAACACATATACATACATGTTAGTGTTTTCCAATAGCTGTGCAGGGTAGGTTTAATATAATGAAGGAAAACTTGAAATTTCTCAACAACTAACCACAGCTAAGATTATTGCACGTGGTAATTTCAATGACTGACGAAACGTCAACCCTCTAATCTGATTCCATTATTTGGATGTCGTTAGATTTTTTGCGTAGTGAACTACGAGTGTGTTAGCTGTTCAAATGATGCGCTTTTGAATAGATGATATTACTTGTGTGTTTTATTACGGATTTAAAACAAAAATTGAATGTTGATTCGAAGTGAATAAATAATATTTTTAATGTATGTTGGCTGGGATCAATTTGTGTAATTTACATGTTTATTTGCTCATTCGCAAACCTAGTCCTTACAAAAGGGTTGTTTGTATCAAGTTGTCCCAATCAATTAATTTTGTATATTTTGGTCTATTGCGTCATTTGTTTGATCATGGTAATAAATGACATGTTCACTTAAACTGTTGTGCTATTTCATTTGACATTTTAATGATTATCCAGTAACAAAAACTGAGCTGTGGAATGCCAGAGTGTTTACTCATATATGGACTTTATATTTCAAAATTGCTAAAGACAGATATGATTTAAATTCAGATGACACATTTTTCAACATTGAATTGCTTTTGATGAAAATCAAAAAGAATATCACTGATTAGTACTATTTTTGCTATGAAATTTGCCAATCTATAGACATTCCCTCAGCAAAGTTTCTATTTACTGCCGGAACAATGTTTTATTTTGAATTTACACACTGCATCACGCAATTTCGAAGTTTTGATAGCCTTCGATACGTCCGGTACAGATGATGCATCTACACGTACCTTCGATACGTCCCATATTTATGCAACTATATCCCACTATCACCTGTATATGGTGTGTATGTCTCTCACCTGATGCGATGTGCAAGGGCATGCTCTGCGTGTGATGAGTTTTTATTCGAGGCAGGATACTGGCGAATAAATTAATGTCACAAGTGTTCCAATAGCATTGTTTAAAGACAGCATTTCGCAAATCCTATGATAGTTATAAAAATCTGATTTCAAATACAACCTGATTTTGCGTCGAATGCTGTCTGAAGTGCTTCTTACCAATTGTTAGGCCGTTCATTATATACTAATTTTTGATCTATGAAGTATAGAGTTATATTACTTGAAAACATATTGAATGTATATTGACGTAATACTATATATCTATCAAATTGTTACACTATATTACCACCAACAATACAAAGAAAGCACCCAATAAACACCAACTCCAGATCATATACATGTAAATTAAGCAACTTTCCTTTTATGTGAAAGTATTAATCAAATTAAAAGTGCAAAGCTGCATATACAAGCAAATACATAGATCACCTCAAGCGGGCACACCTGCCGGATATGCAAGACAGGTACATGTATGTCCAGGGGTTCACAAATGAGCTGCATGATCAGTCACAGGAAATGAAACAATAATTCAATTTTGCTCCTCATGATCATGAAAACAGGCTGTACGTAACAGACCTGTGCAATAGCTATAAAACAGCGCAAGAAATGAACCAGGACATAATCCACTGTTCATTAACAAACACTGCAAACGATTTCCACAAGAAGTCACAGGTATGACCTGGAACATAATCCCTTGTTCATTATCAAAAGTGCAGTATAAACACATCTTCAACAGAAGCAACTACTCAAACTATTCCCAAAATTATTAAAGAGATATATATATATCACACAAAGGGGAATGAACTAATATGTGATATAAGGCTAGGTTCTGATATTTCACCGTAGACAAGAAGATGTATATGGTGTTTATAAATGTACACTGTATGTAAATGAACTAATGTGAAGACAGTAACCTTATACACATGGTATAATATCAGTAAACAGACACCATGTACATGTTTAACATTTATTACAACTATACTGGCCTGAGTAATATGTGGTAATGAAGAATGGTCGAACGAATTTTTCGCCAATATCTGTGCATTGGAGAGGACGACACAACATGGAGTGCTGAGCGTGGGCATAGAAGGTGAACACCATTTTGTTAAAAATTTAGGTCAGACTAAAACCTTCTGTGATGCTAAAAAGTGTACTCCATTTTGACTGGAACACCCTAATATCGGCTTAGATTCAGTTTGGCTGAATATTTGGACTGACGCCTTCACCAAATCGCGGAGCAGTCCTTCATAATTCATGTCTGGAAATTTACTTTCAGCTTCGACCGGATCTAGTAATTGATGTGCACCTATGCTGTTTGCTTCGTTGACTATTAAATCAAATCTGTATCACTATCAATGCTGCATTACTTACCGTATAAGAATATAAATTCCATGAAATAAACTAAATTCTCCGTTCAAATGATGACTTCAATGGCACAATATTTTATCTCCCAAATTTGAAGAGTCCCTCGTAGATGCCCATGGTTGACGGCGCAGTAGTTGATTAATAATCACCACCGAAATTCCACAAAAGCAGCTAACGATATAATGTCACGAGCCAAAGTGTGCAATGTAATTTTCTGAATAAAACACATATGAGGTACGTTAGACAAGTCCAAAAAGTTCAATGAGCCCAATTGTGACACATGTCACCCCCCTCGAGTGCGTACAGATACGCGAAACTTCTCCACATCTAAGTCTAAATTCTGCAATTTTCCATTCGACTGCATGTAGTAATGTACACGTGTAATGAAATAATGTCCAATCATGAACACTGAACAAATCCGAACTGTCCATGTTGCGGTCCATCTCCATAACTGATTTGAACCGGATTTGCTCAACCCACGCTATCTCAACCCACGCTATCTCAACCCACGCTATCTCTGTATCAGAACATATCGTCAGAGCAGAGAATTCATCAAAAGATACACGAACACTCACCATTGAGTAAGAATGGAATATCATACAAACATAATCCTTCCGTAAAATAATCCCCAAACTGTGATCATGGATCTTGAAATAAGAAGAGTTTTTAAACAAAACATTGCTGCTCTGCACTAGCGTGCTCCTGGTACATAGTAAACAAACGGATAAGGGACACGACGGTCGTGATGAATCTGTTACATTTGAATGGAAGAGAGACAGCAAGTAAGGAGAAGGGTAAAAGTACACCACAAATAGCCATTGCATAACGGTCGAGGCTATCTGGTACCGCTTACAGGGTGACGACCACGAGTTATCTCATCTTATGTAGGTACGAGTTATCCCTCGTGCCAATTTATAATTTACAATGATTCGTACGAATAATCGTCGTGTATCAATTCTTTTATACTTATTTCTTGATAGACCAATATTAGGTAAAATAGGTCCTGTTGGAGCTCCATTGTGGTTGGCAAACACATGTATATTTATTATCAATTACGTAGGAAACATGAATACTTTCTATCATATTTAAATCAATCGGCTCTAAAAATGAGAAGCACAACACTGTTGCTTATTTAAAACTCAGATTTTCGACACAACCCGCGTCTAAATCAAGAGACATATATTACATAAGCAAGTATAAAAAAAAAACCTGACAAATATTAATAATCTACATTGTTAACAAGAATGATACACTGTTGCAGTGAATTGAGAAAAATGGTAATTCTATGCATAAACATATAATTTTTTTTAATGCATATTAGGTACCGTGTGTTATAATGGATGTTTTAGCATCACACCCTCCCCAAAGTATTAGACTGATATTTCTAAATAATTGATGTACAAATTTCGGGAAGAATATTTTAAAATCTTGATACACCATTAGAACGTCGTAGTATTCATAATTTCACGGAATGTTGTGACAGCACATTGATATGAAATACGCTTAATTACAATTAACAATGTGTACGTTTTAAATCAACTTAAAATGTTATTTTCCATAGAGGATATCAAGACTTTTACATATTTGTTGTTTGAAAACTGATATCCCTGTTCTTCAAACAAAGACCACGGAATTTGGACAAATGCAGTTGTCTTGGTTGTCTAGCCTGTACATATCATATGGGCGGTAAAAATTCAGGGCGGCGACCTTGATTTCAGAAATGCAATGGTGATTATTTCAAAGAACATTGCCCACGAACCATGAAAAATGGCCTAGTCTAGGATATTGATAATTTCTGTATATAATAATCTTCGGGATATAGGCTTTCTAGAAATGTTTTTCTTTTTTTCATATATTCTATACTTTTTTGTTAATATGACGTTGAATATTGTGGTATTTAATGTTAAAAAATTAACATTTCGGGATACACGTCACAACAATAAACCTCCAATGACCATGTACAATGTACATGAACCTATAAATCTCTAAATATATCAAGTTATATGCACTCAAATAGCTAGAATGGCTTATTCAATGATCATAATAAGCATTTTTGACCAAATTTGGGAAATAGAAATAAGAAATATTTTGGAAATGATGTTCAAAGCCGTGATTGTTCAACTTTACTTTTAAATTATTTTTACTTGAATTTTAAAATACTGAAATAAGAAGAATAAATATAGTATGTAGTTTATTTACATGGTGAAAGAAGTGAATCATTGGAACAATTCTGTTTCATATCATATTCCATAGTTTTGAGGGTTTTTTTGTTTTCTCTATTATTATTATTTATTTTTTTTAGTATTAAAACGACCGAGTATCGAAAGCAATGGTAACGAAATAAGTTGACACCGCGTCTCGTCAAAACATGTTCAATTCGAATTTACTCGGAATTACACGTTCAACGAGCATTTGCTGTGAAACCTGATTAAAGGAAAATTACTGTAGACACCTAATAGTAAGTATCAAATTATCTTTTTGTTACATGTACATGTAGATTTCATAGCGTGAATAATAACAACACAACACCGATATAGGGGATCAGAGTCAGTATATTATTGACTCTGAAAATACGATTTGATAAATGATACTGTATAAATTTTACTGTATTTATCTTGATCAATAATTGTATATTCCTATACGTATTAATCATGTAAAGATACTGAGGTCTTTTAACCTACAATTTTTTTAAATGTTTGTGCAATACATTATTGACTGACAGAACGTAATTCATGAGCTGTGATCTAAAAATCTTCCAGGCATTAATATAGATTTGAATAGAATTACATCTAGATACATATTTGAAATAGGATATATCCTAAGGCACTGTAGTTTTAAATTGTTTGGATTATATTGCATTTACATGTAATGTATACATGCTTGTAAATGCCACAGAATGAGAAATAATCTAAATTGGCCTATTTTCATAATGTTCCCAAAATAGAAGTATCATGTAGATCTATACAGGAAGTAACATTTACAAATCATGTTTGTTGTTTGTTATTTGCCAGTTAAGTATCATAATGATAATACTAGTAGTTCATAATAAGTAATTATTCTGCTAAAATCAAATACCCTTTTTATTGTCAACAAATACAACACTGGTAGAAAGGTTATAAAGCTTTTATCTAGCACAAGTTTCCATATTCTACAGGTTTACATATGTCAGCAAGTCCTCAAAAGCAGCTTTAGGGGTTCCCAGAAGATTCTGATGCTCACTGTTAGACTTTCACTGTCGTCAAAATCCAACCTTATTTTCTCTTTTCTCAAAACTTCAGCTCTCAAAAACTTGTTTTGATTAATTATGTCACTCCTGTTTTGTTGAACATGGTGTTGTCAGCAATAGGTTCAAGTTCTTCTATGTCTTGTTGTAGGTGATTTGTACAGAAGCGAGCCCCGGCAGGAATGATGGCCTCTTTTGAAATAAGATTTCATGCCTTACTCCTACTGGGACTACAACTAACTTTGGACCTGGTCACTCGCAGATACAGCATGAAGTGTGCCCTCTTGATGTACATGGGGATGGGAGTGATACAGAAGGGGGACTAATTGGAAGAACTGCTGCTGCTGCTGGTGGTGCTGGACTGTCTTGAATCTGTTGCCTAACCGACTTGATATTCTTCTGTTTAATATGGGAGCAACACACACACTCTGGCATATATTGCACAGAAAATCATGATCAGATGGTGCCCTCCCTATCAGAGTGGTGATCACTGACCTATATTTCTTTGAAATCCTGGATCTGTGTTTTGGTTTTACTCTCCATGGACAGTTGAAACAGAGAAAGAATTAGGGACCACTCCTTGGCATATCTGAAATATTTATGTCATATACATGTAATTAAAATATACAATTTGGGTTGGATGAAAATCTTATCTTCATGTTAAAACCCATTAACCTAGGTTATTTTTCCTAAAATCTCATTATAAATCAATTAACTTGTTAATTAATGCTTGGTGAATCAATTGATAAATTGTATTCAAAAACTTGGAATTATTTTTTTTCCACTAATAAACTGAAAATGTGTATCTTCAAATGTTTTGTTGATTAATGTCAGTGTGACATATAGAGGGGGTATGGGGTTTACAACAATGTATATTACATGGTTAATTTATTTCTATTATGTAGTCCATGTAAATTTCTGTGGAAACGAGGAAGTTATCTATATTTGGTCTTTCCTATCCCGGGGTAGGAAAGACCGAATATAAATAACCCCCTCGTTTCCACGGAAATTAAGTCCATGAGAGCCTGAAATCTCCCAACCTGGGTCTGTTTAATGGACCCTTCCAAAGTCCTTTTTTAAGGAAAAAGTAAACCATTTTCCTAATCCAAAAAGAAAACTGGTGCAAAAACCATGCACATCTCCATACATGAAATAATATAAATAATAGAAAAATTATCAGTAGTATTGTAATACATTTTCGGGGGGATGGGGGTTTGCCGTTTCACCTTTATAGATTGTTTTTTTTTTCCTAACATTTAAAACATATCTTTTCAATATCAATTTTGTCTATAGCACAAAATAAAAATTCTAAAATCAATTAAAGCGTTTGATTTTCGTGTGTATATATAAAACAAAACGAAAGAAAAAAACTAGGATCCTCCACTAGTAAACTATGTTTTCCATTTAGAGTTATTGCCCTTCAATCGAAAAAAAGTAAATATAATTAAGAGAATACTCTACATTTCAACACAAGTTATGTCAAATATTATTTAACAAGATATATTTTGATATGTATTTAAATTGACCTACTTCATTAAAAACAAAATTTCTGTGTGTTTTTGTAGGTGTCTTTCCACGTATATACAAGGGACTTGTGAATTTACGAACTTAAATAGTTAAAATTGAAAACAAAACGAAAATTTTTATCTCCGTTCGATGTATAAATATTGTGCGTTCAAACGACAAGTACAATTGTAAAATAGAAGAGCTTACAGCCGTGTTTGACATTGCCGTAATATTCGGACATTTGTTAATGTAACACGTTGCTACAAATTTACAGTTATGATTGACAGACTTAATATTTTATAAGAAACTTTGAACTGTAGCCTATATTAATTAAACGTAGATCTACATAATTTGTAAAAATTATGAGAACCAATGGACAAATTCATACGATAGATCATACTGTCTGAATATATATCGCACATCTCCATGCGTAATACATGTGTACATGCTGGGCCTGTGTAATTGAAATGTTTACTGGGGTATTCCTAGAGAGAATGTTCTATCGTTAAAATGATAATGTCCTACGGCACCGATTGTGGTGAGGGCCTGTCCCGAGACACAGATTATTCTAACTAGGGTATTCCGTATGGCCGAATAAGTTTGTACTGTACGTTTGATTCGAACATTCATTCTGTTTCGAACAATATAATTTTTAAAGTAACAAAAGGTAGGGAAATCGGTACTTTTAAAGCCATCGGAACGGACTTCGGAATCAAACATACACGATAGGTTAACCCCCCCCCCCCCCCCCCCCCCCGTACCTTTTTACCATAGGCCATGACTCTCATATTTACTCGTTTAGATATTGATTTTTTATTTTAAAAAATATATAACAACATAAAAACTCACCTCTTTGCTGTTTCTTTTTGAGTCTTATCAACTGTGTTAGGTGCATGTATTGACTTCCTTGGAATCTGACGTTTCCAGACGACACTTTTGTTATTTATTTATTTTTTTTTCGACATGGCCGCATTGCTTACGAGTTAATTTTTTTGATGGAAAGTGTTAATCTAACTTTGCATTTTAATTTTAGTTTACAAAATTGAGTCGTGAGTAATGCGGCCCATGTGAATTTATAGACTGAAGTTGGCAAATTTATGCGATTTTCCCGGAAAACGTGAAACTGCGGTAGGTTTGGGCATTTACTTGAGTGCTTTAAACATCCGGTGTGAGGAAACGATTGCGCAATACAACTTGGCTCATGTTATGGATAAAAAAATATAATCTTAGATTTATTCTAAAGTGTTCTTTAATTTTTCCAAATTTGGTAGGCCAAAAATGGCATATTGTGGGTCATGTTCTTTGTAGGAATTTGTGAAATATTTATTAGAACATCATAACTGTCATTAAGAACGGCGTATTGTCATTTCGTAAATGAAATGAATAAATGTAAAATGATATTTTTTGTAAAAGACAACCCGAGGTTTAAGAACAAGTCCTCATTAAGTAAAGCGATTTTCTATGCACAAGAATCTGCGTCACGTAGATCTTTATACACAAGAAAATAGCAGCAAAATATAATGACGTTTTTCCAACTTTCCCAGAAGTAAGAGATGGAAGTCACAAACATTGTATAATCACCAGTTTATGACCATAAGTGTCAAGATTCAGTGGCGTAGCTTCCATTGAGGCAACCGAGGCAGCTAAAAAAAAACCTTTTACGTTGTTAAAATGTCGATAGCTTCTGGGGGGCTGCGACCCCCAGACCCCCTACCTCGGTAATATTATAACCCAAGCTACGCCATGATATTGACTATCTAAAAGCAATCGATTTTGTTTTTAAATCTTGTGCACTTTCAGACATGCAGTACTGATACATATTATATACTCCACTTTTCAATTAATTCCTTATGTCTTCTGTACTTCATTATCTATAATACCAGTAGTGTTATTTATTCGTACTAGTTATTTTAATTGAAACTAAAACTGTACAGAACTTCAATTTTATCAATGTATTGAACTTTCTAATTTTCAGTTAACTGATGATAGTAGTTTATAACGTTTAATTTGTCAGATGCGCAAGATATGCTATGGTCTATGTTGTAACATACTATGGGTACCAACTTAAAGCACCTTCCCTCTAACAGGTACCAGATTATAAAGCACTCTCTCTAACTGGTACCAACTAATAAACACTCTCCCTCTAACAGGTACCAGATTATAAAGCACTCTCCCTCTAACAGGTACCAACTTATAAAGCACCCTCCCTCTAACAGGTACCAACTTATAAGGCAACCTCCCTGTAACAGGTATCAGCTTATAAAGCACTCTCCCTCTAACAGGTACCAACTTATAAAGCACTCTCCCTCTAACAGGTACCAACTTATAAGGCAACCTCCCTGTAACAGGTACCAGATTATAAAGCACTCTCCCTCTAACAGGTACCAGATTATAAAGCACTCTCCCTCTAACAGGTACCAGCTAATAAGGCACCCTCCCTCTAACAGGTACCAGATTATAAAGCACTCTCCCTCTAACAGGTACCAACTAATAAAGCACTCTCCCTCTAACAGGTACCAACTTATAAGGCACTCTCCCTCTAACAGGTACCAACTTATAAGGCAACCTCCCTCTAACAGGTACCAACTAATAAAGCACTCTCCCTCTAACAGGTACCAACTTATAAAGCACTCTCCTTCTAACAGGTACCAGATTATAAAGCACTCTCCCTCTAACAGGTACCAGATTAGAAAGCACTCTCCCTGTAACAGGTACCAGATTATAAAGCACTCTCCCTCTAACAGGTACCAACTTATAAAGCACTCTCCCTCTAACAGGTACCAACTTATAAGGCAACCTCCCTGTAACAGGTACCAGATTATAAAGCACTCTCCCTCTAACAGGTACCAGATTATAAAGCACTCTCCCTCTAACAGGTACCAGATTATAAAGCATTCTCCCTCTAACAGGTACCAACTTATAAAGCACTCTCCCTCTAACAGGTACCAACTTATAAGGTAACCTCCCTGTAACAGGTACCAGATTATAAACCACTCTCCCTCTAACAGGTACCAGATTATAAAGCACTCTCCCTCTAACGGGTACCAGATTAGAAAGCACTCTCCCTGTAACAGGTACCAGATTATAAAGCACTCTCCCTCTAACAGGTACCAGATTATAAAGCACTCTCCCTCTAACAGGTACCAACTTATAAGGCAACCTCCCTGTAACAGGTACCAGATTATAAAGCACTCTCCCTCTAACAGGTACCAGATTATAATGCACTCTCCCTCTAACAAGTACCAGATTATAAAGCACTCTCCCTCTAACAGGTACCAACTTATAAAGCACTCTTCCTCTAACAGGTACCAACTTATAAGGCAACCTTCCTGTAACAGGTACCAGATTATAAACCACTCTCCCTCTAACAGGTACCAGATTATAAAGCACTCTCCCTCTAACAGATACCAGATTATAAAGCACTCTCCCTCTAACAGGTATCAGCTAATAAGGCACCCTCCCTCTAACAGGTACCAAATTATAAAGCACTCTCCCTCTAACAGGTACCAACTAATAAAGCACTCTCCCTCTAACAGGTACCAACTTATAAGGCACTCTCCCTCTAACAGGTACCGACTTATAAGGCAACCTCCCTCTAACAGGTACCAACTAATAAAGCACTCTCCCTCTAACAGGTACCAACTTATAAAGCACTCTCCTTCTAACAGGTACCATATTATAAAGCACTCTCCCTCTAACAGGTACCAGATTATAAAGCACTCTCCCTCTAACAGGTACCAACTTATAAGGCAACCTCCCTGTAACAGGTACCAGATTATAAAGCACTCTCCCTCTAACAGGTACCAGATTATAAAGCACTCTCCCTCTAACATGTACCAACTTATAAAGCACTCTCCCTCTAACAGGTACCAACTTATAAAGCACCCTCCCCCTAACAGGTACCAACTTATAAGGCAACCTCCCTGTAACAGGTATCAGCTTATAAAGCACTCTCCCTCTAACAGATACCAGATTATAAAGCACTCTCCCTCTAACAGGTATCAGCTAATAAGGCACCCTCCCTCTAACAGGTACCAGATTATAAAGCACTCTCCCTCTAACAGGTACCAACTAATAAAGCACTCTCCCTCTAACAGGTACCAACTTATAAGGCACTCTCCCTCTAACAGGTACCGACTTATAAGGCAACCTCCCTCTAACAGGTACCAACTAATAAAGCACTCTCCCTCTAACAGGTACCAACTTATAAAGCACTCTCCTTCTAACAGGTACCAGATTATACAGCACTCTCCCTCTAACAGGTACCAGATTATAAGGCACTCTCCCTCTAACAGGTACCAGATTATAAGGCACTCTCCCTCTAACAGGTACCAGATTATAAAGCACTCTCCCTCTAACAGGTACCAGATTATAAAGCACTCTCCCTCTAACAGGTACCAACTAATAAAGCACTCTCCCTCTAACAGGTACCATCTTATAAGGCAACCTCCCTCTAACAGGTACCAGATTATAAATGGAGGATAGTTTATAATCTGGTACATGTTGGAGGAAGTGTGCTTTGTAAGTTGGTACCTGTTAGAGGGAGGGTACTTTATAGAATCTGGTACCTGTTAGAGGGAGGGTGCTTTATAAGTTGGTACCTGTTAGAGGTAGTGTACTTTATAATCTGGTACCTGTTAGAGGGAGAGTGCTTTATAATCTGGTATCTGTTAGAGGGAAGATGCTTTATGATTTGATGATAAAGTATTTTATCTCAAAGAGGTACCAAGTTATACAGCACCCTAACTCTAACAGGAAGCAGTGCATTCTAGGACTAAAATAATTATAGCTTCTCCCAAAGTAGAACTTCTATTGTGCTTATCAAAAACAATCGTTGTCAATAGTACAGTGTACTTGGGATCAGCTGGACTTGTTACACTACAGAAATCATGGAACACACTGTTTCCATGTTGTAACTGTTTGGTTGTGAATCCCAGATGATGTTCAACACCTTGTTTGAAATGAAAAGAATTGTAAAGTTTATAAATTTATTATAGCACAAGTCAATATTGTTTTAGAGTAGCTGATAACAAGTAATAAGTTTTCCAATAAAAATAAATGAGTATAAGCAGAAAAGGTTACATAGGGTGTTTTTCTGATGCCATTTCTAGAACAAGAGGCCCAGGGGCCTTATAGGTCACCTGAGTATCATGTAACAACCTTCCAATGTTTGAATTAGGTTTGTGTTTAAATATAAGAATTTTACTTTTGGATGGAAGAAACATTGAATAGCTATGTGGTCAGCCCCGCCTTTGCACCATAACCCCTGACCCAGGGGCCATAAATTTCAGTTTTGAAAGAAGCATCCTTGATCATCATTATCATACTATTAGTTTGTCTACTTAATACCCAGCAGCAGAGGAGAAGATTTTCAAAGAAATAAAATGCATTTTCACTATATGATCAATAGGGCCCCACCCTAATACCAGAACCCCTGACCCAGGGGCCATGAATTTCACAATTTTGAAAGAGGCATCCTTGCTCATCATAACCATGCTATTGGTTTGTCTACTTAATACCCAAGGACAGAGAAGAAGATTTTCAAAGAAATAATGCATTTTCACTATATGACTTATAGAGCCCCACCCTAGCACCAGAACCCCTGATCCAGGGGCCATGAATTTCACAATTTTTAACAAGAGGTACTGTGAGCAATGCTCACTAAGAATACCCCCCGCTTACCCCAATCTCCCAAAGGGTGTTGGTAATAGGTATAAACTACCTCTTTTCTGAGTGTTGCTACTTCAATGTCCAGTGCGCATGACCTTTGACCTTTTGACCCCAAAATCGATAGGGAACATCTTCATCCCATGAGTAGTCCATATGTTTGATATGGTGACTGTAGGTGGAAAGGATAATGCTTTAGAGCCCGGAAACCATATTGCTACTTTGATGTCCAGTGCGCATGACCTTTGACCTTTTGACCCCAAAATCGATAGGGAACATCTTCATCCTATGGGTAGTCCATATGTATGATATGGTGACTGTAGGTGGAAAGGATAACACTTTAGAGCCCAGAAACCATATTGCTACTTTGATGTCCAGTGTGCTTGACCTTTGACCTTAAAATCGATAGGGAACATCTTCATCCCATGGGTAGTCCATATATATGATATGGTGACGGTAGGTGGAAAGGATAATGCTTTAGAGCCCGGAAACCATTGCGTCTACAGACGGACGGACGGACGGACAACCCGATTCCAGTATACCCCCCCCCCCACAACTTGTTGCGGGGGGTATAAAGAGGCATCCTTGCTCATCATTACCATGTTATTAGTTTGTCTACTTAATACCCAGAGACAGAGAAGATTTTCAAAGAATTTCTACATTTTCACTATATGACCAGTAGAGCCCCACCCTATCACAAGAACCCCTGCCCCAGGGGCCATGAATTTCACAATTTTGGTAGAGGGCTCAACGCTCATTATAATTATGCCCACAGTTTGGCTTCTTGATGTCCAGGAGTAAAGAAGAAGATTTTTTAAAATTACACTCATTTTGATGGTTTTTGCCCCACCCCTCAGGCCCCAGGGGGTCAGGGACCACGAATTTCACAATTTTTGTTCCCCTCCACCCACAGATGCTATATGCCAAAATAGGTTGAAATTGGTTCAGGGGTTTCAGAGAAGAAGCTGAAAATGTTCAAATGTTAAAGCACGACGCACGACGACGGACAAAAACAGATAGCAATAGGTCACCTGAATGAATTCAGGTGACCTAAAAAGGCTTTAAATAGTATCAGCCATCATCAGGCTGTCACATACTTTCTTTCCATGAATAAAAGCTCCTAAACTTAAAAGTGACAGGAGGCCGGTAGATAGACAACTAGAGCTCTGCGGAAAATATTTCCCCAAAATTGACCATGATCAACAATCTCTAAATATTCTAAAACACCAAAGAAGTTATTTACAAAGACCCTAGCTTCAAAACTGTGAGAGGAGTTAAAAGGTCAAACCGTCATTTATTTAATACATGTATATTTCCTCAAAAACTGACTCGGTTAAACCTGTAATTTTCAACAACAACAAAAATTAAACAAAAATCAAAATCATAGCCACATACACATTTTCCATACCCATACAAATACTCTGCAGAATAAGGTTCTCTGTTGAATATTGGGAGAAATTTGACAAATCATGTACTTTCTATGTAATGTTTCCTCAAAATACTCAGTTCAAGAATCTGTAATTTTCTCAAACAAGGTTTTCCTATTAAGTGAACCTACAACCTTGACCTTAAAAAACAATAATCATCTTCCTTTTATGGTGATCAAATGTACCAAGTTGTAAGATTCTGGAGCTTACGGTTCAGTCTGTATCCCATCTTATAAGGTCCGGACAGACAACACCATACCATAATATGTCCAGTCTCTGACGGGCAAGTACCATAATAAGAAAATCTAAAGTTATGACCCTAACAAGCTTTCACAAACTATAAAACATGAGATGTGTGTAAAACATATAAGCCCCCATGGTGCAAAATTGAAAAGGGTTATACACATGCATAATTTGATTGATAGTAGTATCACCAATTCGAAATATTGAGCAAACAATATCTTCCTATGTCAGGAGTGGATTGACCAAGTGACCTAAAAATCAATAGGGGTCATCTACTCCTTATGCTGTACCAGGTTTGTTGTCAATCAAGCAAATAATTCTTAAAACATAAAAGACAATATATTACTATGTCCAGTTTACCCCTTGACTTTTGACCATGTGACCTCAAATCTACTCCTTGAGATGTACCAGTGTACCAAGTTTGATGTCTGTCAAGCAAAGGGTTCTCAAGATATTGAGCAGGCAGTGTCTTCCTATGTCCAGAGTAGATTGACCCTTGACATTTCGACCTGAAAAACAATTGGGGTCCTCTTCTTTTCATAACCAACCCACATATGAAATATATTACGATCAAGTGAATGGTTTTTAAGATATTAAGCGGACAACATGTGGTCTACCGACCGACCAACAGGTACAAACCAATATGCCCCTCTTCTTTGAATGGGGGCATAAATATAGTGTTACAACACTAAAAGGCTTCCATACATCTAAAAGTAACATAGGACAAGGCTAACTATAGAAACATTGAGATAGCCTAAACACTTAAACTCTGAAAAAGTAATATCTGATACTACCCTGAACCAAGTAAATTGACTCTGCTAAGGTATTTACATATTATAATGTAAAATCTAAATTGTTCCCTAACTCAATGTTTTGTTCATTTCCTACTCTATGTAAAAGATAAGAGGCGAACACGAAATTCATGTGAAAAGTTCTTTAACCTAGAAGAGTGAGGAAATCTGAGTCAGCTCCTTATATAGGGCTGACAAAATCAATGGGATACTAAATATAAATGCTCAATCTGATAACCCAGGATTAAGCCTCTTGGCCAATGAAATTGCAGAAAACAAATTATGTTCAGGAAGACTGGCATAATGGCAGGTATAATGAATTACATAGCACAGTGAAAGGTAAACATGTGAAACATTAAGATATTTCCTTTATAAAATCTTAAATGTAAAGTTTGAAAAGGTTGCATGTATAGTACAATGTATGTCAGTGGATTTGAAAATGACGCAATGCTCTTTCTATT